>NW_025223857.1:654028-1254028 GCF_014066325.1 Apis laboriosa
TAATTCAATCTATATTTATTTTTTTTTTTTTTTTTTTTTTTTTCTTATGAACATACTTCGACTGGATCATTTTTCTCACTAGCGTTACTTTTTAATGAACTCAATGATGTTACACTAGCGTTTCGAGAAGTAGTCCTACTTGGAGGATTAGATCCTGATCGTTGCTCTTCTTCTTCGCTCTCTTTCTCCAACAATCTTCCAAAATCCATTCCCATGGAAGCAAGTTTCTCGTAAGAACTAAAATAAATAATAATTGTAATTTAAACGAATTTAAAGTAATGGCAAAAAATTGGACACCACGAATCATACCCTTCCGCCTCGATTGCTCCATCTTTCAGAACAATTATTCTATCTACAGCTTGTAAGTATTGCAATTGATGCGTAACGAGAATTCTAGTCTTTCCTTTTAAATATTTCACGATACATTCTTCGAACATGTGTTTGCCTACATGAGCATCTACGGCGCTTAACGGATCATCTAACAAGTATATCTCTGTTTCTGAATAAACCGCTCTGGCTAAATTTATCCTATGCATATAAATTAATGAATTCATTATAACGTAGTATTGTATTTTTAAAAGAATGCATATATATATATATATAATAATTACCTAGCACGTTGACCACCGGACAAACTAATTCCTCTTTCACCAACGATCGTTTTGTCTCCGTATGGTAATAAAGTAAAATCTCTTTTTAGTTGGCAGACTTTAATTACACGATCGTAACGAAATTGATCCAATTTTCTACCAAACAAAATATTTTGTCTAACGGAACCGGCAAACAGCCATGGTTCTTGACTAGCGTATGTAATTTTACCATTTATCTATAAAATAATATAAAACAAATTTTCAACTATCGTATTGATAAGACATATCTATCAGACGTATACGAGTGAGGCAAATTATACAAACAAGATATAATTATCCAAGAAACGATACAAACCTCTATTATACCAGAGTTCAAAGGTAATTCTTTTAATATCACATTAAGCAAACTACTTTTACCAGAACCAACTTGACCAACAACAGCAATTAATTCGCCCGACTTCACATTAATATTAATATTCTTCAGCGTATCTTCTTGCTCGTGTACAAACCATTTGCTATTAGCATTTCTTAATGATAAAATATATTCCGCTTGATTGTTTGTTTCGACATCTGTCTGACTTTTTACATCATTTATATCTTTTTCTATTTTATTAACGTCATTTTTCTTCTTTTCATCTTTTGATCTCTCATTTTTATATTCTTCCGTTTTCTCGCTTGTTTCCTCAAGTTCTTCGTACAACATGAATTTTTGTAAACGTTTTATAGAAACTAATAATTCTGCTATTTGTGTTACTCCTATTTGTATTATCAATATTTTTTTTGTTAAATTTATTAATCAAGCGTTAATAATTATTTATTCAAACATACTTGCCTTGTGGGAAATAGACGGTCATAGTTAGACGTAAAATATTGTAATACGCTTGTAACATAAACACTTTCTCAGCAGTAATTTTATGACCATACAGTATATAAGCTAGTATAGTAATGAAAAGCGACATCCTTGTAGTGAACATAATAAAAGACATAGTAATACCTCTAATAAAAGACATATATCGTATAATATTAATTTCTCTCCTATAACAATATCAATAATTTCATATTTATATAAGAATATATATTATATAAGAATATAAGAATATAAATCGTATTAAAAGACGCATATGAGATACCTTCTAGCTCTTTCGATTAATTTACTAAATGGTTTCTCCCAGGTATACATTTTGATTGCTTGAATGCCACTAATAATCTCATTGGTCAAACGGACTCTTTCATCTGTTCTAATAGCAGTTTTTAATCTGAACACCGAGGACTTTTTACCCAAATATCCTATGTATTTATAAAAGAAAAAACAAAGAGAAAAAAATAAAAAAACGAAAAAAAAATCGATATCATAAAATATAAAAAATTATACATATATTTAAAGCTAACATATATTTAAATATGAAATTATTAATTTGAATTACCTTGTAAAGGAATAAATAATAAAAGTACTATAACTCCAAGCATAGCAGATAATTCAACTTGTCTATACATAAAATATGTTATAATGATAGTTTCAAGTGGACCAATCCACAAATAATGTATATATATTATTGCTATATCAAATCTATTAACATCATTAGACAAGAGATTCACTGCTTGTCCCACTGTTGTGTCTCCTAAAGCAGTTCTTGAAAGCTTCAATGCTTTTCTATATAACAATGTACAACAAGCCACACGTAACTTCATTCCAATATGAAGTACACCCATCATATATGGGTGACTAACAAATAACAATAAAAATGAACACAGTATTATACCACCCGCATATAAATAGGCATTTTCTTTTTCTTCCTCTAAATTATTATCACTATTATACATTCTCAAAAGTCGACCAAGAAATAACGGCTGTAGTACCCTGTATATAAGATAAATATATAAAATTACTTTTAATGAATTATTACATATTTTATTGATTAATTTTATTGCAAACTACGAAAAAATATCCAAAATAATATTAGTATTAAGTAGTAGTTACTTTGATAATCAACTAGTAGCAATCAACTTTGTTCTACTTTCTAAGCAAAAAAAAAAAAAATTTTAAGCAAAAAAAATTAATGCCATATAGGAGAAAAGAATTAACAGTTAGAAAACAAAGGAGATTTAAGGGACTTAACGGTTTCGTCACATTGTCAATTTCATGAACTTGAGAATTTGAAAAATTGTACAATCTGGTCATTACAGTATGTATTGGTATAGACTCGACTTTCGGTTGACTGCAGTAATGGATCAAAAAACGAAGAAACAAAGGTTGTGACAATCTGAACCAATAATCATATTATTCAATGTATTTAATGTATTTTCTATCATAGTAATATATGTTAAATGATTATGTACCTAAGCACAATGTCCGCAACCGCTAAAAATATTCCATATATGAGTAATTGAAAACCAAAACATTTGAAAAGAACCTTTAATAAACTAGGCTCCTTTAATTTTTTTTGATTGTATTTTCCCTTTTTTTCATTTAGCAACTTCTGTTTTTCATAAGCTTTGTATTCCTTTTGCCATGTTTTTGATATCTTTGTTCCTAAATAACTGCTTTTATGTTCTTTAAGAGGTCTGTATAAGTCAGTTACTTCTAAATCTTTACGAGAACCATTCCAAAAAATAGGAAGTGTAAATCTATTAATAAAAAATATAATTATTATTACATTATATTATTATTACTATTATTATTATTATTATTATTATTATTATTATTATTATTACTAATAATTATAAATAACATTTTAATTCAATAGAATTTTAAAATGATAAAAAGAAAACAATATCACTTATCTTATTTTCCATTATCTTTAAATCAATGATTGAGCTAAATATTTAAACCTAGAATATTATCTGTTTTCAAGCAATTTATATTAATGTTCGCTGATTAAAGATAATGGAAAAAGATAATGAGAATATACCTTCAAAAAAATTCTGTCTAAGAATACTAATAGATAACAATACCAATAAAGTATTATTGGGTTAATAATGAAATTCAAGATAAATGTCACTTTATTTACACAAGAATTTCATATATTTATTTAAAGATATTGTTTTCAAGATATTGTTTACTTATCAATTTAAGTTACATTTTTATTAGTAGGGCATGACAAGGAAAAAATTAAACAAGTCATTACATTTTATAAAACTTACGCAAATGTTAAAATACTAAGAGGATTTGCTCCTTCTCTAGGATGTTTTTTTCTTTCTTTTTTTATTTTTCCATCCATGATGGCATTTGATTTATTAAATCAATTTTTCCTGAAAAAATAAAATAAAATAAAATAATTAAAATCTCTGATATAATAATTTTATTATTTTATCACAAATATTCACGAATGATAAAAAAAATATATCATTAGAAATCGAAATAGATATAGCATAATTATTATTTCTGTTAATTGATCTTTTTAGAATAATAAGATAACAAAGTAAATTCAACTAAAAAAATAAAAAATATATTGTAGAAATAATAATAGTGAAATTATCAACATTATTAAATATTAATAGACTATATTATTTTTAATTTTAATTTGATTATTTTTATAATAGAGCAAATATGTAAAATTATAATAGAACAAGTATTTTTGAGTTTCATTTTTTTAGTAACAATAAAAAATTATTATAACAACTATGTTCATAAAAATGTCATTTCATTTTACATAATACATTCGAATTGACACACGGTTTGAATTTAAATTATATAATAATAAATACGATGATTTTTTTATATAAAATAATCAACAATTTTGATAATTTCAAATAATTATGCTTAATAGAACAGATTTTTAATAAATAATAAAACTGTCATTTGAAACTTTCATTTCCGAGATGAACCGGAACAATAATTCAAATGTTTGTTATTATAATACCGTTGAAACGAAAATTATTAGAGAAGATAATACAAAGTATAAATAAATCTTGTCAAAATTTCACGTCACTTACAGTTAAAAATAAACGTATCTATTTTTTGGCATGTAAATATCCCATTACATTTCAAGTTCACAATAAATTGTTGGTGACTAGCACTTGCGACAGTTGACTGTGCTTTATTCGCTTAGGTTCGTATATGATATTGGTTAACCTTAAACTAATACACATAATATCACTTCGTATAGACTATCTTTACGTATATCTCTGTTTTTATATCCGTATCTCTTCGTAATAACAATCAAAATGACATCTTTTGCAAACATACGAAAAGGAGGATTTATATTATCAACGATTCATTTTTAATATAGAAACAAAGATACATAAGATAATTGAACAGTAAATTAATAATTATGTCTCCAATTACACGCGTTTATCGAGTAAATAATGATAAAAGAAATTAATTTGTGAAAATCATGGCCATCTAGCAGAAAAAATTGTAAGCTTGTAGCAATTTAATGTATTCGTTATCGACAAACTATATTGCAATAGAAGTATTTAGTAATTACGAATAATTTTTATTTAAAAATTATACTTTAATTTTTTTTATTGGAATGATCTCGGGTTTCTCATTAAAACATAGTCGATTAGATTAAAGATTTATTTTATGGAATTTACCGAATTGTCGGTATCCATTATTTTTGTACAATAAATCTACTAAAAGTTAAAGAAAATTTAATAGAAATACATTAGAAATATGATTTAAGTACAAATGTATATATATTAAGTACAAATAAGTACGCATACAAAGAATCTTTATTGATCGGCAGGTTACAGCTTCGTTTCTTACTCGCTATTAATTCAAAATCTAAACGTGGACTATCAACTCGAACTTTGCTCTATCGTTTTTTTATCGTTACAAATTCTCGAAAGAAAAAGTAATAACTTCGTTTAAATAAAATAATTGTTACACGCTATTAAAAAAAAAAATAATTAATAGAATTGTACAAATATTAGGAACTATGCAGTAATATCTTAATCTTCAGATATAATATGATGTTTTATTTCTTCTTCGTATGTCGCACTTTAAATTAAAAAATGGATTAATTTAATGGATTGGATATTTGGCACTTTTCATAAAAGGCATAACATCAAATTTTCTATTACACAGAGAACACAAATTTGTAATTAAAAAAAAAAGAAAAGAAAAGAAAAGAAAAAGCATAAATAACTTTTAAAACTCAAATATAATAATAATAGAAAATATTTTTCATTAAATATAAATAAATATGATATATAACATGTATGTACGTACATACGTGCATCCTGTATGCACCTATGTATTAATATGTATAGGCATATACATATATTAACATATACATATGTAAAGCTTATATGTATACCTAGAATATAGTATCACGTAACACGAGAAGAATAATCTTCGAAGTAAAATTCGATGGAACCGATATTGCATTTTTTGCTCTTTGAATGAAATCAAGTTTAAAAGATGCAATGAGAATTATATCGAAAATGTATGAATATCGATACGAGATTAAAAATGTACTGTTTTCGATCGATATTCGCAAATCTTTTCGAAACTTACACATACATCTTAGTTAGTTTATAATTTTCGAAATCCATTCCAACTGTAAGATAATACGTATAATACGAATATCGAAATTCCACTATCGTAAACGACAATCAGAGTTGTTGTTAGTTGCTAGTAGAAATAGGAATCAACGGAAATTCGGGATATCGGTTTTCGATTAAATTCGCAGATTACCGATGTTATCGAACCATAATCGAGATCGTATCATTATTATTATTATTATTATTTTTTTTAGAACACAGATATTTATTTAACGATTTATTTTATTTTATCATTTTGTTTTCCTATCTCACTCTCCGATTCACAAAATTTCAAAAATGTTCTCTTCTAAATTCTTTACAATATATAATTTAACAATTTAACAGATGTCAACGATCTAATAAGGATATCGTAAACTGCCTTTCTTATGATTCTTATTACTCCACCAGTTTCAAATCTCTCTGCATGTTTCTTTATTAAATTCGTACAAACAAGGCCCTCGAGTTTCAGAAAAGTGATAATACTAGAAATTCGCGTGTGTCTCAATCGACTCTGTATCAACCTAATATTCGTACGATACAATATTTTTCGAACGAATTTTCTTACAAATCGCGCGGAATGAAATTTTTTGTATCGGTCTCCACAAAGATTGCGAATTCACCGCGTGCAATTCGGCAGTCTCTCTCGTTCTTACATTTTACGCCTATTACAGAATCATCGATGGTGCATCACGGATGAGAATAAAAGGATCAGTTTTCTTTAAAAATCGGACGAAGTACAATCCCCGTTTCTCAAGCGTTCGTCGCACACGTTTTCACTCCATTCCTCGTGGATTGAACACAATAGTCGAAATCGTCGGGTCGGTATCTCCGTTCTGACAGAATCACCGGACGTTCCGCCCGGATTTCAAGTATTCTCGGGCTGGTTCAAATTGCTGTTGAGCAACTCGGTGTTGGCGTTGTTCGCGTTCAATTTCTGCTCCTCCTTCAGCTTCTTCCTCCTCCGTTTGTTTTTCTTGTGCACGCAGAACAGGCCCACGAACAAGCAGAACAGGAAGCCGGATATGCAACAGGCGATCAATATCCACGTGTTCCTCGCCTTCTCCGTCTCGACCTGCAACCGCAGGATTTCCGTGCACCTTTCGTGCAATTCCATCGTTCGGTTCGTGAACTCTTGCCTCGCGCACTCCCCCTTCGCCCGCTCCTCGCTGCAATTGTACACCGGCCTCGAAACGATTTCACGCGCGTGCAGCCACGCGTTGAACGTGTGGCACTCGCAGCTGCCCGCGTCGAACTTGATCGGATTCTTGGACAGATCGAGTTTCTTCAGGGAGCAGAAAGGGGCCAGATCCTCCGGCGAAACGGAACCGATGTTGTTCTCGGAGACGTTCAAATAGGTGAGGGTTGGTATCGGGCCCAACGACGGTATCCTACCCAATCTGTTCTTAGACAATTGAAGCAGAATTAAAGGGGATTTAACATCCACTCGTTCGAACAGCTCGTCGCCCAATCTGTTCTTCGATAGATACAAATTTTGAAGATACGGTAAACGGAAGAGACTTTTGGGCAGGGTGTCGCACCCGTTCGTCGAGAGGTCGAGCATCTTCAGGTATCGGAGATTGTCGAAAGCCGCCTCTTGAATTTCCTGGATAAAATTGTCCCTCAGGTAAAGGTAGGCGAGGTTCGTGTACGGGGCCAGGCTGTCGTTCGTCAACACTCGTACCCTGTTCACCGACACGTCCAGGATCTGGTCAAGGGGGAGAGAGAGAGAGAAAGAGAAAAAGAATTCGATCCGATTAAAACGATCGAGAAGTGTAAAAAAAAAAAAAAAAAAAAAAGGAACTACGTTCGAAATGAATTCTCTCACCTGAATTTCCGTCTTCAAATTAGAGGGGATCCTTTCCAGACCCAGATTCGCGCAACGAACTTGAATCATCGAGTGTATCCTGCTATATCGGCAAGTTCTCAAAGGGATGTCCTGATCCATGACCAATGGGGCGCCGGAATATGCGAGCACCGTCGCATCGTCCCGCATCGTCGCGACGATGGCGAGGGCAAGCATTAGGAGTCCGTTCGTCAGGTGTGCATTCATGCCTGCAACAGAATTTCTCCTTCATATTTTTACATTTACTATTTCTCCCTCCTCGTGTCTCGAGACGTTGGCGAGACATGTTCGAGAGAACATTCTCGATAATCTCCCCCTCCCTCTCTCTGTACATAGGGATAACGTCATGCCGAATTTTCCACCCGTGAGAAGCTGGCTTCTCGCCTCATTTTTCGAGAAACGTGACCACTGTTGCACAGTCGTTCGATATAATACAAGGTAATTGGACAAAATTATTTTTTTTTATATATGGAGATATATAAAAAATTATAGAGAAATTATATAGAAAGAAAAATTACGTTTAATTAATATATATATATATTCGAATCCTTAACTCCTAACTGCTACGCGAAATATCTGCGCGGTGGATATAGCGAAAAAGTTGTAGCGGGTAATTAAGTTAGGAATCAGTTCGAATTTCAGAAACGTACAATAAACTGAACGTTGACAGTATTAAAATTAAAAGTATTAAAAAAAGAAGTTATGGCTATTTGCTATTTGTTTATAATATTATATACATTGCATTGAAATAATTATTTTTTTATACATTTTGAAAATTAATCTTGTCCAGTTAATATACGTTATTCGAAACATTGTGTTTCGCTGTCGCGAAAAAGATTGGCCGTACACGTACTGAGGAGTGGGGGAAGGTATGCGCTCCCGCACCGTATCGAGTTCGATCCATTATTCCCCCCGCCGACCGGATTCGGGAACAACGAAGAGAAGAGAATTTCCGAGTCGAAGGCATCTTCGATACTTCGGTATTTCTCGGTATATATGGAACGCGCACACGTGAATCTCTTGTGAATCTTTCGCATAACTCGGAATACCTGACGAATACCTCTCCCCTCTATCAGCGAATACAAGGGGAAGTTTAGCCAAGCTCGAAAAAAATTTATCCAGACACGGTGCGGACAACGCGATTTCAAAACGTTTAGCCGGCGGAGAGCGAGAAAATTGGTTGGTTACACGGCAACACGCGTTGCCACCGAGCTGTTCGTTGTTTATTGTAACAAGCTTTGATGAACTGCAGAGCCAGCCTCGCTAATGTAAGCCGACTGCGTATACAGTCGTGGATATATTCTCTCGGCGGATGAAGATTCGAAAGGGGAAGAGAGCACGTTCCATGGATACATTTTCGCATCGCTTGCAAAGTTCAAAGGCGGCTGTCTTTATTTTGAAACCGAATCGATCACCATCTGCTCCGTGTGAACGTATCACACAGTATACGTCGACGCGAGATACTATGAATTTTTCAACAAACTTTTACGCGAAACTGGATATCCCAAACCGCAAAGAAAGAAACTATCGCAAAAAAATAACGAGCGCACGTGTTTACTTCTGTTTTTTGTCCCCGATTCGAATACTCGATGGGTCAATGTTTTTCGATAAATTAACGAGCAAATCGAAACGTGAAGAAAAGCAAAGATAGTTAAAAGACGCTTACCAAGACGGAGATATAGGTAAAGCAAACTCTGAGTGAAAATAAATTAGGCAGTTCTCGCGTGGCGTGCGATTTAATTAGCGTGTTCGACTTCTATTGTTACTATTCCCATTATCCAAATACGTATTCGACTAACAACAGCGCGTTATCCGTACGCTTTTTCGCCCGCAGCAGTATTGTGCCTCGTCCCTCGTTCGAAACAGAAACGTTCTATCGTGCAACTACGTACGATAGGATGAGTACGTAGAATTTATCGAAGCACGCGAGACGTTCGACTCGATAAATATCGCGCCTGCAACTCGGTATACATGTTGCACTTAATGCTACATGTATATGGGGGAATTAATACGAAACGCGTTGAAAACGATGAATAATAGTTCGTAATAATTTATTCTTTCCTTCAGGAAAAATATGTCATCTAATATATCGATGTAACAACGCTTCTTCTTTTTTTTTTTTTTTTTTTTGTTTCACTCTTGTCACGAACTTTCGAATTCGGTTTGCGATGCGTACGTTTTACGAGAGAACAGCAGGGTGCAATCGTACGTAATAATTGAAGTCGCAGGAGGGAAAAGGAAAAACGAAAAAAAGGCAACCGAAAAAAAAATTCCCGAGTTTTCAGTTTTGTCCAACTTTTCCCGACGGGTAGGGTAGTAATCGGATGCTAGGCCGTGCGTATAATATATAGGATCTCCAACGTGTAAGGAGAGAAAAAAAAGAAAATATTCGTCGAAACGAGGAAACCTTTCTTCGAAATGTCTTTTTCCAAATGAAAAACCCTCGCTTGACTACCGTTTTTCGAATTTATTTTTTTCGCGGTTGAAACGATCTTCGAAATGTGGATCAAGCCTCCTCCTCTCGATCCGACAAATCCTGTAAACGCACTTTACGAGTTTACCACCGGTCAACACGAAGCATTTTTTCCTCCTCCCTTCCTTCTCCATAGAACATGGAATGAATCGATGGTGGATAGAATATTCGCGAGTCAAAGGCGCGTATCGTTTCAACGGTTGCGAAATATTTATCGTTGACGTTCGTTTTTGGTGAATTTTTCCAGAAATTGGATCTCTGGAAAATTGATCAATTCACAAGATTCCCCTTCGGTTATTATCGGACTAATGTCGAAATATCACGTGTTACATCGACAGGTAAGTAAATAGATAGAACCGATAAGATTGAAAGTGGAAAGAAGGAGACAGGAGGTACATTTGTTTTTCCAGAAAAAGATTCGTCAATGTTAAAAAATTGCGTCGTTGAACTTTGCTCGAATTATAAATACATCGCTAATTCGATACGAGATACTCTAAGTAGTTTCTTTTCTCGCCGTTTCTTATCGTTAACAGAAGAAATACGCGAAAGAAAGTTTTGTTTTTTTTTTGTTCAGTAACGATGAGTTTCAACAGGATGATTTTTCATTCAAAAACTTATCCGTGTTGTTTGCAGATTATGCGATAGATTATCGGATATTTCATATATAATTGTGACGTATCACGTTTTCAGATAGATAAAATTATAGAAAAAACATGTCATAGATATAAATATACGTGGATTTATTATCATGATGACTTGTTTATCTTTTGCGGCCGTCTTTTAATCGTTTAATCTATTAAAATCGATCGATAAATCTTTAGCGAAACGAATTATTACTATAATTTTTGTCAAGAGGAAAGAACGTGAAAATGTTTGAAAACAGGTTTGAATCGATTATTATTGCAGTCGAATAAAGTATCAAGGTCGATGCACCTCGAGACGAATGATATTAAATCCACGGATCCTTCGTTATCGATCGGCGGTAATACGCTTTCGGAATTCATCACTGTTCAATTTCCACCCACACGGATGTGAAAAATGCTCTCATTCTGTCTCTCGTCTCAAAGATAGGAAGCAATTAAAACACAGCTAAAACAGTCATTCTACAACGAAGTGCCAAACGAGTAATTAACAGATACATTAATAAATTAAACGAATTAATCAAATATTTATTACCAATAATAAATTCTGCTCGATCATCTATTCGTGTTTCTTCTCTTATTAAAAAGCGGATACAATTTTCCTAACCTCCAATTTTTTAGAAATTCGAATGTCCCCTCTTCTCCCTCGAGTATGGAAACGCGTAAAATGGAAAATTGCGCAGATCGGGAAGATCGAGCAGGCGGCAACGTGGCCGCATCTGGAAATAAAATGAAGGAGAGAAAAGTGCCGAAAATAACAGCACGTCCCGCGATGGAAAGAAAAACACATTAAGAAGAGGAGGAAAGGGTTACTTGTAGATCGAGAGTAACTAATTTTCCCTCCAGAGTATCGGCAGAAGTTTGATCCGTTCGATAATAGGGAAGCTACTAAGGCCAAATTCGATTTCGAATGATCGAATAATTTCAATTTATAAACGGAGGATCGAGTAAAGAAAAACCTATAAAATTTTATTCGGATGAAAAACTAATCGAGGATTGAGCGCAATACACGCGAACAACTTTATTAACGGATGCCGTTAATTGCTTCCTAACGCGTCATTTGATTGTTTTTTCGAATCCTTCGAGCAAAAAAATTTACGTTTGGAAAGGGAAACCGTTCGTATACAATTGTATTTGAAAACATTTTCGGATACGGAAGTGAAATAGTTTTCATTCCGATAACGCTTTAAATCCTGTATACGTATGTAATCCTGCCGTTGATCGTTGAGCGCGTAAAATTTGTTTTGCGTGTATCTCGGAAAATACGGATCGATCTCGATTCCGAACATTCGACCATTTTGTCCGCGCAAAAGGCGGCGAAACTCGACTCTAACCTTGAAAACGGTAACGAGGCACTCGATTGGCTCTCGAGATTCCTTTCTCTCTAAAAAAGGAGAGAGAGAAAGAAAGAAGAATCAAAGCGAAATGTAGATGGCAGTAGACGAAAGGCAAATGGGGAGAAAATTCAGCTCTTTGGTCACCTTTTCCCTTTCCTCTCTTGTTCCGTTCTCGGTGCAAACATCGAGAACAGAGATATTTTTCAAGCAAACAGTGCTAGCTCTCCCATTAACCGGCCAATCCTCCTCCTCATCGTTGCAGTTTTGAGAGAGAAAATAAATTGAACGAGAGAAGCCGGGCGTAATGTCGTTACTCCTGTATCACTGCAGAAATATCCTGCTAAACTTTTTTCGTATTTATTCTGTCGAGAAATCCTTCGAATTCTTCTCCTCCTATTCCGTATCCGAAATATTTGCAGTCGACTTTTGTTTCAAAGACACCACCTGTAATGCTCCACTGTGTTTGTTTTCATTCCTGCTTTTGTCGATTTCCAACAGTCAGATTCTTACCAACGATCGATGCGACGTGTTCTCGTCGAGAAGGAAGAATAATTAGAGAGAAAAACGAGTGCGGATCGTTGCAAACTTAAAATAGGTAGGGGGGGGATAGAATCTTGACCATTTATCGAAGCAAAACCGGTTATCAATTATGAAAAATTTTCCGCACGTCCATGTAATATCAAAGGCTAATCTCCTTATTAGATTATTCTACCGTGAAACGCACTATCCAAATTAATCAAAGTTTTTTCACTCTAGCGGCGAAAGATAGAATTATCGACTCGTCTCAGACTTTGGCCCTTGCTTCTCCTGCCCTCTCTATTATCTCAAACGATAGAGAAAAAAGTTTGGCGAAAAAAGTAAACTTTTCAAAGGAAGGATAAAAAACTTGGTAATAATCGATCGAGTCTCTCTTTTCTTTTCAGCCAAATATCGCGAGATCGTTTTCAATTCTCCAAGAAAGTTCTAGAATATTCGAAATTGTTAATTTTTTTCCACCGAAGAGGAGAAAATTCTTGATTGCTTGCGCGACTCGTGCATAAAGAAGGGGAGGGAGTCTGTGAAGAAAAAAGAGGTCGGGACGAATCGGATTCAATTTGCGCTCGGTGAAAAGTAAAACGCGTCACGTGTTAGACTTATTCGCAGATATTCAAGCGGAGGAAAGGCGTCGACTAGACACATCCAGATGGTTGAAAAGTGTGAATTAACCGAACAGGGAAGTCACGAGTTAACGCCCCAAGCAAGCATTGGGATTAGCCGCTTTTTCTAACCGCCTTTGTTTCATGTCCTCGTTTACGCGTTTAAAGAAACGCCAACGCAAATAGAAGGAGCGAGTTTCAATTTCATTTTTGAAACGAAATAAATCCGTTGCTTCATTGAAATTAAAGCAGCGAGAAAGGCGGTTTCGGAATTCGATTCCGCGTTTCCATTATTTCCATCCTCGATGTCATAGAGACAAGGCGAAATACTCTTCCTTTGTCGAGAGTCAAGAGAGAATTTCACAGCGACCGTTCAGAGAAATGGTATACAATCTCCTTTATCCACTTACACGTAATCCAAAGCCATCGCGTGAGCCTGCGTTTCCCCCTCCCTTTTCCCTAAAACCATTTCCTAAAACCGACCAAGTTTTCGTAAGATCGGTAGATAACGCGAGAATGGACCGGTTAAGTATATCCTCCGAGAATATATCTTTGGTATTTCGTAGAGATTTCGAATTTCTTCGTTCGTTTTCCTAGCTGCTCATTCATCACGACACCCATCGATACATGTCGTGCCTATCTTACCGTACGTTTTCGTGATAAATAGTCTGAGAAACGTCCAATAAGACGTATATTTTGAAAATCGATTTAAACGTCTTTTGAAAATTGTTATCCTACTAAGATAGATAACTCCTCCTACGACTTTACTTCTTTAAAGTTTCTAGAAAGTTTAGATAATTGGTGGAAGATCGAGGAATACGAAAGTCGAGCGAAGGATTAACTCGTAACTCGTTGGACTCGTGGGTCGAATGGAAGATGGAGATTGAGAGAGCTCGTGCTTGAAAGAATGACGGATTTAAGGGAATCTCTCCGTTTGGATTTAACGACGTGTTTCGTAAACGCGGTTTCGAAAACCGAAGGCGAATGCGGATGGTAAATTGCGAGATTAAACGCGGTTATAACGCCTCGAAAGCAACGATGGAAACAGGTTGCTTAGCTTCTCTAGATCCATTGAATATTTACGAAAACAAACGTCTCACGCTTACTTCCCTCTGCTCCCCACTCTCGACCTTCGCAGCTAAACACGTATCCGCCGCTAGTCCCCGATTCGAGACAAGATGATTAATGAAATTGAAAAAATCAGTCTTTAATTTTTCGTTATTAAATAGATTAAATACAAGCGTTGTAGGAATAAACCAAGGATCAATTTCTTTGAAGAGTAATGAGAAAAGTGTGGTGGAAAAAACGGGAAAGAATTAGTAGAAAAGAATTTATTAACAGGTTTGGTTTCGAGGGCGTGCATAACAGCGAGTACAGCGGCGAAAGCGAAAGGCTCGTTCCTTTATCGAGGTGAAAGAGAGAGAGAGGAAAGGGCCGAGTGTCTCCACGGTGTGAGAGGTTGGTCGATGAAGGGGGGAAATGGGCGGGAAACACGACAGCTCCTCCCGCAGCCGGACTAAACGAGTTAATGGGCAGTTATGAACTTTCTTCATCTAAGTTTCCACCACTTTTTTTACGTATAAATTGAAATTTTTATCGGGCGTTCGCTTAACGAGCGCCTCTTCCCCCACTTCACAAGTTTCGCGATCCGTGTACGATCGGATCGACTACGCGATTTAATTAAAGAAATCTGTAGTACCGCGTTTTTGACTCGTGATTCGTTCTAATTCGTTTCGAATACGAAATTTTATATTTCGAACGATCAATGATTTATCGACGATTTTAATTGTGATATTCGAAGATTGGTTGATTCGTCGTCGAAGAAGAAGATTGATGGCCAGTTTCTTGCTTCTTGCGATCGGAATGCTCGATTACTCTTCTTTCTTCGTTTCGAGCTGCTTTCCACTCCAGAAGTCTTACCTTCCCTTTTTCTCTTCTCGACAGCTACTCTCGTCTAATCGCGACCGCTTTTCAACTTTGATCGTTGGTTCCCGCGCAAAAGAAGGCCTCTCCTCGGCCCGGAAGCGAAACACACGCCCCGTATATTTCGCTAAAAATAACAACCACTTCTCCGCTCTACTCGTGGCTCGGGGGCTCGAGCGATTTTATTTATTCGATTCGAGAACCGCTCCACGCTTGTTCAAAATTATATATGTCGAAACTCGATGATTTTCAATTCGTTCAATTTGAAAAAAAATTTTCAAGTATACCGCCGATAGGATCGAAATCTCGTTCGAAACAAAGGGAACAACGTTTCGAAAGGACATTCGCGAAAAGTAAGAAGAATTAAAAGTAATTGATCATCGCGGTGTCGAGGAACGGATGGACGATGAAAAAGAGGAAAAGAGATAAAAAAAATTAAAAAAGAAAAAAGAACTTAGGTGTGATTTTACAAGACAATCTCGATCTGTCTCGGAATCGTTAGTCGGGATTTATGGACCCGTTCAGTATCTGACCTCGAAAAACAATCCACTCGCCTTCTTTTCTCCCCGAGATCGCGCAATTTCGTAAGGCAGAGCCGTGGGTGGCTCTTCGGTTAAGTTATCAAGGAGCGATGATATTTCCGGAGTGGGTCAAGTTTAACGATAGTTTACCCTCGTTCGATATCTATAAATTCGAGGACTTTGTTCCTTTCGAAACGGAACGAGAAGTGTGGGAAATCGGGCTTGGGTCGTTATCGAGTTTCGGGCGAAGTTTACAACGCGCTCGTTTGCGTTGGAGATCGGAAACACGAGCGGTGGAGCACGAACCTGATCGCGGAAGGATACACAGACGATTTCATTATTCTTGGCGCGAATACCTCGGTCAAGGAGGGAGGGGAAGGGAGAGGGGGGGAGAGAGAGAGAGAGAGAGAGAGAGAGAGAGAGAGAGAGAGAGAGAGAGAGAGAGAGAGAAAGGTTGGCATTCCAAGAACGTTGGTAGGTAATCGGAAGCCGCGGATGAGATTCGAGCTTCTCAAAAGCGATGGAAACGAGGTTCGAAGAACGAGGCGAGAGATAACGGGCGTCCTTATACTTGCTGCTTTCGATCTTTCGTCCTGACGCCACCGCAGTAGAGCGGGCTTTCGACGGTTAAACGAGGGGGGGGAGTGTAATATCGCGCGTTGCGCGCAATATTCGCCGTGGATCGAATTTCCACGCGCGTAACGCGAGGACCATAGCTCCGATGTTTAGATCACGCGCGCTATCGACGCTGGAATTTGCAGTTCGAGCTATGCCGTATTTCTCCGCGTCGATCCTTCCGGAATTCACCGGGACATTCGCGAATTTATATATACGGAATATTCAAGATACAAGGAAGCTGTATTCGCTATACGGAATCCGTTAATCGTTGCTTTGAACGTTATTCTTCTCAAGTGGAGGGATATCGAATCCTCCCGTTTTTCGGGGGATACACGTAATTGTACACGCGTTATTACATCTCGACGGTCGCTTTTCGAATCGGTTATCGAAAATCCTCGAATAATTTCAACTAGATCGGAAAATTGCATTTTTTCGTCCGATATTGCGTTTCTTTTTTTCCTTTTTTTTTTTAATCTCCTTTCCTTGCATTCTGAAATAAATAACGAGGATCAGGACCAGAATAAATGAAAATTATTAACGAGTGTACATCGTTCGAGCGTCGTTCCCCGAATAACGAACACGATTTGATCGCGATTTCGCGCATCCTTTTCATTGTTCCTACGACTAGGTAGGTAACGGCCATCCGGTTCGCCTATAATCATCCATGAAATCGATAATCCCGTCGATGAAAAAAAATTTTATCGTCTCCCTGTGTTAATTGACGCCTGTGGAAAAATTCTTTATAGGAAGCAAAAAAAAAAGAATCCATCGAATCGATTCGTAAAAAAAAAGGGATTATTTATTTTGACTTTTCAAGAGATCGGTGTCTCTCACGCGAGGCAGAGAAGGGGAACGAAGTAGTGCGTATCTTAAGAGCGTGCTTATCGATTATCGCCACGTACACACACACACACATATCACAGTGACAGTGTTCCGTGACACTGACTTTCGTATTGATTACGTAACAATTAGCGGCCGATTCCTGGCAAACCAGTTTACCCGCTTCGGATAGAAGAGGTCGGCCCGTCCTCGATCCAGAGAAATCCAACACGGATACGACTTCTAGATCACGATTTCTAACCGTTACGCTTCCTCCCTTACCTTACCTCGAATGGATCAAGATATTCCGTTCCATTGTTGGGGATCAATTCTCAAAAAAAATAAATTTTCAAAGAATAAAAGTTGAACAGCGAAATGAATCACCTCTCTCCCCTTGGAGATCTCGTAATGGGGAAGAAAATCCCCATTATGTTGCGAGGAAGGCGAGAGGGGGGAGGAAGGAAGTGGGCGAGCTACTTCGCCCGGAAATAATGTGGAAACGGCAAATATTATTTTAACCGTCGATTTATAGAGTGGGCCCGTCACTCTGACGAGAACCAAGCATTGTTGTTTCGAACCGTTCGTTCCTCCCGTGCGCATGCGCGCGTTTCCTTCCCGAACCCGCTAATTATAAACGCGCGCGATTTCGCCAGCTCTCTCTCTCTCTCTCTCTCTCTCTTCGCGAAAACCTGGAATTGGGAGGAAGAGAAAGGAAGAAAAAAAAAATCCAGAATACCTTTATTATTTTTCTTTTTTGTCTTATCTTTAACTTAAGATGGAAATTTCGATCGAACGGCGGGTATTCCAATCCTCTTGTGAATGAGAAGAGAAAAAGTTTGTATCTAGAGGAATGATAAAATTATTAGATGATAAAAAAAGATAAAGATAAAGATAAGAAAAAATTATTATTAAAATAATTATAAAATTATTATCTTGATTTATTCTCGAATCGAAAAAGTAAACTGATTAAAAATTTCTTGAAATGGTTGCTTTATTAATAATATTTAATAGCGGATCCGCTTTTCGTATAATTGTATTTAATATTATTGTGTTTCGAACAAAAATAAAAAATCGAATAAGTAGTAACTATCGATTATTATTACATTTTTCCTATCACAATTCTCGAGTCGGATTCGAACTTTCTTCGAGGATTTGGATGAGATCGAATTGGATGCGCGCGCGTAAAAAATAATTTGCGACGAGGATGCAAAAGGCGACCGAATCCTTTAAAACGAGCTGCATGAAATCTGCATGGAACAGTTTCAATTTGTAAAAACGGATGTAATTCACCGGTCGCGCTCTCCTACACGAGCGACGTGTAGTACAATAATTCATTCTTTTTCATAAATTTTGCGAGATCCCCGGCGAAAGAGCGACGTAAATTCGATTTGTTTTCGAGTTTAATTATATTCATAAGTAACAACTGCAAGAAAGAAGAAAACACGGTTACTTTGGTCAAACATTTTTTTTTTTTTTTTTCCCTCTATGAATTTTCATACGAAATTTTTCCTCTTCGAGAATAATAATTCTCTTTTTCAACGAGTAACGAGTCGAAGACAATTCTCTTTTCACCCTCTCTCCCCTTGTATAAATATTATTTTCAACATCGCTCATAATTTTCATATTACTTCCGGCAAACGAATGGAAATGATGGGAAAACGGTAATAAATAAAGGAACGCGACGCTGCACTTTTAATTCGTGACCCGATCAGTCGCGACCCGATCTCTTCTATCGTTCGATGGGGAAGAAAAAAAGAAAAAAAGAAAAGGAAACAAAAGCGTAATAAAATTGTTCTCTGTCGATCGACGAGAGAGAGAGAGAGAGAGAGAGAGAGAGAGAGAGAGAGAGAGAGAGAGAGAGAGTTGAATTCGCGGTTGGCACAGAGAATTAATAAGAATCACCGAGTCGCGAATAATGGTACAAAAGTTCGATCTTCGAAAAGTTTAAAAGCCACTGAAGAAAAAGCGCCGGAGAAGTTTCGAGAACTCCCGACAACTTTGTCGAACCTCGATCGGTTCTAATAGGAATATTTTTGATTCCACCGTGAGATACTCTCACGGTTGATCTATCGAATAATAGAATATATATATATATATATACACATCCAATTAGAGAGAAAGAGAAAGAGAATTATTCTTTTTCCAATAATAAATATCTTGGCGATAAAGCACCTATTAGATTTTTAAAAAAATTTGGCCGAATAATATCGAACGATAAATATCAGAACAAGATTCAAGAGTAGTGGTAGCAGACTGGAAAGGAACGTAATAAGAGTTTCTTTATCGTTTTAATTTCTGTTGGAAAATTGTTCCGCCGAGATTGTAACAACCCTCTATTACCGATTTGATTTTTCTTACACGCGTTTCCTTTCCAAAGGGAAGGGAAAAACATCGTCTCACCTACGATAATTGCGATATTACTACGAGGAAACTCTCGGGCAAACACGTAACGAACATAACGAACACGCTTTTTGTCGCGTCGTCGGAGAATTCTGTACTCACTCCCTCCCTCCGCCTTCCCCCGCGCACAAATAATCGATTCGCCTCGTTTATTACCTGCTAGCTTTCACCGACGAGTCGCACGCAAGAGAGAAAAGGTCGCGTGCACAGAGAAACAGTCGAGAAACGGTTTAACTCGGTTTTAATCGCGGTGTAAATCGCATTTAATTATTTCAAAAGCTTCAATTACAACACGTTGGTTGTATGATTATTAATTATCCAGATGCGCGATCAGAGAATCTCGATGCGAAGACACGTTTGTTCGAGCGGTGGCTCTCCGATTAACGCGATAATTTTTGTTACTTCGTAACACGAGTTTGCGCACACGTGAGGCGTGAAATAAACCGACATATCGGTTGTCTTCCGTCGAGAACTAATCGCTTTCAAGTTTTCGTTACACGTTTATTAAACCGTTGTTAAAAATTTTGAATAATATTTATATTCGTATAACCATTTGAACAGTAATAAATTATCGATGAAATTTTGATTATTAAATTTTGAAAAGTTATATATATTCGAGAATATATATATATATATATATATATATTCGAGAAAGAATTGTGGCAAGATTCTATTTTGTACAGGAAATTAGTTTTACAAACTGTTCCCACTTAACCTCGAAATGATCGAATCGATGGATGAAAATGATAGGAAAATGAGATAGAGCATTTTCTTGATCGTGTGCAAAAGTAAAGGAAAAATTTTGGAATCGAAACGGATGGTTCGTACGAGCCGATACGATTCCCCGAAGGCGAGGTAGATCATTAGAAACGTGACGAAACAACGTCTCTCTGGAGGAACGTTTGACGCGTTCCAGATGAACAGAGCACAGAGGATCACAAAGCTTTCGCGACCGATTTCTCATTCATCTTCCGCGAAGCTTCATAAATATTCTCCAGCTTGGTGGATATTGTACACGTGTGTATCCATTGCCGAGCTCTCTCTCATCCGACTTGGACAAATGAACCCGCGGAATTTCGTGCTCTCGACCATTGTGAAAGGCCAGCTCTTCCCCCCTCTACCCTAAGAGCACTAACACTCGTCGAACCTTCTGAAATTCGACGTGCTCGATTGCCGCGTACACGTTTATGCGCCATCAATTTTATCCCTCCTCTGTATTTTTCCAACGAACGATTACATCCTGGATCGATTCATAAACGCGAACTCGAAAGATAGATCGAAAAAAAAAGTTGAATCGATACGATAGAAATCGCGATTGATTTGCAAATTTGCAATTCGATGAGAAGATAATTGGAAGATAAATTGGGTTCGATCGTAATTAAAGATGCAAAAGAGCCGTAAAGAGGTATCGATTAACCTATTTCGAATGCGAGAGTGAAAGTATAATGGAATATTTTCGTTTTTGCGATCCCGATTTAAATGACGACAGAAAGGAAATCATTCGACGTAGTTATACAGTGCAATCTTTGAAGGAGGAGAACGAAGGAAAAGAAACATCGAGATTACGTTTAAATTATTAAATTTCAGCGGAGAAATATTCTCCGTGGCAAGCGAATAGCTACCTATCTATTTAAATCTTTCATCGTGCTTTGTCCGAGAGAATATCGTCGGATCTTTTTCATAAGAAGTTCTCCTTCTGTTGGAATTATTATCAGCGCATAATAAATAAATATAGTTGAAAATGTGGAACGGTCGCAAGCTCGAAGACTTTCCTCTGCAGTCGAACGAGACATTCGATATCGAGATGCCGTGGTGACACTCGATATTAATAATGTATTCCATATCAGAGTGGAATCAATCGGATCAAATAGAGGAGGACAGAATGCCATGGAACGTTCCTCGAAGCGTTGGTGTGCCGTTCTTTTCAATCCTTTGCCTCCTCGACAAAATCTCTGATCCGATATCTCTTTCGAAATTGCACGAATCTATCGTGTAAACTAGAAACCAAGCAACGACGTTTTGAACAAAATCGCAGGAATTTC
The DNA here is from genome assembly GCF_014066325.1 of Apis laboriosa. Taxonomy (NCBI): domain Eukaryota; kingdom Metazoa; phylum Arthropoda; class Insecta; order Hymenoptera; family Apidae; genus Apis; species Apis laboriosa. The sequence continues at coordinate 675,859 of NW_025223857.1, forward strand.
GCACCACGCTAAATATATTGAGCAACTTTTGAGGTTACTTTCGTAACGCCATCTACGTATTCACGTGTGCTTGAATGGAAACAAAGCGAATGTAGGCACATAAAAAGAAAACGAATTTCATCCTTCTTAACGGGTCATTAATAATTGCTACGTCGTGTAGTAATACGTTCGTTGGTAGTCTTTACGCGAGGATGAAAACGCTTTTGGGTCAAGAAGAGCGGATTAAATTGAAGGACGCGCTCATAGGCTAAATTTAAACAGAGTAGAAGAAATCGAGCTCGACTTTTTTTTTTCTTCCGCTTACATTAGCACCGACATCGCCAAAAACTTGAATTTCTTCTCATTCCGTTTATATCCGTTCACGGCGTTGCACTACATTTCCATCGCAGCCGAACAAGTTTCACGGAACGTCTATTTTTGCAAACGACAATAGAGCAATCCAGCTGTACGTCGTGATGAAAAGAAACATATATTCAGTTGTGCAAAGTCTTAATTTGAATTAATCGACCGATTGCGAAAGTAAAATCCAAAGCGCTGTTCGATAATCCGATACGCGAGGCTCATCGAATGTGGCAGTTAGCTCTCTTCGAATGTAAAAGCTTATTGTACGACAGGAATTGTAAACCTTAAGAAAAGCGAAGATACGTAGAAAAGATGATTCACTCTATCTCTCGCGCGAAAAAAGTTGCTGTGAAGTGATAAAAGACAAGAGAAAAGTTGGTAATTAACGGATCGATGGAAATGATCGTAATAATTGACGAGCAAATACGAACAGCTAGCGAAAAAGCGTCTCGAGTCACGTGTCGCGTCCGTTGATTTAGCATTTTGCCAACGTTCGCTCGCGATCGAGATGAATCGCGTTGCATTCTTAACAACAGCCTTGAAACCTACACGCGTAAAAAAAAATCTCGATGTGGAGTTAGGCAAACGAGTTTCTAAGAAATTTATCGTATTCCTTATTTGGATCTGCTCAGGGAACAGTAGAACACTGATTGGGAGCGTTGTGCTCGTATTTCGCGATATTTCAACTATATGATACTATATGAGACGAGAGGAGGATGGCGCTCGCTTCGACGAGAAAAATCTGTACTTGCCTCGCGTTCGTAAAACTATTACGTTCAACCTATATCTTTCACCTATCGAAAGAGGCCTTGATGCTTCTTTTAAATGCAGAGATACATAGAGATGAACTTAATTATTCTTAAGTTTATCGCGAGTTATAAAAATTGATAAAAAAAATCTAAATCGTTTTAACTTCCGATTTAACTCGATATGCCGACTAATTTGAATAAAATTCTCCGTTTAAAAAAGAATAGAGTCTACGAAAACGATGGCGTCCTCGAAAGGAACTACGTAATTATTTCTTCACTGGCATAGTTTCCTCTCTCTCTCTCTCTCTCTCTCTCTCTCTCTCTCTCTCTCTCTCTCTCTCTTTTTCTTTTCATTCTTGTTTTCCGTAGCTCTCGATGCCCGCGTTAGTCTTCCATTAACGCTCATTAACATGCCGCGTGCAGTTTTAACTGGAACATCGATTCCGACCCGCTGGCACCGAACCCTCCCTCTCTCTATCTCGTTGCGTTTTTAAACGAGAGAATGGGGAAACAACTGGGGAAATCGGCCGTTGCTTATACATCCATCTCTCCCCTCTCTTTCCTCTTTCCTCTTTCCTTTATTCTCGATAAATTCGTCCTACAGATTGAAATCACACGTTCGGTTTTTCGAAAAGAGACTCGCGGCGGCCTTACGAATACGAACGGATTCGATATTTTTCTCGAATCTGGAAAATCGTGGAAAATAAAAGCACGATAATCTCTAAGTAATCTCCGTTACGGTTTAATTCTTGCACGATTCGACGGCATTAAATTTACGGCTTTTAGAAAATCGTAGCGCGACCGCGTTCACCCAGTTTAACGACACGGTCGGTTATAATGGTAAACTCGTTTATCGCCTAAATACACGCGCTACGGATGATGGAATTAATGCGGAAGGCAACATTCCGGTAATAAGCGGAACGCACTTCTGCCCAAGGTAAATCGTGGGAGAAAGTGGCGCGATTATCGCGATTAACGCGGCTCAATTTCAATTTCGATCGGGTAATAAGGATGATTAATCAAAACGCGGGGAACGAGATTGGCCGAAATTAATGGCCGGTAATTATAAAACAATCGAATCGCGATCGAGAATATGTTATATACGTATTTATTTGCATTTTCTATCGAAAATTGTCCCGTTTTCTCCAACATAAGCGCGTTTCCATCGGTTCGAAAAAAGTCAAGTTTCGTGAATTTTAAAAATTCCTTCAAATGGAAAATAAACAGAAGAATGAAAAATTGTGCGAAAAGAAACACAAGAGGTTGCAGGATATCATATATTATTTATAACGTTCGTTTCGCAAATTGAAGCAATATTTTCACGATGATATTATCGGGATATGTGTGTGTGTGTGTGTGTGTGTGTGTGTGTGTGTGTGTGTGTGTGTGTGTGTGTGTGTGTGTGTGTGTGTACGTGCGCGCGCGCGCACGCGGTCTCCAACGTTTGAAATTCCCGAAAGGAAATCGTTTTCATAAAACAGACTGATTCAATTTCACGGTGAAACGAAACTTTTTTGATTCGCGGATAGAATTTTAACAAGAGTTGGTACACCGACCGCTGATTAATTTGAATACTTTGAATTCGGTTTTTTCGATTCGGTTCGATGAGGAATAAAATTTAATTCGGTGTGAAAAAAAAAAAAAAAGGAAATCCGAATTTCAAGAATTTCTCTCCGCGCAAGAAGGTAATGATGATAATTCGATATTGTGTCTTATTTCATTGTGTGTGTTCGACTAAGTTCGATTCGGTTTACAACAATCAATTGTGTGTCGATAACACTTGTTCTTGATCGGTCGGTGATACGCAATTATAAGAGATATCTCTAGTACTCAACAAATAGACCGAGCGAAAACATTGGAAGGACAAGTTTTTAAAAAACTTTATCTCGCTCCTGAAAACGAAATTACCAATTTGCAGAGTTCCCCGTGGATTCGAGATACCGATCGGCCGCGATTTAACGACAAAGAGGGACCCCAATATAAAAAACACAATTTATTTGGACTTTCGATACGATACAAAAAAAAGTCAAATTCCAGGAATCTCGATGAAACGTGCGAACGTTGAAATTTTTATATCTATGAATGAACGATGAAAATAACAAAAGCGGAGGAAAAAAAGAAAAAAAGAAAAAGCGGATAATTTCGATAAAACGAATTCATCGTGAAGGATTTTGATTGGCAGTCTCGATAAACTTGGACTCGAGATTCGATGAGGACGAGGAAAAGGAGGGGGAGGGGAGGGGGAAAGAGAGAGAGAGAGAGAGAGAGAGAGCGTGTTGTGTTGGATTGTAAAAGTGATTTCGTTACCTGCGAAAAGAACAACGTCGCTTTTGGTCTTTGACCGAACGAAATTCGGGGAACATCTGCTGCTTCGATTCATTCCAGGTGCGCTTAAATTTGTCAGAATAGGAAGCGGGAAGACCGAGGCGGATCGAGAAGAATGGAGACCGAGGCAGTCAGTTGGAGGAAAGAAGGATGACGGGGTTGCGAGGTCGAATCGTTTTAAAGAGGGAAGCAATGCCGTTCGAAGAAGGAAAAGTATAGGTCCGGTTGTGGTCGGAGACAATGGCGGGGGGAGGGAGGAGCGGGGGGGGGGGGGGTCCGAAGCACGCAACGCGAACAGATCGCATTGCACAATGAAGCAAAAGCAATTATGAAGCAAAGCGTTACTCGTGAACGCGTTGGGAAACCAATGCGCAAGGATTATTGCATTTATCCGTGATGCAACGTTGTTTAATTATGTGTTTAAATAGAGATACGCGCATGTTTACCGGTACACGAAAACCCTCCTCTTGTTACCAACACACTCGAACGATTTGAACGGAAATGCAAGTTGTTGCTATTCTTTTACACGATACATGACGAGATGCGCAATGGTTTGAAATCGCATCATCTAGCTCGACAAAGATTAGAAAAAGCCTACTCGAACGATTCGATAACGATGCATCGCTTGTTTTTTTTCTTTACTTGTCGTTAAGTAACGATCGTATTTATCTTTATATATGCTCGTGTATATCTTTGAAAAAGTTGAAACGTTAAATCTAACTCCCTGGTACTGTATATATGTTATTTTCTTGAAAAAGTTTTCACTTCATGGGTCCCATTTGCAGAGAGCAACGAGGTCGTTGAACGGTGGATAAAAATTAACGAATCTTTTCCCCCGAAGTTTACGCGTGCCGTGAATTTAATATTTAATACGCGTAAAAGGGTGCACACGTACACGCGTGAATTCAAAGTGATGAAAATTTTAATTACGTGCACGAATCTGACGAATAACACGAGAATGTGTGAACGCGATTCGTGGTCGAATATTATTTTAATTAAAATATTGTCTGTCATTTTTCGTTCGACTGGTTTAAACTCGATTTAGGATTTTAACGTTTAACGCTTAGATACAGGAATAGATTTTCAGCGATTTTTTAATTTTAATAAATTACTACATAGTTATTTTTCTATATTTTTTTTTTATAACTTTTTCTCATTTTTATCGTATTGGGGGGCTGGTTATATTTGAAATCACGAAATAACTACGAGTTTACATAACGAACGACCAGTTTGTTAGAAAATGGCTGTCGGCGATTAGGAAAATCGTGTTCGAGATGGGGCACCGCGGTTTATCAACGAGTGCGATTTATCAACGTTCGAGAGAACGGAGATTAGCTTCCTTACCGATAACACGGAATCTTGTGATGAGACTGCTTCTCTTTCTCCTCGAAAAAAAGTAATTTAAACCTTTCCTCGATCCGATCTTTGTCATTTGTCGCATGAAAAAATCTTTTGAAACCGTTTGTGTTTGAACTAATCCTCCTCAGTTTCCTGTGTGCATTTGGTTTCAATGCAATCTTCTACATAATTAATGTACGATAAATGTATAAATTTTACGAGCCATGATTCCGCCAATAACTATCGATAAAAGGAAAATCTCTCTTCTATCGTGAACTCGCCGTAATGAGACAAGTATTGATCGATTATTAAAAATATTAAGAGTGCGATGACTTTGGACCGAAAATATTAATCGATATTAATCAATGTGATAATCAATTATGATATTAAACGATGAAAGAATGCAAGTGAAAAATACGATTCAAATCAATCGTAGAAATAACGCGCGAAAAGATCAATTTTTCGTAAAACAGCATAATTTTTTTCTATTACTTTTTGCGTGATATGCTTTATCTCGAATACTATGAAACGACATTAATCTTTTCGCAATGAGTAATCGAAATTGAGTGAGACGGAAAAGAAAAGGTTAAATGAATAGAATAGAAAATAAACAGATAATACCAAGTACCTATTAATGTGTATATATATATATTATGTATATATAATTATATCTTTCAAATTTAACAGCTAACAATCCATTCTTTCATACTCAAAACAAATGCAAGGCTACATTGACAAAATAAATAAATCGACAAAATAGGAAAATTTCGCTTACCTGTCTTTCTATCGCGCCATCCAGAGCTGTTGCAAAATAATTGCATGTCCGTAAACTGATTCACTTCTTTCTAGTAATTTCCTCTTATTTTTTTTCTTTTTGTTGTGTTCAATAGTTTTACAATATCGCGTTGAAACAATCGCAAGAATGCTGTCTTTTTAAAAACGATATCATTTTGCACATACATATGTATAATAAAAAGGTATCATTCGCGAAAACGCATACGAACACCACAGCGCACGAGCGATCAAAGGGACGATCGTCAAAACAGCGCGTATCCTTGCTCGGCGAGAAGCAGGTTTCACTACATCGTTATTACTATTCTGACGGCCGTTTCCGAGAAACTGCTCTTCCAGAGTTCCTGCTAGAATGGTTTTTACCGTTCTCACATGACTAACAGGTTGGCCGTGAACGCCGTTCGAAACTTTCGTCGATACACTTTCCACTAAATATGCTATTCAACTGCTTTCTTTTAGAACGTAATAAAACAATTAAATGAACTAGAAAAGAATAAATAAACAAAGGAGAAAACAAAAACAACAATGATATTATCAAAAAACTTGTAATATATCCATATTTCTTCGTAACTTGAAAAACAAAATTGCAACTTTGCAACTTTCTATTGTTGGCTTTGTTGTTTCTCGTCCATATTCGCCTTTAGGCTCAAAGGGTCGAACAGATATGTCCGATTTCCTAATAATTCCCGCGTAAACAAATTAGACGATTACTCTTTACGCTCTTTTCAATTATTTCTAAAATGATCTTAAAGAGTCTCGAAACTATGTGTTAATACAAAATTTGGAGGAATGAACCATTAAAAAATTAAGGGAAAAATCGTGAAGAAAAAGGACGCGGCATTTAACGCGATGTTACTTGCACGGCGTCTCGCACTCGACTGCGAGGTCGCTCGTTCAAACCGAAAACCGATTTAAAGCTGAAGCTTAGACTGCCGCCAAGCGGTATCTTGAACAGGACCGATTTTCTTCTCAGTTTTCATAATTATGCTGAAATTGCAAGCATACTTTATACTATGAATAAAAATTGACAAGTAATTAAGTTTCTAAATGACAGTATAGTACAGGACAAAAGAAATTAACTGCTTGATATATCAGCATCAATCATAAAAGGAATTTATGACTAATTTTTCGAAGATCAACATCGATTGTATGTAAAAACTTTCAGTACTTAAATGAAATAATAGAATCGATAAACATCAATTTCGTAATCAGATTTGCTTTTTATGTTTCAAGATTGGTATAAACTAAATATATATTATTTTAAGTATTTTTCTATATCAAAGTAAAGATTGTTGTAATCGATGACACATACATTTTTTGATGCAATCGCAATTAACGATATCTTTTTATTTTATATCTATTAGAATTTTTCTTGAAAAATATTGACAAAGATTTTATCATTGTTATCTGTCCGATCCATTGTTATACGTTTTGTAAATGTTTTAATAATTTAATTTAATTAAATATTTTATTTTTTCTAAAGATTGATATATTGTTTAAATTTTAAATTGTTTAAATATCTAGATTTAATTAATGCAATGATAGGCATTACTAATACTTCTTTTTTTCATTAGTTTTTAATGAAAAAACATATATATATATATAAATATATAGATGTATAGAAATATGAATATACCTGTAACTTTCATGTCATGTTCAAAAGGTCTGTATCCCTCTAACAGCCCCCTCGGCAGTCTATTGTTCATTATCTCTTTTTAAGCGTAGGGACCGATCTTATACATATATTTTCGAGGGGTTCAGAACTTCAAACTATAATAGTATGAAATATGTTGTTCGAAATACTTGGAATATATATTATTATATATATTATATTATATATATTATTTTTTTCTTTTTTAAATATTCTATAATTATGTAAAATATTGGAAATAAATAAAAAAAAAAATAATAGTAAAAACAAGTTAAAATTTTTTTGCAAACATTTTTTCTATTTTCGAAAGCTTCTGAAAAAATTAAATAATGATTAAAAGTTTGATTAAATTGATATATGATTAAATTTTCATCAATCAAGCTATAAAATTTTAAATAAAATATCTTTACATAATATCAAAGTATTACTCTTATAATATTATATTTTGTATGTTCTATATTTTATATTAAAGATATAGTATTATTATATATTTTTTACTAATTATAAATATAATATTATTATGTTATAATTTGTCATTAAAATTTCTAATAAAATTTACGAAGACTAATTACAATTAATTTATACATATTTATAGCATTTTTTTAAAATAAATAATAAATAATAAATAATTTTTAATAAATAATAGATTTTATAATTAGGAGAATTAAAAAAAATTTGAAATTATACTACATTTCATTATATATATTACAATATAATTTTTACATAATAACTTCACTAAAATAATGAATATTATTTAATATAAGCCAATATGCTTTTATTTATCTGGAATGGATCCCAAATCCTATAAAAAATAAAATAATTATATTAAAAATCTTTTTTAATATTTTTATGTTTACATTTTTATTTTTATGTTTACATTAATTAAATTTAAAATTATTAATTATAATAATATATTATTATAATTAAGAAAGATTATGAATTATTACATAATTATATTTCTATTTACCTTAAAATTCCAGTACTTATTATCACCTAATTCATAGTCTCTAGTATATCCTATTAATTCTAAATGAGTATTATAGAATCTTTTTTGCTTCTGTAATAAAATATAGAAAAATTAGCGAAGAAAAAAAGTGGTAGAAAAATTTATATAAATTTTAATAAATAAATTTAAACAAATAATACATATATAATAATATATTTATAACATCATTTATTGTATAAAAATTTATATAAAAACAAAATTTAATTTTAAAAAAAGAAAATAATAGTATTGTTCAAATAGTAATCTTCTTTATTTTATATATTATCTTTATCATATTTTTTATATTATCTTCATTTATAATTTTAATTAATATTTCAATATATTTAAATAATATTTACATGTTATATTGAGGTTATGTTAGAAAAATTACTTACATGTCCATCAATAAAATTATTTATATATGGTGCTATATACGCTGGTAATGTCGAACATACTGCTATTATAATTATTGGTGCTAAAGTTATATACCACATTTTAATAAATTTCTTGATCTAAATAATAATGTAATAAACTATCCTCAATAATTACGTCACTTTCTGCCAAATCGATATAATGCATATAACACGTAGTATATACAGAATACAATCTTTAATTATATTTATTATATGAATTTGAATAAAAAGTTTCATATATTATTTATTTTCGATTTAGATATTAAAAAACTAAAACTTTCAAAAATAATAAAACATAGTTATAAAGAATAAAAGTACATAAAAATAAAATAAATAAAAGAATAAAATTCTTAATTCAATTAAAAAAAATTTATTGAAATAAATATATCTCATTTAAAAATCATATATCAAAATAAATATTCGATACATTTTTTTTATAACGTTAAATTATCATGTATTTAATTGTATACTTTAAAATATTTAAAATATATACACTTATGCTGTATTTACATGAATATTTACATATGTATCCACAAATACAATTTAATCATAGAAAATACAAAAAAAAATATAAATTGAATATAATTTATATAATGAATTTAATGTCAAATTAAAAATTATATTTATAAATTAAAATAAATTATTTATGTCAATGAAATTGTATCATATAGTTACTGAATTTATAAGATAAGCAAAAAAGTTCAAATAATTCTTTGAAACGAACGAAAGGTTAAATATATAAAATCTTTTAGTACTTCTAATACTTTTTTTTGTTTAATATTTTAATTAAAATTACCTTTTTTAATTTCAATTTTATTTTTAGTGAATAATATGCTATGAAATTTAAAATTGTTTTATTTAAATCTATTTAAAAGATTTAGAAGCAACGGCGGTTAAAAGTTTTAAAAAGTATTGTCGAATACGTGGTATGTAATAATAAGATTTAATAATTTTTGTTAAATACAATCAAAAAATTTATATTAATACTTTCCAATATTATAATAATCATAAATTATTTTAAATAAATTTTTAATAATACTTTACTATATAAATCTTATTTACTATGTAAAATCCTGATATGTTATCATAAATATCGTAACGTAATTTGATATAAAAATAAATGATATAAAAAATAATTTGATATAAAATACTTATATTTATTTATAATATTCAGATTTAATAAATTTTTTCATCTTACTTTTATTTTATTCAAATTATTTTCTTATTACGATTTAGTTTTGATTATTTTATTTAATAAAATGGTAAATATTCTGTTTATTACAATAATAAAATAATTTTTAACAATTAAATATTTTTTTAATATATTAAATTAATTAAATAATTTAGAAACAAATATAATTTTATATTGCAGAAGAATTTGAAAAGAAAATTTAAACCACCAAAGATGCTGCTCAGATTATATTCTCTGGTTATTTTAATAGTAGATCTTGTGACACTTTTATTTGGAATATTTTTTGCTATTTTAATTGCATTATATAGAATATTTAGACCTCCTCCTTTAAAAAGTCTTCGTGGAGAAGTTGCAATGGTAATATAATTATATAATTTCAATTATAAAAGAATTTATTAAATCTAAAAATTATTTTTTGATTTTAGGTTGTTGGTGCAGGACGAGGTATAGGTAGAGAATTAGCAATTCATTTATGTCAACTTGGAGTTAATGTTGCTTGTGTAGATATTAATATTGAAAATTGTAATAATACTGTACAGTTAGCATCTAAATCGTTAGGAATTGCTAAAGTATATATTTGTAATATAACACATAAAGATGAAGTAAGTATATCATTATAAATGTAACAATAAGTAAATATATAATATATTATATAATAAATATATTAAATTGATTTGATTGTAAATAAAACATAATAGGTAGCTCATACAGTGAATATTATTCAATCAGAATTAGGTGAAGTTACAATGCTTTTCCATTGCTGCAGTATACCAAGCCCTAGAGCATTAGTTCAAGATCCACCAGAAATAAGACATACAATTGATTTGACTATCCTGAGTCATTTCTGGGTAAATATTACTTGAATAATAAATAATTTATTAATGAATTTTTATATAAAATCTTTTTTTAGTTATTAGATACAGTTTTACCATGTATGGAGCGTGTTGGTAAAGGTCATATAGTGGTTATGTCATCTGTGGCTGGTCTTTCTGGTGCTGCCACAGGAGGGAAAAGAGTTTCTTTATCCACTGCACAGTTTGCAGTTCAAGGATTAGCTGAGTCATTACATACGGAGTTAAGACATTCAAACAGTAATATTATAATTTCTTTAGTCCATGTTTATCCATTTATTGTAGGTGCTGAAGTAGCAAAAGATATTCGTTTTAGGTAAGTAATCAAATAACGGTATTTTATTTTTATCGGAAATTTATTTTTTATAATTTTTAAAGAATACCAAGTTATTTTGGCACAATGCCTGCCGCGGAAGCAGCTAAACAAATTTTAGATGGAGTTCGTCGAAATTATGCGGAATTTAGTGTACCTGGATATTTGCTTTACTTAGGACATATTTTTAGGTAAATTTATTATTAATGTTACTAAATATATAATATTTTTTTTCTTATTCTTAATATTTAATTTAATTTTCTTATTAATTAATATTTTATGTATTTAGAATACTTCCAAAGAAGGCCTCGTTTATGTTACGCGATTTACTAGATACCGGCGTTGACTTTGGATGAAAATCAAGTTTCCTAATTATGAGAGAATGTATTTTTATTATAAAATTATAATATACATTGCAAAATAATGCATGAAAAAACTGTTGCTAAGTTTTTACAATAATATACAAGAGAATTTTAAAATGTATTGAAAAATGAATACTTTATTTAGTTTTGTATATACTTTGATCTTTGAAATGTCTTTCAATAAAGATCAACAAAATTTGTAACTTGTTTTATAATTTTTGTATAAAATTTCATTTTTATATATTTTAACGTTTGTAAAAATAAAATAATATAATATATTATTTTATAAATAATACTAATTTATAAATAAATAATCATACGTGTTGCGCATAAAATATTATGGCGCAATTGAAATATTAAAAGTTTCTTACGCTCTTATGTTTTAAAATGAGTTTTTATACTTACATTTTGCGACATGAAATGAAACATTCGCACGTGATGTAAGTATTCTGTGAAATGAATGAAAAATATTATACACGTGCTATTTACATGTAAAAATAATCTATATACACAGTATCAATATTATAACGATTTGATAGCAAAATATTTGATGCACAAGCACACACGTGAGCGAGTGCACGTATATAAATAGAAAAAACTATATAAATATGTTCAAATTTTTAATATTATAAATATTTATATATCTAAATTGTAACTATATATTTGTATTAGATTTTGAACTCGTTTATCATAATTTATGAAAATAATCGTATTGATAAATGTATTGATAAATGAATTTAAATTTTCAATTATTAATAATAATATAGTCATTTGACTTTTTTTATGAAAATGAAAATATCGAAAAAAATTATTTAATTTTTGTTTTGTAAAATTGGAAATTATCATTTATCAGAAAATAAATGAAAATATACTATATAATGAAGATAACATGTATATACATTTATATGCAGACAAAGTTCTATTTACAAAATAGAACGAAATAAGGATTTGTCATAGCTATAAAATTAATCGAATTTTCAGCAAATTCTGAATAAGAAATATTTACATTTCATATTTGATTTGGTAAATACGTGGATCTAACGTTTCAGATTACTGAATATAATGCGAATAAAAAAATAATTAATAATTTACAAGGTAAATTCGTTAAAGTTGGGACAATCTGTTGATGATGATTCAAATCCCAACACTGGAATGAGTTTATGCTAATCTAAACCAGGAGGAGCTGGTTCTGAAACATCAGTTTCTATTGTATCTGGTTTTTGTTCAATCGGATAATCACCGGGTGGTGCCTGCAAGAAAGTCAAGGAAAAACTATTTGGATCAGTTCATATATTTATTATTTTTATGATAGTATAAAAATCAATTCTTTATATACAGGTATTTTTACTCACAATATCAAATTCATCATGCATGTCACAAGGTGATTTACCCTGAATAACATCCATTATCGACTGCGGAATGTGCGCTTTCTGAAATATTACATTTTTATATTGAATTCTTTTGATTTTTAGTGGAATAAAATCAACAATATATATTATTTTTATATAAATAAAATATGTTATTGAAAAATTACCTGATTTTCAGCAAAGGCTTCGACATGTGCTAGTAAAGGTGATCGTAAATTGCTTGCCATTTTTAACGCTTCGGCTAACTGTGTTGGAGGAAGCTGTAAAATAACTGCAAAACTTTGTGGCTGCGTGCGTTCACAACATTTTACGAAACCTTCCCAAACTTTTGGCTGTTTCCAAACTTGCTTGAGAATTAACCGCTGAAGTATATTCATAACAAATCCACTTAATCTAGGATATAATGCTAAACTTTGTATCACTGTACGCATGAGTAATGTTGGAAGCGGTGTCATCTCCATAAGATGTTGCATTACAACAGCTACAGTTTCTTGCGTATATATTTGTTTTTCCGCAAAACATAAAGACGTAGCTGTAAATTGATATTACAATTTTGAATAAAAAATAGAAATAAGATTATGTGGGATCAAATAAACAAATTTGATATATTATACCTTTTATAATTGTTTTTAATTCTGCTTTACTTGGATCTATATTATGCAACGCTATTAACAATTCAGCAGGTGTGATAGGAGATGTATGAGGTACACCACTTTCGTTATTATGAGTACCTAACAATCTATTGAATACCTATAAAAAAAAATAAAATATTAATAATATAACATGATTTTAAATTTAGATTATATTATTTTAATAATATTATATTATTATTTACTTCTTTAACAACAATAGGATTTAATTTTATGAGTTTCGGAAGAGCGGCTATTACTTCTTTTTTTGTTAAACCATTTAAGACTGGTATTAAGAATCGAACGTCTGAAACTCTAGTCTGATAAAGTTCTCGTACCCTTGATACTAATTCCACGCTTGGTGCAGCTAAAAATGAAAGAATATTATATTGATATTATATATAAAAATAATAAAAGCAAATATAAAATTATAAATTTATAATACATTTTTCTGTAAGAATATGAATAATTCTTGTAACTAGTGTTTCAGCGCCTTTAGGACAATTTTCAACTAATGCCAACAATTGTGGACTACCCATTCCTAAAGATCTTACAGGTCCTTCTACTAATCGAAGAACAATACGTTTGACATCTGCACTCATTGATGTATAAACTCTTGCCAATCTAGAAAAATAATATTGGTAGATATTAGTATAATTATTATATGCTTTTGAAAAAAATAACTTACTCATGAATTAAGTCTTGATGTTCACTCAACAGAGCAAGATATAATCCAAGGCAAGCTCTTGTAGTTGATTCAGTCCATTGGGATTCTACTTGTGGCCTACCTCTATCTTGTCCGAAAACGATTTCAGGAGGTATATGAAGTCGTAAGAAACCTAAATAAAGAACTGCATACTCTTCTATGAGTTTACTTAATTCAGGACGACTATACAGTTGACAAACTAATTGTATAGCAGCTTCCCTTATCTATTTATAAACATAAAATTAAAATATTTAAAATAAACTTATATAACATATTTGAATTATGTAATCAAATAATTATAAATTACCGTATTATTTTCGTGACCAGTATGACATAATAATACATTTAGAAAAACTAATTGTTTTGTTGGTCTACGAATAACCATCTCTTTCAATAATTGCAATGGTACCAATCCTCTTGTTTCATCAGAAGATACCATTTTTAAAGCTTCAACAGCATCTTCGGTAATTAAAGGTGCTTCCAAGTATAGCCTTTCCAAAATATATATATATACATATATTTAAAATGACATATATAATTCTTCATAGAATTTATTTATTACCTATATAATAATGTATCACGATCTTTGCCTTGAACTAAATCTATTGCAGATACTAAAGTACATAATAAAAAGTTATAAGCCTGATGTGGAGCTTCTTGAGGTTTTGTACATAATGTAGTTCGCCTTTGAAAACCTTGAAGCAATGCATATTCTTCATATAACCAACCTAAAGCTAAATCTAAACGGTTTCTCATATCATCAGTAATATAATGTAATACTGCCTCTTTAATGTATGGATTAAATGTTGCAGCTAGAGTAGTTAAAATTTTTGATCTAAAGAAAAATAAAAAAAAAGAAAATATTTTATATTAATTAATAATATTTTTAAAGAAATCAATAATTTATAAAATGATCTACCTTATGGCTGCCACACCACCAAACACAGCTGTTTTCTCAGAAAGTAAAATTCGATTCACAGCCATCAATAACATTTTTTCTTTTACTTCTTTTGACAATGGTTTTGTAACTTCAGACAATTTTAAAGCTTTTAAACGAGTTCTTGTTTTTGCTAATGATTTTTCATGTGCTTCTAGAGATGCCCTTGCTTCTTTCTCTTTTTCTCTATCTTTTTCACGTTTTCGTTCTCGTTTAGCTTCCGCTACGCTAATAGTTGGATTTTTTACTAAGTCTTCCATCACGGCATCTTCATCTTTAGCATCCTTTTTTTTCTTCGTTTTAGCTTGCTTTATTTGCGTTGCTAATAATTTAGCAATTGTCTGCCGCTGAATATTTATATCGGTCGTTGAAGTAGGCTGATATTCTCTTTGAAAGATAGCTGTCATTGTGTCTGGAACCCATGCCTGTTAAAAAAATGTATTTAATAAAAAAAAAAAATAAATAGTTATCAATAAAAAAATTAGTCATTTTATATAAAAATTTATCTACCATACTATCCATTACTAAATCTGTAGCAATTTCTACACTTAATCTTTCAGCAATAAAACTTTCTGAAAGTTCAATTAATTCTGATAATTTTGAAGTAGGAATTAAACTGGGTACAATTTCCGTTTCATCTGATACTAAAGAAGTTTCAATTTTTACACGTTTTGCTGCAGAAGATGCAGCTGCTTCCTAAAAATCATAAATTATTAATAATTAATAATTATCATAAGTTTATATAGTAAAAATTTATTTTTTGCACTTTTACTTGTTGACGTTTCTTTATACGCCGAATATCTTCTGGTTTTGGATAAGCTTTTAGAATTTCTTGTTCTTTTGCTCCTAACTGTGTTAATTGTTTAGCTATTATAGATACAAATTCTATGCTAGCTGGATGTTTCATCAATCCTAATAGAGTTAATTTTAATTGCTTTTGTACACTAGTTACTTGAGAATCGGATAATGTAGGTGGTAAATCGTGTTGTAATCTTTGTAATGCTAAAATATATATGATAAATTTTAATTTAATCAAATTATAATTTTAGTTGTAATAATAATTGTGGGAAAGTTGAAATTTAATTATTAATTTAATGATTAAATTGTACTATTCTTTCCCTTCTTTCTTTTTCTCTTTTGAAAGTAGTATTGTATACCTTGTATTACACCTGGCATGAATTGAGGTCTTGTTTTAGCAATCAATGCTAAAGATCCCATACATGTCATCAAATTAACACTACTAACATGTGGAGATCCATGAAATTTTATTAATAAATCCATTACATCATTAGCCTCTTCTTCTAATTTTCGTCTACGTGCTATTTTTAATGTTAATGGAATATCTTCTAAAGAAAAATCATCAGGTTTTTTAGGAATATCTGGATCAGGATATGTTTGTATTAAAACAACACCTTCAAGAAATTTCACAGCTTGTGTTCTAATACTGAATATGAAAAAGAAGAAATTATTATAAATTATTATAAATTAATTTTTAATCAAAATATATAAAATAAAATTTTAAGAATTTCTTTACCCATCATTATCACTGTCAATCATATTTATTATTTGAATTTTAAGAGCACTAAGTTGATTCCATGCTACTTCCATTTCTGCTGTAACTGTAGTAGCACTAGATATCCATTTCAAAGCAGCTCTTAATATTCTACCACTAGCTCTAAGAGCTCTTTTAGCAACAGCTGATGATTCATCAGAAACTAATCTTAAAAGTATTTGAACAACACGTGGAATTACTTCAGGTTGTTTTACTCTATAAATAAAGTATGATTATTTTATTCACAAATAATAATATTATAATATACATATGTATATATATTGTGTTATAAATTTCAAGAATGATTATTACCCAGCTTCTTCAATAAAACCTGTAATTGTTTTTCTAACTTCAGCATATCTATCTAAAGAAAACTGTAATGCTTCATCTAAATATAATGGAAGTAATTGTGGCTCCTTGTTAATTAAAATTTCTTGAACTTTACATAAATTTGTAACTTTTATATCTTCTCCTGGATTTAAAGAAGCTTCATTTAACCATTCAACTATCTGGAAGATGTAATTCAGATTACAATATTTATCTTTTTTTCTTGATAAAAATAATTAAAATTAAATAATTATGAATTTTTAATAAAATTTTTAATAAATTTCAGTTTTAGATACATACGCATTCGTATGTATAAACTTTTTTTTATTATTTGAGAAATTTATATTATTTTAAGAAAAAATAATTTGTGAGGTTAATGCACTGACCAAATCGCCTGGTCCTTTTTCTGGTTCTGATCTTCTATGTATTCGAGGATCCATCGTATATAATAATAATTAATAATAATAATTAATCTAAAGATAAAAGCGTAGGCAACAAATATTTGATAGTGAAATAACGGAGAATAATTAGACGAAGCTTCGATATGGTAGTTTATATGAATTCCTTACATAGATTTAGCCTACTTAAAAAACAGATATTTCTAATAATTTAGCAAAGACTCTATATTTTTTCATAAAATAATCTTTTTAGATATTATATTTAAAATTTTAGTGAATAAACAATAAAAGCTATCTTAACATACAATGAAATCGTTAGCGTTGCCATCTTGGCATTTTTCGTTGATCATTAAGCGCTATAATCGTTCCATGTTGATACACGAAGCGGGAATTTTAAGATATTTTCAATTACTTTTATTGTAAATATATTAATTAATATTGTATTTCATTTATATAGTTTTTAAATAAAATAATTAATTTTTATGTATATTTTTTAATATATTTTATAATAAGATTAATAAAATAAAAATCTATGTTGTAATAAAATTAATATTTCGTTCTTCATAATCTTCATTATATCTTTATATATACATGTATATATATATAAATTTATATTATAGATATATTAAATAAACGATATGGATATAATTTAAAAATATTTAATTTGCTCTATAATATGCTAAGTTTCAATATCATTTTAAATATAAAAATAACTTTAAAAATTATCAGAATATTTGCCGAGAGTCAAAGGTTAAGTAAACTTAATCGATACATATGTATTACACCTAATTCTACAGATAATAAAGGAAAAATTCGATTAAATGAAAAATATGGTTAGTTATCAAATCATAAAATTCATTTCAATATATGTTAATCAGTTAAATTTATATCATCTCTCAAGTAAGAGATATGTAATATAAGTTGTATATTTACACCGTTGACTGACATGATTTCAAGTTTCTACGAGAAAATTGTTGGTACATCTTTTACAGTGGAATCAAATCAGCAAAAAATTCTTTGCGTTGGAGTAAGCTGTTTAGATATTGTACAAACGTGCAAACAATATCCTGTAGAAGATTCTGATCAAAGGTAAAAGATATTTTTATATATGCGATTGCGCAGTATTATCCATTTACTAATCTGCTGATATTAATAATGATATAAATAATATGTTGCTGACTAAAATATAATAATTGTAATTAATATTTTTAATAATTTTATTATAATAAATAAAATTTAATTAATATTTTTGATATGTTCAGAATAAAATTTATTATTTTTTTATTTTATGTTTTATTTTGCAGATCTATAGAATGTAGATGGCAAAGAGGAGGTAATGCATCTAACTCTTGCACAGTTCTTTCTCAATTAGGAAGCTCATGTGAATTTTTTGGTACTTTAAGTGCTGAAGAACATTTAAATTTTTTGCAAAATGATATGCAAAAATATAATATTGACTTTTCTCACTGTCCTATGATAAAAAAAATAGGATGTCCTATATCTACTATTATTCTAAGTCTAAGCTCTGGTTCTCGTACGATTGTACATCATAATCCAAATTTACCAGAGTTAACATTAAAAAATTTTGAACAATTACATTTAGAAGATTATAGTTGGATTCATTTTGAGGGTAGAAATTTGAACGAAGTTTTATCTATGATGCAATGTGTGGAAAATTATAATAATATGCTGAATTATAGTCAAGATAACAAAGAGATAGATATAAATCAAGCACCAATTACTATCAGTGTAGAATTAGAAACTCCAAAACAAGAATTATTAGATTTATTACCTTATGTTGATCTAGTATTTATAGCTAAAGATTTTGCTCAAAGTAGAGGATATGAAAATATGAGTGAAACACTGAAAAATATTGGCGAAGAAGCTAAATCAGGGTATAAAAAAGTTACTTAAAAATTATATATAAAAAATAAGCATATCATCATAAAATTTTTTTTTTTAGAGCAACTCTTATATGTGCTTGGGGTGATAGAGGTGCTATGGCAAGAACTCCTGACAATATTATAGTACAATCACCTGCATTTCCACCACAAAAAGTTGTGGACACTTTAGGAGCTGGAGATACTTTCAATGCTGCAGTATTACATTTTTTAAATAAGGCAAAATTGGAATTTATCAGAAAACAAAATCTACAATCAAATGAAGCAACTAGTGTCTTACATACAGATATAAAAATGGAACGTAATATTAAAATGAATTATAATATTGAAAGTTTAGAATGTAGTCATACAGAATTTATTACACAAAATGTTTTGCAAGGAGCTGTGACTTTTGGTTGTCAAGTAGCTGGTACCAAAGTTGGCTTAAAGGGATATGATAAATTAGATGAAATTTTTAAAAATGCTTTATGTCAAATTAAATAAAATGTGATATAATATTATTATATTATAATATAATGAATTTTATATAAAATAATATTATGTACATATTTCAATGCTATATTAAAAGGCGCAAAAATAAATAAATTTTTTATCTATTTTCAAAATCAAATTTTTAAATTTAATTTAAACTTTAATATTTTTTAAATTTGTACTTTTATTATAATATATATAAATATACATATAATATAATTATTAAAAAATATATATAATAAAATATTATATAATATAAATATATATATAATATTTATCTAGATTTATAATCTATATTTAAATTTTCATACTATCATACATATATCTAACAGAATATAATTCAACAAGGCCCATTAGCTCAGTAGGTTAGAGCGTCGTGCTAATAACGCGAAGGTCGTGGGTTCGATCCCCCCATGGGCCATTTTTTTTGTACAAGTATCAAAAACATTTTTTTCAAAATCGATTGATAAACTTTAAGTATTTAAATATTTTAAATTCTTATTTTTGTTTTTTTATATGATAGAAAAGTCGAATTTTTTTTTATATTTTTAATAATATAAAATAAGTTTTATGCTATATCCACATATTAAAATTTGAAATATATTGAAATATTAAAGAGTTAAATTAAAAATAGAATGTAAGATTAAAATCTTAGAAGAATAATGAAAAATAATATTTAAAAATTTGACATTATGAAATGTGAATATAAAAAAAACTCTAATCTAAATTATTATGAAATGAAATAATAATTACTATTTGTAAATAATACAGTGCCACAAAAATAAATAGGTTCTTATTTTTCTATAATAACGATAAAATATACTGGCAAATAAACTGAGATCTACTCGTCGATACTCATTGCTCAGCGGACAATGTCGAATATTATAAGCGGATATCGATAACAATATTATAACATATTTAATTTATTATCAAAAAATTTTCTATTGTTAATAACTCATTATTTATTAAAAGTAATTTTATTAATTTTAAAAATAATTTATTATTTTTACTTTATTAAAATTTTATTAAAATTTTTAATTTTAATTAAATTACTTTTATATATACCAGAAAATACTACACTAATAATGATGAATTAATTTGATTTATAGATTTCTATCTTGTTGAATAAACTTTTTAAATATATAACTTTATATTATATATAATAATAATTGATATAGTTTTATTTATATAAATTATGAAAATACATAATTTTTACTGATGTGAAAAATATATATAAAAATAAATAAAATATGTGAAAAAATTTTTATTTTTAATTTTTGTGTCTAATAATTTATTATAATAATAATTGAAATAATTAATATACTTATATTTATATATTACATTGCAAATTAAAAATAGATTTACAATTTTTACGATCTATTAATATCGATTTGAAAATGATATTAAAATGGTAAGAAGATTTTAAAATCAAAAGTGAATTAATATATATATATAAAATTTAGAATGATGTGCGATATGATATTGATACTATTTGCATATATTTGTTAAATAAAAACGATCAATTAATCATCCGAAAATATATTGAATTAATATACAAATTAATTGATTATCACTCAATAAATACAAGTAGTTACAGTTGATTAAAAAAATTCAAAATTTATTTGTACTTTTCATAAATTATTGTATAACAATTTATAATATTTAAATGATTTTATAATCTTATATATATATTATATATAATAAAATATATGTGTAATAATGTTTAATATATA
Organism: Apis laboriosa; assembly: GCF_014066325.1. Lineage (NCBI taxonomy): Eukaryota > Metazoa > Arthropoda > Insecta > Hymenoptera > Apidae > Apis > Apis laboriosa. The sequence continues at coordinate 697,193 of NW_025223857.1, forward strand.
ATAATGTCAATCTCATAGTTTTTTTTTAAATTTTTAATAATGAAATACGTAACAATTCAAATGTCGACAATATACTGCAGGCAACGTTCAACTCCCGGGCAGCCACCTGTCGCGCGCATGCGTATTCATAGTATAACACCTCTCTGATCATTTGAGTGTCAGTGTAAACCAAAATGGCGAGAGTAGTGATGGTTTGTGACAGCTCTCAGCCTGTTTCACTCATGTTTTCGAGTAGTTGAACGGGACGCGCGTGGTTATGTGATTCACGTGACTGATTTAAGTACGAAGGGTGAATGGAGAATAATGATTTATTCGTGGCAAACAGCAATACGCAATTTTTTTGGATCTTTCCAACTGGATCGACACCCTTCTATTTTCAATAGACAGTAGCGGGGTGACATTGACGTTACTCATTGAATTAAGTGCGTTTTCAATTATTCATAATCTGAATTTTTTTTTTGTTTTCTAACGTCAAATGTCTATCACCTATATTAATATGAACAACGGAGGAATATTCTGGGTGTGTATTGTCAATTGTTTGAAAACGAACATTAGAAAACAACATTAGAAAGAGAGATTGTTTGATAGTGTTGAGTATTATTGTTTCGCGGAAGTGTCACGAGGTGTGTATTGTTTCGAAAGTCTGATGTGAGTTCTGTGTCGTGCACGTTCAAACGCTTACGTTTTCAATCCCAGTCATAGGGACTATTCTGCGTGCGATATTTATTAATTATATCACTCGTTCTATTGCCACGGTGAGTCAATATTCTATCACGATGACATTAAACATCATGTAATATTTTCACACTCAAATTTCTGGCTCATTGACTTGTTAATAACTTTTCTTGATATTTATAAATTGTTTAACATTAGTTAATATAAAATGTCAGGGGTGATTGCCATTCATAAATATCTAATCAATGGATGGAATATTTTTATGATCATTATGTTCTCTATTGAAAAGATTGGATAGTGTCGGAAATTGTTTTGCAATATGTGCATTAAATAATCTTCCTTTTTTTTTCATCTTATATTTTAAGTAAAATATATAAGAAAAAGAAAAAAAAGTATTTATTATTTAAATGTTACATTGATTTTTTTTATATTTTTAATGAATAATTTATATATACACCTTTTATATCAAGTTTGAAAATTTTGTAAGTAATAGGTCCTGTGGCGCAACGGATAACGCGTCTGACTACGGATCAGAAGATTCCAGGTTCGAATCCTGGCAGGATCGGTTTTTTTTATTCATTGCATTAATTCATTTCTTATATATATATTTTTTTTTGTTTATTAAAAATGTACAAATAATAATTAAAAAGAATTTTTAATGATTGAAAGATATATGGCATAGTCTTATACATATTTGCATAAATATGATAAAAGTATTGGTATATATTTAATACTGAAATAAAATGTAAATAGGAACGAAGTTTTTAGCAATCATGAGCAACGAGTCCCTCAAGAATATCCAGGAATAGTACACATTCCAGACAGACCAGAACGATACCAATGCACTTTATTCTTTCTTTTGCATTCTTTACCTCGAAAGTTCACACGGAAGATAAACACAGTATGAAAAGTCTCAAATTTATAGAAATTGATTTACTCCTCAAATTTTATTTTAACTTAAAATTAAAATAAAATTATTTTAAATGTTTTAGAAAATTTCGTTGAATCTTTTATATCGAATCTAATTCTATATTCACGCAATCTATTGCACGATATCGAGTGAAAGCATTGGATTTTGTTCTATAATGTAACAAACTTTCCCTTTTTTTTCTTTTTTCTTTAAAATATATACTATAGATCATTATAGTAGATAAAATTTTCATCCATTATTCAAAATTTTTGAAAAGATTTTCAAAAAAAAATTACAATGAGAGATATTGTTTATTTTCTACATTTACATTCGTAATGAACATTTAAAAACTACGTTTTTTTTCATTCTAGATCGCACATTAGATTCTATTTTATTTTATGTGAATGTTTGTAACAATTTTTTACTAACGCTAATATACATATATCTATGCAAGATTACCGCTAACGAATGATTGTTAAGCCGATTAATTGCTATTCTGATGATTCTCTGTTCGAATTATCGCGTGTCGCGTGAGCAATTTACACAGCTTGGTCGACGTCGTATCTCATTCGTGGTCTCCCTCAAACTTCCGTTCGGGACATGAATTTTCAGGACAGGATATTCCCGTATTTCCTCTATTGTTCGATACAATATAAACTAATAGAACGAATCGCAATTTTCCTCTCTCTTCTTTCTCTATCTCTCTTAGTTCTTGTTTCTATTTTTTTCTTTCTCTCTCTTCATGACTAGCATGTTCGTTTCTTCCAACATTCACTTTTCATTAGTCTATGTTATGTTCGTAATAATTCGACACTTGTGTATACATATTACAGAAGCACAGCTATTTTCTTGTGATTTCGTTTTCATAACTTGTTTTATCCAAAGAAAAGTTTATGTAAGTTGAAAAATGTTGAATATTATTTTCATCCTGTTGCCATGAGTATATATATTATAATTATATAATTAAAATATTTTTATAATATTATTTAAATATGTATGTACATAATTTTTTGAAAATTGACATTATCAATTATTTAAATAAAAAAAATTCATTCTTTTACGTCACATCATCAATCTGTGGAAATTCACCGATTATAGCGCAGAGGGCATTGTCTTCTCTACTCGTGATCAGAGAATCCTCTTCGTTCAAGATGAGAATGCAAGTGAAAGGTTTATCTTTCCAACATGGACAATAAACAATAGCGTATAGAAGTGTATCGCAAAACCCCTATAGCATACGTATTCCTCTGCTTTCCCTCCTTATCGTCTTGAAATGTCGGTTGCTCGAAAGATAATTACTTAATCACGGTAACTCTATTAGTACTTACCTATCGTGCCATCACGTTGCCCTATCCACGTGCTTCGGCTTGTTTAGATTCTATGTTTCGCGATTTCGCGAAAAATTTTCCTTTCCATTTTAAGTTTTAAGTTAATCAAATGAATTCTTCCATTTTTCCTTTCTTTTTTGTATCTCCTTAATCGTTTTGTATTCAGTTTTCTTTATTTACTTTCTTTCTATTCCACTTTCTTCTGATTAAAAGATATTCACATTATGTTATTTACGAATTATAATATATCGAATGATATATAACAATACTAGTTGAAAGATAATCTGCAATTTAAAAAAAAAAGTGATCGCATGAAGAAAATTAAATGGATATGAAAAAAGAAAATTGACATGATAATTCTGTCTTTTGATAAATTTTCATGTTTTAAATGCATCGGTTTAATACCAATTTTTAAAATCAAAAAGTTACTAGTTTTTCTTCTATAGAAAAAAGAGAATTTATGAATTCAGGATCATATTGGTCATATTGGTCAATCTTGATTATCTTAGATAATCTCACTATATTTCTTTGGTACGTAATCGAATATTCTGACAAATTGCAATATATTTCGAAAAATAGATCGAAGAAAATTATCTCGAACGTTATTAGAAACTAATGACACAAATTATTTTCGATACAGAATATTATATACATATGCACATGTGTATTACGATTCATAATGCTTTTAATCCAATGTCACGTATCTTCTCTTATCGAGCATATTTTTGAAAAATACGTTACATATATTATATTATAATGCAAATTAAAAGAATTAATTACGTGATTAAACTTTAATTATATTTTATTTATATTTTATTTTGAACCTAATTTATATATATTGAACCTGAATTTAAAATAGAACAAAAAATTAAAAAAATGATAATAATATATTAAATAAAATATTATTTTATTTAAAAATGCTCAATCAAATCTTTTTTTTCTTCTACTTCAATCTTGATTAAAATTGTTGATAATAGTTAAATTATAAAAAGGATTAATCGATTTTAATAAAATATTTCAATAAATAGCGAGGAAAGCGAGTTTTTCCTTTCTTACGGGTTTTGCATGAACGCAAGCGTGACTGCCAGTTGCATTAGAAGCTTTCGCTTTTAGAAACATATGCATATATTAAAAGTTATTATCAAGTGACGACCGAAACCGCGTGTATCGCGGTCACGTAAATTATCAACGTTTTTATATGTATTTTCTTTAGTAAATCCTTCCAGGTATTCATCTTGCATGAATTGACTTTCAAAGATTCTCTAATTGCTTACAACAAAAATGTTATTAATATAAATATCAATAGTCATAATATATCATATATGTATGATAATGCATAATAACTTTCTTTCTCTATTATTTGCAATAAGTTTTAAGTTTTTAATTTCTAACTTTTTATTTGTTTTTTATTTAAACATCATTTTTTTCTGAACGTAATTCGATCAATGTTCTCGACATTTAGTTTTTGACAAAAACGAAATCGAACGATGAAACGCAAACGAAATGTGCAAAGCACAGAAGAAACAATTAACATGGTGGCGCTTCGTTAGTAACGGTCAGACGATTCGTTATTGTAGCAACCAATTATTACTGCACTGTTCTCTACTGTTGTTTCAGAGAACAAAGTTAAATTTACTTTTAATTGCGCATTGATCACGAGGACAAAGTTTGTTACCATAGTTGACCATTTCTTCGGAATTTTATCGGTACATTAACACTAATGATTTTTAGTTACTTAATCGTGAAAAGAATGACATCGAAAACTGCGAAATATCCGAACTCGATTTATGAAAGATTAGATTGGTCGAAAGTCTGATGACATCCATCAGATTAGATAAAAGTCACGTCGATAAATTCGATTGGGCAGTCGATTGAGAATAAAATTCCGTGAAAAGAGTGGCGCAAGAATACCTGGCACATGTGTAGTACATTGCAGAGAAAAAACGAGCGGTAGCCATGACTTTTGTTACTTGGATATTTCGATAGGAGGCGCGACTATTCCGCCATTAAACTTTCAGAAGAACGATCATTATATTTATTTCTCACCTGAAATTCTTCATTTAACAATAATACAGGCAAAATATAAATTTTAATCCTCGTTAGACCGGTTTCCGGCGATCGAATTTGTATTATCCCCGTCATGTGCAAATCTTATTACGAACTTCGGAAAATTGGATCAATTCGAGAATGCGTTCACTGTTCTAATTCGGAATTACAGTTTATCGAGTTATACACGTGCACCTGTCCGAAGAATCTCAACGAAGACTTTTAACCGAATCTTCATTTATCGCCATCTTTTATTCGTTACGATTAGAAAAATATAAATCATAGAAGAAAAGAAAAAGTAAGAACATGAAAAAAATGTGTTTCGTTCAACAAGTGAAAGCTTTTCGAACGACTTTGTAAAAGAAACGAGTCTGTTAGTGAACCAAAACGAATTTTACCAGTGTTGTTAGGAGAAGCGAAACAAGTGGCACGAAAGTGAAAATAAATATATATGGAACAGTGAGTCGAAAAGATTTGAAAAAACAAGCAAGTTTGAATTCCGAATGCATACATCAGAAGAAATATAATTCGAAACGAATAATTATTTTGAAATTTTCTCAAGACTCGAACGAACGTGAACCTGATTTACCTAGTTTTCTTAGTTTTGTAGCCGGAATTCTCCCATGATTTTATTCGGTTAAGTGATACTTAGATATTTGTTGATTAGATATTTAGATACTTTCGTTGATTATACAAAGATAAATTGTGAGAATTTCTTTTACGATGAAATAATTCAATGGTATATAGAATTCAATGATGGCTTTGAAGAATTTATAATGGTGAGGTTGTAGCGATAAAACTAAAATGCTTGCATTTGTATTTTCCTTTGTTTTTCCAGTAGAAAAAAACGAACAGAGACATATATTCGCAACGATAAAAGTCGCTCGTCTACATCGGGTCTAGTCATCTTTGGTACATGGTCTATATTCAATGCAGCTTTGAATATAGCAATAGCCTAGCGCGTATAGTACATTGACTATTGCAAAATATAAGTATATATTGTTACGAAATGAATTATATATAAAATATAATTAAACTGTATTGTATTACAAACAAGATAATAAGACAATTTTTAAATAAATGTAATAAGAGCAATGATAAAATTGAAGCTTTCATTTTATATTGAAATCCTTTTATTTACGAATTGTTAATGATAAAATTTTTTTACAATTTTTTTACCTATAAAAAATAATATCGTTTTGTTGATGTTTTAAACTGTGCGCGAATTTTTTTTAACAAATTCTTGTAGAACGACCTCAGCCATTTGATTCAATATCGATCGGCGAATCCCTTAGTAGAGAGAGTCTATGATTTGAAACCCGTTCTACTTGATCGCCAAGTCAGCCGAGACAGTTCGTTATTATGCAATCTGGTAATGCAAACAATCCAGTTGTCGCTTTTCTTTAGTCTGGTTATAGAGAGAAACGATCGTGTTTCTCTACGTGGATGCGATGGAAGAAGGGGGGGGGAAAAAAAACGTCCTCGAAATGGATACGAATCAAAGAAAATAAAGACGCGTTGACGTAATTATTTCGATCCTTTTCACAATTATTACGAAAACTTTCGAGTAATTTCTTATAGATGGGCGGAATCTGTAAAGAATCAACGATAAATAGATCGGTACGATTCGCACACAATCGTCGACCTACATACGGTTCGTGAACTTTTGTGCAACAATTATCCTGACCTACATGACCGCGAACGTGTTAACAATCACTTGTTGCGAACGGAACTCCCTGGAGAGGAAAAAGAAAAAGATATAATGCCATTTTTATTTTCCTTTCGTTCTAGACGAGGCGTTTGTTGACATTAGAAACATTGGAACGTTGACAAATGTATTGAGACGACAGATGGCAGGCGAAACAAGTGAGTACAGTCTCGGAAAAGAAGGTTATCCAAAGACGATTGAGAAACGTGATTAAAGAATAATTATGAGAGATTGCAATATTAATCGCAAAAATGAATCTTTGTTTGAAATGGAATGCTAATTAAGAAAGATAAAAAAAAGACTCGATCTTGTTGGATTAATCAGTACATAATTATTAGCTTCGAAAGCTGAAGTAATTGGGATTTAGCAAAGAAAAAAACATTTGTACAATTTTCTTTTTTGTCAATAAATATATATAGACATGTAATTGTTAAAAATTGAAAGAATTTTTCTATCTTAAATTCGAGCCCATTCGCGCAAAATTTAATCGAAGGTCAAACTTCCAAGTGAATAAATATGTAAAATGAATCAAGTAAGGTTAGAGGAAACGAGTTGTCGAGATGCGCTTACGCAACATCTTTTATTGCCAGCCAGCTCGAGGTTATACCGCTGAGAAAACCAATTTCCCTGATGCTTAACCACGCTTCGAATACCTCGTTATATCTTCCTCCTACGCTGGATCGAAATATTTTTTTTCCTCGAATATACGTATATATCATAAAACCATCACAATCTTTCGTCGGGAAGATCGCTTTGATCAGCTGATCGTTCATCTTTATCCATAAAGAAAGTAGGACGGACCGCTTGATTCCCCTCAAGTAATTGATGCTGAAAAATCAGATTTAATCGCGGCCGAATTAATAAACGACCACCAACAAAGCCGTGCACCGTGAACGAGAGCGCGTAAAATGCGATCTCAACAGCAAAGTCTTTTTTGGTCTAGAAACGAAGTGGTACTCGCGGAAGCGGCCTCCCCCCTCTTCTCACACAACTCGTTCGTTTCTCTATTGTGCCTCTCATTATCATCCGGGTACAGTTCTCGATATCGATAACGTAACGATCCGGATTACATGGGTTTAGCCAACTGCGTGATTCATTGGTACGTGGTTGGATATAGTCAACGACGATCGCCAGTTTCTCGCTGCACCCCGGTTCAAGAACTTGACCACCAGGCGTTTCATTCATCCAATTGACTCGCTTGACAAGGTCGCGCGCTCTTTAACACGATCATCTTGAATCTCGTACCCTCGCAACCGTGTGTCACATCAGTTTGCGTATATATATATACGAGTGCACTATTCAGACAAACGATAGGGATAATATTTTCATATATGTATATTTCGATCTTTTATTATTGCGCAACAGCAAAATTGTATACCGATTACCAATTTTTACCATATAAATCACAGAGTGGAACGTTTAACAGGCGGAAAGGAAGTAGTTACCAGTGGTTTGTTCCGGCGAATCTCAATATCAAGATTGGTTTAGGAGTTTGAATAAATTGTTGTTGGACGACGACACACGTTTGTGTCGCATCTCTCGTCGCGTGTCTGTCGCGGTGTGACGCATCGAGGTGCAACTGGTTACAGTCGGAAGAGCATGACCGGACTGTGCGAATAACTGTATCGGATATTTTTTTTTTGCTGCACTTTTCGCTTTGTCAACAGATTTAATCGAACCATGTTAAACTAACCCGCCGACGAGTTACGCGTATATTTCTAAATCCCGCCGATTTTTCACTCATAATGATAAAAATTATAGACGTAGAATCGTACGTTGCTCATTTTTTTTTTTTTTTTTAAATTTTTCCTTTCTTGTAAATGCAATATCTGTGAATCATCGATTCTACCTTTTAAAATTCTTTCATCCGTTTCTGGCGGTGAGTCACGTTTCGAAACGAATCCGAGCAACTGATTACTCATTCGAATATCCGATTTTCTGAACGAGCAGGTAAACGTGATTGTTCCGATGTGATTGTTCCGATGTGATATGTTCGAAGGATGATAACTCGTTGACTTTTTCTTCGATAAAAGGCCAGGTTTTTCATTCTTATTCTGGTTTAGAAATAAAAAAACGGGAAAAAACGATTATTCTTATTTATTATTCGATTGGAGAATGTCGTTAATTTTTCTCCCAATTGCCGATTATATAAAATTGGAGAGCATTCGTATCTCGGCGTTAACTCGAGCTCTAAATCAATCTTTTATGCGTTGTGCTCGAGTACATTCGAGCGGCACTTTGTCCACGTTGACGCCTGATATTTCTTCGTATACACGTGACTAATGGACCATTGTCTTGACAACGACGAGAGGATGAACCGAGTGAAAATTCGTTCGCTAGAAATAATTATCGGGGAGACGAAAAATTCTCAATAACTTAAAGAGAATTTGATTTAGATGTTTAATTTAGAAGGAAGATATTATCGTTACGATTCAAGGAAGATCTAATTTTTTTCGTCCCGACCATCTAATTTTTTTCCTTCCTCTTTTCTCTGTTCCAGGTACACGCAGATGACGCGATGACGCTGCATTGGTGGATGCACTGGTTCTGGGTTACCGCTCAATTTCTCGGTACGTTCTAAATGATTAAAGACATCTGGTACACATAACTTTCCGCCGAGTTCTTCCATCAACACGAGTTTTCCATTTGATTCCATAGATTCCAAGAATTATCTAACGCTTTGATTTTCAGTAATTTTAGGAAACCCAATGCCATCGAGCACGGTTGAGCCTCGTGGCCAGGTGCAACAAGATCGCCTGAACTCGGAATCGACGTCCAAAATTACCTCGATCGAGGCCGAGAGGAGCGAACCGCGACAGAGTTTTCGCGTGGCCAAAGCCATCGGTCTTCATCCATCCACGAACACGGCTGTAATGTTAGACAGGCAATCGAGTACGATTTCGACTCCTGTAGAAATGGTGGCGAGCGTGGTCGAAACGAGTACTAATCCTATGGAAGAGTATCACGGAAATGCGAGTAACGCGGTCAGTCTGGACTCGACGAAAAGTTTCACGTCTCAACGAGTCGCAGATACCGTGGACAGGATTCGTAATTCGGCGGTGAAAAAGGATAGTAAGATTACGTGGATCCTAACCACGAACAAAACCGGTGGTAGATCCAAGTATGAACAAGAAGAGAAAATGGATGAAAATGGGAATCGGAACGATACCACATTGGACCAAGTGGAGGATCTTACGGTACTACCTCTTCAGGAAGAGGTGTCTAGAATCAGGCTGGTACTGAATAAAACGAAATCCTCCTCGCTCTTATCTTCTTCCTCTTCTTCCTCTTTGTCCTCCTCTGCCGGTAATTCCGGTATCAAGACGTTCAATCGATCCGATGATGTCGAGATCAACGACGACGATGACTTTGTCGAGTCACAATTATTTGCCACAGCTGCGTCGATTCTTGAAGGTAATAAAATTTAATCAGAATAAAACGGAGATGGTATTATTTTCGAATTGAATTGAATTTCGAAAGAGCATTAAAAATTTATTTGGTGCGAATCTTATAGTTGGTGTGAGCGAACCTACGCGGCTGAGCAGAGCGCGAAGCGCGTTTCCCAAAGATTTCCAGAGGGATCAAGTACAGGAAGATCATCTTTCCGATTACAATGAGAGCAATAGCGAGAACTCGAAGCAAGAGAATACTTCGAGATCGACGGTAGACATTGCCGCTATTACCGGAAGTTGCCTAGCGACTGTAGTTTTACTCAGCACAATGGGTAGCCTTGGATTCATTATGTACAGGTAATTAAAATGATTGCTTAGCAGTTAAATGAAATTTCAACGTTACACAGAAAATTTAATTAAAGACGTAGGTATCTGAATCCGCCGCAAACGCTTAATAGCGACAAATGCAGTAATCCCGATAGTTCCGGTTATATCGATGATTCCACTATTCGCGTAAGTATCATAATACTTCATTCTATGTGTTAAATTGTTATTTCAAATAATGTTGAGACATTGTCGCTTAATATACGATATCTTGTTACAAATTATGATATATAATAAATGAGATAAAAAGTTTAAATGATTTTATATATTCTTATAGGATAATTCCGAAGAAATGTACAGTTTGGATAACGATTCGTTTTTAAATTCGTTAGAAGCAATGACAATACAGAATTATTGGACGGACAGTGTGAAGCATACGAAACTATGACAAAAGAAGATAATTCAACCCGGAAAGAGGATTGAAACGTTCAGTATTTCCGATGGTGAAGCGCACGAACAAGTATCGTTGTTGGAACAGTAGTACTTACACGACGAGTGCCCGGCGTTTTGTAATTAAATGCAAAGAGATTGAATTTATCGTAGTAATCGTATAGATATGCAGGAATTTTATTTTTTTTCGATTGAATCGTTAGCGATTTCGATGCAAGAATGAGCGAATAAAATATTTTAAACATTTTTGACGACTTTTTAGATAAATTTCGTCGGTTTTATAATTTCTTAAAAGAAACTGACGATACGTCAAAATTACAAGATTTGTGCGTGTATTATATTCGCGCCATATATCAAATACGCATATAAATTTGTGAATATTGAACGCATACGATATATAACGCAATATTTCACGCACATACTTGAATTTTGATTTTGTCATTCGTATTATTCCCACTATTTTTCTACTACAAATGCAATTGGCAATAGTTAAATTTAAACAAGACAGCGATATGGTCACTTTCATCGGATTAGTGACTGAGTAGTGCAATAAAATGTACTTTATGGATAATTATTGAAATATACTTTTTAGAAGAGTAAGTACAAATAAGGTCATTAATGTTTAACTAAATATATATTAAAAATACGAGACATAATTTAATAAATCTGAATTCTCATAAAATCAATTTCAGTATGATAAACAATTTCATTATTATTGAATATTTGTATTATTGAATTTTAATTTCTATAAATTGTACTTATATATATTAATCATTTTAATTTAAGATTCGATTTTAATATTTCTTATTATCTTTAAACTCTATTAAAAGATATACGGTTTTTTCTAATAGGATAATAGAAATCGAATTGCTCGCTTGCATACAATCAGCTTCAAATACTTTCAAGATAGAATCGGGCTAATAAAAAATCGGACCAAATACGTACTGTAGTTTGTAGCTTTATGCCTTTATAACATATCCAGCAAGAAGTAAGGAGATTTCATTCGTTTTTTTCACTTCACTCCAGCTTGTATATATGTACATGTATATGTACTATACAATTACGAATATATCTATGTATAGATATGCGAATTTTCTGACGGTTTCTCGAAACTTTCGAAATATAATTACGTTTTAGTAGAGGTTTGTTTGTTCAAATATATTTCTATACGAACCTTACATTAATGAAAAAAAGATTTATTGTGATAGATTATAGAATTTAATAAATGTAAAATTATCATAGATTTGCTTTATTATATATAATAACTGTGAATAAATCCTCACGTGTATTATTTTTACGCTTATTATATGTTATTATTATTATTATTATCGTCATCATTATTATTATTAAATATGAATTAATTAACTTTCCTTCTCTTTTGTTATACAATAAATTAAAATTTTTGTTATAATATTTTTTGCGTTCTTTTTGGTTTGTTTTTTTATCGTTAGATGATATATTTTATTTCTATGTGAGCCTACTTTTCTTGTATGGAATCCATCATACCGACGGATACATGAATGACTAAAGATAGATTCAGTTTTTTTTGCCAGCATGGCGCTTTATATATGTCACAGTTCTATATTTAATCTTGAACGGATCTTTGACACGAATATCATAAATATCTTACTTATTATATACTGTATATACATAAATAGAGTTAATTTATAATTTATATAGAATATAAACTATTACACGATATTTGATTTTTTATACAATATTTTATGAGTAATAATGGAACAGAGAATGCTCACTTTTTGGAAAATAAAAAAAAATATTTCTCAACGCGGAAGAAGTACTGTTATTTTTACTTTACGTATTTTCCTCGCAAAAGTATATATTTCGGCAAAACGGCTGATGACACATAGATGTCGCTATATAACAAACAATGGCTGTATTCTTATGTTGTTATTAATGACATAAACACATTGGTTGTACTTTTAATCCGGTATGCATCAGAATGAAAAGTATATACTGTCAATCAATTATATGCCAATAAACTTAATGTTTAAAGTCTATATTGCACACACGAAGTGATCTATAATAAATATTTATGGTTATACGACGCATGTTATTCAATATCAACTGTGATTTTTGATTCATATAATTAAAAGAAAATAAAAAAAAATATTTTTAACAAAAATCTAGAAAAATGCAGTGGCCATCCTTTACTCTTATATTAACGGAATTATTTTTAGTTTATATAATTTATTCGATTTATAATTTATCTTTATTGTTTGTGGCACCAGCTTGTGAAGACAACAAATTATGCTTAACATCATATTTGAATCAAAAACCACAATTACAATTGCAAGTTTATAGCTCTGTCGATAGATATCCTACCGCACAACAAGTTGATTTTGTATATAATAATAAAAATTTTAATTATACTCATGCAAATACTCTGTAAGTATATATTTTTTTATATTATTTATATTTATATTATTTTATATTATTGAAAACATATATAATTTTGAATTACAATTACGTATACAATTTTTTTATTTGAATATTATTATATTTTCAGCCCATTAACTTTGAATATTCCACGCAAAACACGAAACAATGGAACATTGTTTCTTCATATTATCATAGCACCAAATTCTAAGAAATATGAAAAAAATATTAATATACAAAAGGTATGTGTAAAAAATGATATAAACTTCGTTTATATATCTATTTTTTATAATAATTATTATAGGATCCATATGTATCTTCTATTACCATCAAAATGACACAATATAAAGTTCCTGAAGCAGAAGCTTTTAATTTATTGAGTGAAAAACATTCAGATTTAAAAAAAAAACAAAATTTAATAAATCCAGTAACACATATTAAGAGCCGTGTAACATTTACAATAATGACAGATGATATAAAACTTCCTATACATAATGTACCTATAGAACTTGTAAATCATTTGAAGTATGTTAATATTACTAATTTTAAATAATCATTAATATATAATAAGGATATGATAAATTTTTATTATTTCAGAATTATACAAGGCAAAACATTTTTACCTATAGTTAATTGTGACTTTTTACAAACCAGACATCACGATTTAATGAGAATCATGCCTCAAAATAATACAGTTAATATTACATTGCAATATTCTCCAATTTCTATTTCAAAGCTAAGATTGTTATTGCATGTGGAAGCTACTATGCAAAATTTAAAAAATCTTGGATTTTCTGATAAAGATATGGATGAAGTAAAAGGAATTTTTGTAGATACTAATATATATATATTGGGAGGAACTTTTCTTATTGCAGCCATTCATGTATGTAAATTAAAAAATAACTAAAATATAATTTGAAACAAAACTTAACAATATCTTACATTAAAACAGTTGCTGTTTGATTTCCTTGCTTTTAAAAATGATGTGAGTTATTGGAGAAGAAAAGATAATCTTGTAGGTCTTAGTAAATGGACTGTTGCGTGGCGAGGATTTAGTCAAACTGTCATCTTTCTTTATTTATTAGATGAAGGTTCATCTTTGCTTGTACTTATTCCTACAGGCATTGGATCTATTATTGAGGTAATGATAAAATGAAGCATTCATTAATCATTGTTTTTTATAAATATATTTTATATTTGTAATTTTATTAGATGTGGAAATTAAAGAAAGTGTTGAAACTTAGACTTAAAAGTAATAATAATAATAATTATATGGCTGAAATTAGAACAAGGGAATTTGATGCAGAAAGTATGCGTTATTTAAGTTATTTATTATATCCTCTTGTCATTGGCGGTGCAATTTATTCTTTACTTTATCAACATCACAAAAGGTATAATGTTGAAAATTATAATTTATTTTATATAATTTTTCAAATTTTTATGTACATATTTCAAATTTCAGTTGGTATTCATGGAGTATTAATTCTTTAGTAAATGGAGTTTATGCATTTGGTTTTTTGTTTATGCTTCCTCAACTTTTTGTAAATTATAAATTAAAATCTGTAGCACATTTACCATGGAAAACATTTATGTATAAAGCATTTAATACATTTATAGATGATGTTTTTGCATTTATCATTGTTACACCAACAGCACATAGAATAGCTTGTTTTAGAGATGATGCTGTTTTCCTTATTTATCTTTATCAAAGATGGTAAGTCACACATTCTTATTTAATACTATATAAATATTTTATTCAAATAAATATTCTCTTATAGGCTATATCCAGTAGATAAATCTCGTCCAGATGTCGTCACTATTGATGAAGAACCTGTTGATTTTGAAAATTTAGATTATAAAAAGACAGACTAAAATGAACTTTATATTATTTAACATTTAATATTTATATCATATAAAAAAATAAAAATTATTATTATTATTAGTCAATATTTGAATAATAATGTACATATTATAAATGCCTAAATGCAATTCATAATATTTTAGATGTAATCTTTTGTTATATATTTACACTTTTACAAAAAAATGTTGAAATATAAATATTTTTCATTATAATCTATTAAAAAGATAACAACATTATTATTAAAACATGTTAATTGTTTTTGAAAAAGAAAAATATATATATAATATATTTTAAATAAATAACCAAAAATAAAAGTACTGAATAGACCTAATATTCAATACTTTTTTTATTCCATATATTTATATAATTATTCTATCTCTGTTTTTCTCCCATTTTCTCTTTATTTATACTTATTCTGTAAAATTCATCTTAAGATAGAAGTTTAAGAAATGATTTCGATATTCTGTACGTTCGTTTGTAGATATATAGTATTAATCGCAAATATAATATTTGCAATTATTAAAAAAACACATTTAAAAAGATTACAATTTTTATTTTCTCTTGTATTGTATGTCACTTGTATTTATATAATTTAATAATGCAAGATGAGAATTGTTTAGTCGCATTAACAATGATGAATTTGTAACTGGAATAAAGAAATCTATATTGTAATGTAAAAAATCAATGATAACAAATATAATAAATACTTATTTAAGTTCTTAAATTATTATTAGAACTATACAGTAGTGACACGATTAGGATCAGCAATCATTATAGGAGTATTATTTATTGCATCACTGGCAAGACATGATAGTTGCAAATGCATGGACGTTGCTACTTTTGATAATAACATGTCGATTCGCATACAATCATCTTTGTTAATAGGTTGTGGTATTGCATCTAAAGCTTCTTCAAAAAAATTCCTGTAAATTGAAAAATAAATAAAATATTTTTCTTTTTATTCGTATAATGATAAAAAAAAATGAAAAATAAATTATTACTTTGCCCTTGTTGTACTATAAGGTTTTAAAGCGTCCTTTAGAAGAGTAATATCAGTACGTGCTTGCACAATTCCAGCTGGTCGAAATTGAGTAACACATGACATAAGTCTTGCAAGTTCTTCTGCTACAGTCTCAACTATATGAGATAATACTCGTTGTAATAAGGCTGGTGCAACACGACGTACCTATAAATATATATATATATATATATATATATGATTACAAAAATTATCTAATAATTAAAAATTATTTGTGAACAATAGATACCTCTGCATGAACTGCAATTAAATTTGCTAGAATTTCTTGTGCATATGGTCTTACATGAGTAGGTTCAGTCTCAAAATCCCATTCTAAGCCGCCTAGATACATACTAGGTTCAATTGTACCAACTAATGGATCGCAGCGACGTTCCAGATATGCATCCAAAACAGCTGTATCTAATGTACTGAGTTGTGTCCAATCAGAATTCCATCCAATTGCATTTGATAAATTTGGATAATCTTGATTTTTCAATATATCTCCAATTCTTGGTAGAATGGTATTCAATGTATAACGAATATTACTTAACGAGATTAAGAGGCATTGTTCCCACGTCTGATAAAAAATTCAGAAGTAATGCTAAAATATAGCACTGACTTCAAAAGATGCTACAAATTTTCTTATTTTTTTTCTTTTTTTTTTTTTTTAATTGTAATTAATATCTATTTTCTCTGAAATAATTTTTTCATTTTATAAATAAATCATGAAACTTACAGGGCCTTGATGTTTATTACTCTTGCTCTTATAACCAGAAGGAGAACCAATTAATTGAGATACAGAAGATTCGTCATCATCAAGAGCTTCCTCGCAGCCACTGAATGCCAATTGTTGTAAACATCTTGCAAACGATGTAAACAATGTTTTAACAGAATTATAATATAAATGTTGATGCGTCGAATTAGCAAATAATGATCCTTCTCGAGGACCACAAGCAACTACTGTATCTCGCGCACGTTTTGAGACTTCCAAAACCATTTCTTCGAATAAGTATGGCTATATAAAAACAAAATTAAATATTTAATAAAAAAATATATTCACATAATATTTTTATAAATAAAATTTGATTATTACCACTTTAGTAACACCACCATCTTCATTTAAATATTCGATTTGCCAAGTTTCTTTTTTATGTAAAGCAGCTATGTTATCTGCAGTTTGTTTAAAAAGCGCACCAAAGCACTGCAATCTGATCTTAAAATTTTAGTTTATTACATAATAAAAATAAAATATATCATAATAACATTTTGTACCTTAAATCAAGTATAAATTTTCCGAAAATATCTAATGCATCACTTGGTAAATCCAAATGAATCAATGAAGCATACATTTGCCTAATCCTACGTAAAACATGTAAAAGCCATGTAGCATCCAAATCATTACTACATATATTTTTCATGGCTTCCATGGCATGTTGCATACTTGATAATACTAGATTCTGTATGAAAATAATTTTTTTTTATAATAAAATTTGTATTTTTAATAATAATTCATTTGATAAATAGTTTATATACCTTAAAAGGTATTTGTTTCTCTGCATCCACTACTACATGTAATTGTCCTGTAAAATAACTTTGACCTAATCTCCATAAATCTGGTAATTGTTCAACTATTATATCACAAATTGTTTCAATACATGATATTTGTGGAGGAATATTCATTCCATCATTTTTGTCCGATTTTGATTGTTTATTACTTTGTACTAATTTTATTTTGTTCAAATTTTCTCCATTAGAATTATCTATTTCCAAATGTTCTTGCATACAGGTAGTAATACTTTTCTTTAAATAATTTGAATGAGAAACTGAAAAAAATTATCATTATCTTCAGTAAATAAGATATAAAATATTTTAGAAATATATGTACCTATTGCATCCCAAGCTGGATCTCCTTCAGCTTCTAAATTAACAAGATTTCTAATTATTTTTTTATGTTCTTCCAAACTAAAAGGCATTTCTTCAAGCTTATTTCTTAAATGCGTTTTTAACATTATAATTCTATTATCAATTTCCTGTAGTATTTTTTTAAAAACTTCAACTTCTGTGTTTTTAAATAAATTTTTTACTCTTGTATAATCATTAATTACAAGATCATAATTGCCTCGTTTTATATTTTTTTCTATATTAATTGGCATACAAAAGAGGAACTTGTATCTCTGCATTACAGACAAAGCATTTCTTGTTGCATCTGCTCTGTCTCTTCTTGCTAACACATCATCAAACAATTTATTAGCTTCTGACATAGATTGTCGAATAGCTTTTTCTAATTTTTCAGTAGGATCATTACCATATGTTTTTATATCTGTTTCAAATTGTTCTTTTAATAAAATTATTGTATCTAATTGTTCCATTACTGATCCTACATTAGCCTAAAGAAAAGAATTTAAAAAATATAAAATATAGATATAAAATATAGATAAATATAAAATATAAAATAGAGATATATTAATATTTTCTTCAATAATAATAATATATTAATTTTTGTTTTTTATTGTAATAGTTACCTTTAAAAATGATAATTGACCTTCTTTTTGAGAATTAACTTTTCTTTTAAGAAATGCTAATCCAGCTTTTAAATCTTCAAAAGTAGTGGCATGGTGATGTTGCAACAAAAACCAACCAGGATGAAATTTTTCACTGGTAAGATCTCCACTGCCTTCTCCAAAAAGTTCAATTAATTCATCTTCAGGGTACTTTTTACTATAAAAAGATTTATTAAAGAATTTACGTTAACTCTTAAAAAAAGATAGATAAACATACTCATTGCCTTCTACGCTTAAACCTAAAGGGTCTTCTTGCTGATAATTTGTTGGGGAAAGTGTTCTTCTTCCCCAAACAAAACTTTGCATAGGAGCTTCTTCTACCCATACTGCAGATTCTTTCATAGGACCTATAGTTTCATGATAACCACGAAATTGTACTGTTGATGTCCCAGGTCCTCCACTACGAGTAGTTACTATAATATCACCTCGACCTTTACAAGGTCCTGATCTGGCAATAATTTTATTAGAGGATTTCCATTCTGCTGATAAGAGGCAATCACATCCACATATTGTTAAACCTGGATGTATTAAAATTTTTTTCAAAAAAGAATTTTTTTTCTATGAAAAAAATATATTTTTAAATAATTTAAAAAACGAAATTAACCTATGAGATCGTGTACTTTATTGCCTAAAAATTCACCACGAACTATAACACGAGTTCCTGGAGGTCCTTCTTTAGGAGATATACCTGTTACTACTGGTGGTGGGCCCATCTTATTAATTATATTATAGTAAAAAATTCCACTATTTTTACACAAATAAATATTGATTATACATAATCTTTAGCTCAATAATTAAAAGGGTTTAAAATCCTACACCTTCCAACACAATAAAAAACTACTACCATTTTTTAAAAACTACAAATTTTTCTATAAATTTATTTTTTATATTAATAGATAATATGAATAAATTAAAAAAAGAAATAATCTCTGTCAAAGCAAATGATGACTGATAACCCACTGTCAGACATGTCGATATCAGAAAGAGTGGGAGATAGATAAATTCAATATCAAAGTGAAGCATAGATTTATAAAAAAAAAATATATATATTTTTCAATAGAATTCAATAGAATAATAATATATAAAACAATTTCATCGAATTTTTATCTTTAAAAATAATGATTTATATATAAAATGATTATGATTGAAATGCATTTTCTGAAAAATAATTTATATTTAATTTATATCTATAAATTTTTGTATTTATTTTTATTTATTAAGACAATTTAAAATTTTTTAAATTTTAACTTTTATTATATAAAGTTAATAAAAAATTATTATTTAAATTCAAAAATATAAATAATTAACAATTTATATATATATAATAATATATAGTAGCATAATGATGATATAATCGAATAAAACAAAATACTTTAAAAGAACATGTGTATTTTTTATTTAAATATACCTATAATATAATATATATATATACATATGCATATATAATAAATCATAATAAACAAAGAGATTTGCGCATGCTTGTCTTAAAAGATAGAATGTATAGAAAGGTTGTAGAGATATCAATATTCGTATTGACAAATTTAAGTTGATTGAAAGTAGACAGGTATTGTTCCATGAAAATTCTTCTTTATTTGTGATCGATTGATGCGCCATCTCCGAAATATGAAAGGGCAATGCTAGTTAGTGCGCATTAGTGTGTCTACCGATCACAGAGTATAGTTGCTTGAGTATAGTTTACCTGCCAAACGTGTATCTATGATTGCTCAAGTTTGTATACTCGTGCTATCTTCGTTGTATTTCGCTAATTTTCATGCGATATTGAGTCTAGTTGGAAATACGAAGTATTTGCATAGTGTATACAAGTGCGCATTAAAGAAGGAGTTATGGGGGACGCAGCGATGAACGTCGCAGCGTCCGGTGGCGGCGGTCAGCGTGTCGTTAAGGAAGGCTGGCTGCAAAAACGCGGTATTGAAGCAGTTTCATAATATTTATGTTTACTTTATTTTATTTCATTTGGATAGAATACAAATTCGAAGAACCTTTTCTCACTTTCTCACATGTTCTTTTTTATTATTATACTTTTCTTTTTAACAAAATATTAAAATTAAAAGTATTTTTTTATATAAATAGAAAGCAATTTTAAAAGTTTTTTTATTCAAATTTTCACTGTTACATTTAAAGTTTTTATAAATAAACGATATGCTTTTGATATTAAGAAAAAATAATAAATATATTTTATTTTGATATATATAGGAGAACATATAAAAAATTGGAGGTCAAGATATTTCGTTTTACGGGATGATGGCACATTAGTTGGTTTCAAAGCTAAGCCAGATCAACAAATGGCAGCTGCAGCACAACCATTGAATAATTTTACTGTTCGTGGTTGTCAAATTATGTCTGTAGATAGACCTAAACCTTATACTTTTGTTATAAGAGGTTTACAATGGGCTGCTGTAATAGAAAGAACATTTCATGTAGAAACAGAACAAGAAAGAGAAGATTGGGTAGCAGCAATTAGGTTTGATTTTTTCTAAAAAAAACAAAAAGCAAATTTAAAATATTCAGCAATTTAAGCTTTCTAATATTTTTCATTTTTTTTTCTTTTAGATATGTAGCTGCTAGGTTAGCAAGTGAAAAACAATCTCAACAACAATCTACACAGATGCAACATTCATCATCATCTGAAGATGTTGATATGGAATCTTCAGGAGGTGGTAGGTCAGACTCTTGTGGATCTGTTGGAGTGGTATCTTCGGATGTAGATGGTGGCAGTATTGATGAACTTTCTGCAAAATTTAGTGTTCAAGGAACTTCTAGTAGTAAAAGTACAGGAAAAAAAAAAGTTGTACGTTATATAATAATGTATTCATCATAAATCAAAATTGAAACTTTTAGATGTTTTATTAATATGTATTTTTCTTTTTATTATTTATTTCAGACTCTTGAAAATTTTGAATTTTTAAAAGTTTTGGGAAAAGGTACATTTGGGAAGGTAATTCTTTGTAGAGAAAAGGCAACAGGCCATTTATATGCTATAAAAATATTACGAAAAGAAGTCATTATTCGTAAAGACGAAGTTGCGCACACACTTACTGAAAATAGAGTATTGCGAACCACAAATCACCCGTTCCTAATCGTATGTGCTTTAAATATCATTATATTATATAAATATATATTATATATATAAAACATGTATAATATTGATTAATATTAATAATATTGATAATATTAATTATTATGTAATGTTTTTATATTTTGCAGTCCTTAAAATATAGTTTTCAAACAGCAGACAGGTTGTGCTTTGTAATGGAATATGTGAATGGTGGAGAATTATTCTTTCATTTAAGACGGTCTCGTGTATTTGGAGAAGATCGTACTCGATTTTATGGCGCTGAAATTATTTCAGCCTTAGGTTACCTTCATTCGCAAGGTATTATCTATCGTGATCTCAAATTAGAGAATCTTCTTTTAGACAAAGATGGACATATTAAAATAGCTGACTTTGGATTGTGTAAAGAAGATATTACATATGGTAAATATATTGTATATATATTTTTAGATTTAAAAATGATAAGAAATAGTAATAACATTTAAAACAGGAAGAACGACGAAAACATTTTGTGGAACTCCTGAATATCTTGCACCAGAAGTGTTAGAAGATAATGATTATGGACGAGCTGTAGATTGGTGGGGAGTTGGTGTTGTTATGTATGAAATGATTTGTGGTCGATTACCTTTTTATAATAAGGACCATGAAAAGCTCTTCATGCTTATTGTAATGGAAGAAGTAAAATTTCCTAGAACAATCAGTAATGAAGCAAAAGATATGCTTGGTGGTAAGTAAATAGTGGATAAAATCGATATTTTTATTTTTTAATTTTTAATTCTTTTTTTTAGGATTACTTATAAAAGATCCAAGCAAAAGATTAGGTGGTGGACCTAATGATGCAAAAGAAATAATGGATCATGCATTTTTTTCATCAATTGATTGGTCAGATCTTGTACAGAAAAAAATTCCTCCTCCTTTTAAACCTCAAGTAACATCAGACACAGATACTCGATATTTTGATAGTGAATTTACGGGTGAAAGCGTAGAACTTACGCCGCCTGATCAAGGATTTTTAGGTAGTGGAGGTGGTTTAAATTCAATAGCTGAAGAACAAGAGCATTTTCCCCAATTTTCTTATCAGGAAAGTCACTCGGCAGCAACTTCTTCCATTGTTTCCATTAATCACTGACAGTATCAAACGTTTTCTTTGTTCACATATTGAAATGTTAAGGCTAAATGCATGAAAAAGTCAGAGACATTCGATTTTATGACGAATATTCGTTCTTTTGTCTACTAATTTGGAAGAATTTTTTGTTATACAGATAAATTGAAATATTAGTTATTTTCTCTAATTTATGATGCTTTTTTATGCATCTTTAAAAGGTTTTAACACATATCTCCAATGGCAGATTAGTGTGGTTGCGTTTACGTGCGCATACATGCACATACTCATTGAAATTGTACATGAAAAAATTATGTACCATAAGATTCAATTAAATTAATATTTATACCTGCTGAGTAGGTTCGCGGTGATATAATGGGGATTGAATGTTAATTTAAATCGAAAGCAAAATAAGAGAGATAAAAGTTAAGCTTGTCCCCTAAATTATGTTACGCTATAAAGAGTGGCATGTTTCTTCTATATTTGGAGGAACGATATTTGATAATCGTAGCTACAATTTTTTTTTTTAATGACAATATTATTCGATATTTTGGCTTCGTTGTCGATTCTAACATAATAATTTATAGAAAAGCAGTTCCTTGTTATTTTTTCTAAATTTATTAGTCAAATATTATAACAGAAGCCAACATAGCAAATTACACTTGACAAGGAGCCAGTCAATGGACAAATGGATTCTCCATTTTAAAAGTAGAGGCATAGAAATATTAACAGCTTTAATTGAATTATTATGTATATCAGAAATTTATAGCATTAAAAGAAAGCGTTTCTTTGTTATATTAGTACTCAAATTCGGAAATATTCTTTTTCCTTAGTACGAATCGTATTATTCATCATGTATCATTGACAAATAATGATTTACTGTGAGAATCAGATGGAAATATGAAATGCTACCCTAATATTATATTATTAATATTATATGCTATAATGATTATATATACATATATTTATATTTTAACAATTAAAGGATTATATTGTACGTATGCATTATTAATAATTTCCATCTCATTTGTAATTAGCAAATTTTTGTAGTTTATTTGTTTCTATGCAGAAAGGAATAGGAAATTTTTTAAAATAGAATGAAAGTAAATTGTCTTTAAAGTTGGTAGATATGCAATTTTGCTATTTACCATAAAAGAGATACAAAGCAGAAAAGAAATATTTAAATATTGTTTTAATTCATCCTAAATTATATTCTATATTTTATGTTTTATATATTTTATTTATCAAGAAGATTTAAATTGTATGCTGGTAAGATATCATCTTTTATGAGCCAAACATGGTCCAAAACAGCACCTTCCTTGTCATCGGATACCTGTAAATGACAAATTGTAAAATGAATTACAACAAACATTCCTTGTACCTTTTTTTTCCATGTTAGCTAATACCTGTTCAAGATAAAGATGTGTTTGATTATATGCTTTCATCCTAGTATATCCATAATCAGAGCTGCGATAGGCAGACCAACTTGGTTTATGTGAAATAAATTTTTCACGTCCTTCCTTACATCCTGCTGACCCAGTTACTATATGTACAGGTGCCTTATAGTTTTTATATGGCTTTTCATAACTACCATTTTGTACCTATGATTATTTTATTTTTCTTATTTTAAATGAAATTAAAGATATCGCTTCATAATTGTAGATTACCTTGAAGTTGTAGACAGGCCATAAACGTTCATAACTATGTTCATGAGCCCATAACAATAAATCTACTTTGTATTTGAAAAAAAGATCTTCAAGACCAAACCAATTTACAATTGGCAAACCAACTCTGACTAAACTTTCGTGATTAGTGCAATCATCGGCATTTGCATTACTGCAATACATTGGTCTATGACCAAATATAACTATCCATGGTCTTTGTGCCCTAAAAATTTTGTTATTAAATAATTTTTAATTCTTAATTATTAATTCTGCAATATGACAAAGAAATATATAAATCTACCTATTTTTAGGCATATTTGCTTCCATTAAATCTTTTTTTAACCATTCATATTGTTTAACAAGTTGTTTTATACCATAATTCATAAAATAGTAAGCTTCTGTTTCTATTCCTACAAAGTGTACAGGTCCTATATTAAAACTGTACCATAAACCTTCAGAATCTCCAGGCATAGTAAAACGAAACCTATTAGATTTACATTATAACAATTGAGAAATTATAAAAATAAATTAACCAAAATAGTTTTAAGCTTAAAATATATTCTGACCTATAATTACTAAAATTATATTTTTCTTCGTGATTACCAGGTACTGTCATATATGGTAAATAAGCAGCAATTCCTTCTATTTGTTTCATGAATTCATCACCAACACGTGCATTATCAGAATTCATATCATATGCAAAATCTCCAATATGAATCGCTGCATTATATAATCCACGTTGTGCTTCTTCTTGCAATCTAGATAAACTTTGAGCATTTTCATTACCCATATCACCAAAGATAACAATGTGAGGTGACCACTTTGTTGATTCCTCAGGAATAGTTTTCAAATAGAATATATTGGACCATCCATATTTGCTACCACAGTGATAAACTATTAAAAGATTTATATATATACACTTTATAAAATAAGTATAGAATATGACAAATAACTAAAAAGTTATTTTACTTACTATACTTGGTATTAGGTGTTAAATTTTTTAACCATACTCTGTGAATGTATTGTTTTTGTTTTTCATTCCCACCATCAACAAAGAGAGTAGAATTTCCTGTAGCTGTTAGAATTAATCCATTTATTCCATATTCCACAATTGATTCTTGAGTATTATTCTTTGTGGCCCATGTTACAACAATATCATGAATATTATCTGAAAGTTATAAAATATATATATCATATTCCATTGATGATAAGAAAATTTAAAAAAAAGAAACAATGTATTAACGAGATAAATAATTAGAATATATATTACCTCCATAAGCAAGATGAACAGCTTCAGGTTGATAGTAAATAACATTACATACTGTGAGAGAAATTAAGGATAAAAAAACAAGTTCAATGAACAAAGCCATTTCTTATTCATCCAGAAATCAACTAATATATTATTTAGAATAATTTTTAAAAATCTATTTCATTATTTATCATATATAAAAACACTAATATTCTTTAAAATCCAAAAGTTCAAACTTCAAAAACTTAAAAAATTCGATGAATTATTGTGATCTTTCAAATGCAAAGAATTACTACATTTGTGCATAATAAATATACTTTTATTATCTAAGATTGACACAAATGAGTCAGGCATTATCAAAAAAACTTTTATCGAGTATTCAATTTCTATCAGCTATCGAAGTTATTGAACGTAAAACATGATTTTAAATGCAATATTTTCATTGAATTTCAATATTATTTAAATAGAAAAACAAAATATTAATTTGTATTTTAATAAATTATCTTAAACACTCGTAATCCAAATTCACATGTTAGCGCCATCTGCAGAGTATAAAGCATTACATTTAATCAAACGCTATATCATAATTGCAACATAATGCATTTACGTCAGAATATACAGAAGACTGATCACAATGAATAATCAATGGTAGCAAATATTTCATTAAAAATTTTGATTCATTGTTAAGTTCAAAATAAATGTCATAGATAATTATTATAATTATTCAAACGCAATTCAAATATAAAAAGTTAAATAAAAGCAATAAATTTTATTTGTCTTGAGTATTAATTGGAAATATTTGTAAATTAATTCAATATTCATTTTGTAAGATGAAAATTGAAAGAATATAACATCAAAAAGACAGGTAATTATAACATCCTTAATATTGATTACATGCTCTATCTGCTTCTTCATAAAAATCTTTAATTTTCTTATTCGCATACGAGTTCATTTTAATAAATAAAATATTATATATTATATATTATATTATATATAATAAATAAAATATATTCAATAAACGATGAATTTTTCAAACATAGAAGATATTTAAACAATATAAAAAATATATGAAAATAGATATTTCATTAATTTCTTAATTTATACATTAAAAAAATATATGGTAATCAATTCAATTATAAATTATAATGTAATAATTTATATATTAAAATATATTTATTTCAATAGTATATAAAAGTAGAATAGGAACAAGAAGAATTTTATGGAAAAATAATAGAATAAAAGATAAAAACGATAGGATTGGTAATGAAGTCAAAGATGGAGGGGTTACCGCCACGAGAATAACGACGGCGCTGTACCAACCGCTACTGTCGCCGCTTTGCGGCGAGGGATGGAAATCAGCAGATGACAAGGGATGTCAGGGCTGCTGCCGCCGTCGGTTAACACGCACAGGTTCACACCCATCTTCGACAATACATTTTAAAGCTTCGATATCGCGGGAAATGGATAGAATGACTTTAAAAGGAAGCAGTTCCACAGTGTTGTGAATCGATGAGATCAAATTGTGTATTATTGTCGGAAATGTTGTTTCTAATCTAATATAAAAAAGTGTGATGTGCTTCAGGGTAGATCAAAGTGATTGAATATATTACTAGTTTACGAGATCGTTCAGCAGAGACAAAAGAAGATACGTTATATATATATATATATATATATCGTGATATATAAATTTTACGAACATTCGTTGAAAATACAGGTTAATCATTTTCGTGAAATTTATTTCTAATCCTGCGTGAAAGCGAGATGTCGTAAGTGTCCTTTGAGGGAGGGATAGAATGAAGATAATATAGACAACAAATGAGAGGAAAATCGTAAAATCGTAAAAATTTTGCATTTAAACGACGATTTTGTACTTTTATGTATAGTGAGATTTTATCGGAAAATGTATATTTAATTGAAATCTGCCGTCGACGGAAAGTGAGAAGAAGTTAGCATGAGGATAGTCTGCGTTACTCCGGTCTCGATAAATCGAGACATTTTTACGATTCCCAAATGTCATTCAAGAAAACTTATACACTCAAGGATGCAAGCAGTCAGAATGACCGAAGCAAGCGAGGAGTCGTGTTCAGTGAAAGCTCTAATCAATAAGTTAGGGCTTGAGGGATTCTGAATTCGTTGATCGTTCGAGGAAGAAATCTTCATTGCAAGGATGTAGGGGGGCCCATACTCGGGGCCCCAGTGAGGGTTTCCTCTCAAACTGTTTGAACGTATTAATATCAAAAACAAAGAAGATTCTTTATAAATTCATCATACTCGTAAACACTAAAACATAAAGAGTTGGAGAGTTAGAGAAAGAGAAAGAAAGATATTTCTCCTGTGATATCACAAGTTTGTAACAGATCTTAAAGTAATATCAACATATTGTCAAGAGGAATAACCAGCAGTCAAAGAATGTTATGTGTTCGTTAACTTTTTTTTTTTAAAGAATACGAACTGCTAGTTTTCTTGTCATCTTAATTGTTAATCGGTGTACGTAAATATAACATCATTAGCTAATTATTAGTGAAATTCAAAGTTTTCGGGGCTATTCGATAATTCGTTCGGTTCTCAATCGAGTGAAAACTGTGTCAAATTCGATTGAAATCTTGATTCATGGAAATTTAAAAATTAGAAAAAAAGAGAGAAAGAGAAAGAATGTTAATGTTTATACTTACGGAAATGTGGGTGTTGTTAGTGAAAAATATCGATCGCGATAATGGTAAAATGAGATGCGAAGATATAAGAGGAAATGGAAAGGATGGCATGCGATAACAACATTAATATCGGCGAATTATTTTTTCGATGATGATGAGGCGATTGCGCTTATCTTCGATTTTAATCGCGTCAAGATTCGCCTGAAGCATCGTTCTCTCCTTATAATCGAATAAACCAGCAATCATCGCCGAAGTCAGCAAAAATGGTCGATCTAGGAGGATATATTATCATATTGATCAACCACAATGACAAGATCAAACTGTACGGTGAGCATTGATTGCGTCACATAATTCGTTGCTTTTTGTTTATTAAAAATCCAAAAACATTTCTTTTCCCTTTCTATTTTTCTTTCTTTTTTTTTTTTTTTTTTTTTAATTAGCACCAGCTACATATACTTTAATGAGCATCGACAAAGCTGCTTGTCAAGCACGTAGGCGTGAACTGTGAAACCCTTTCTCTCTTTTATTTCTCGTGTTTTTTTCTCGAGGATGCTATCATGTGTAATCATTGACATAGAAACGAATTGGCTTGTCCGTTCGTTCTGTGTAATATGTACATACTATTTGTTCACATATGTATCTTCTTCTTCGACTTAAAGTCGAAAAAGAAAAAAAGAATATACATAAAATGACAAACACACTTCGTTATCACTTCATATGTATATATATATTTAATTAATATTTAAACGTTTCACGATTAATTTGAACTAAATATTATGTTTCATTGTTTCAAATTCAAATTTCTAGGTTCTCCGGCCGACAACGCGGATACGCTGGAAGTGGCTGATGAAATTTTACAAGTTAACGGTAGCACGTTAGAAAATGCCAGTCAATCCGAAGTTATTCAGTATATATATCAGGTATTTTATTTATTTGTATAAGATTTTATTATTATTATTGTTGTTACAAATTTAAAGAATTTTATAATTAGACATTTTTCTCACAATACAATATTATATATTTAGTAGTAGTTAGAAATTGATAGGATGAATATCGATGAATCTATCGATAATCGAATCGTTTCTTTTCGTAGTGTATCGAGTCTCGAACGATATGTCTGCGAGTGCGGAGGAGAAGCGGAAACAAAATGGGTAAGTATATTTATTAAATTATTTATTAAATATT
Source organism: Apis laboriosa (assembly GCF_014066325.1). Classification (NCBI taxonomy): domain Eukaryota; kingdom Metazoa; phylum Arthropoda; class Insecta; order Hymenoptera; family Apidae; genus Apis; species Apis laboriosa. Next base: position 726,787 of record NW_025223857.1, read on the forward strand.
TATTAGTTATTTTAATAAACAAAAAAAATTTTTTATGAATAAAAAAGAAGATGTTTTAAATGATTTTTAATTATATAATATCATAAATGAACAGAATGATATTGCAAATTTTCGATCGATTTTTTTTTTGTAGAAAATATAAAATAGAAATCTATATATTTATTACATCGTTATTAAAATAAAGATTAAAACATCTATCTTTATAAATCGTTTCTTAATAAAATTATTTCATTTTCGAAATTACCCTCTTCGAAATGTAGTCTCAAAAATTCGAATGTTCGGGCAGATAAAATTGTCGGCCGATTTCGTGTTTTCTCGTGCGATTCCGGCGTTCGCCAGGTAAATGTTCAGGTCGCCGCTTGTGTGTAATGGAAACGAATAGAGGGGGTTATAGCGTAGAGGGAACTCAAGCGAGAGGCAAACAGTATACACGAATCGAGGGAATCTAACCTTCGAATGTATCCGCTGTCACGTTCAATCTTTGCTAGTACGGAACCGTGCATACGTGCCAACGGTTCCGCGGCATTCCGCGTGCTCTTATCGTCCTCCTAACCTCTCGTTTCAATTTTGCCAGCGCGATTTTTCATCGTGGCAGTTCTGACACCGCGGTTCTTTTCGCGCAACTAGAAAACCTATTTGTCGTCCATGTGAATACATTCAATGTTGTATTTATCTGTTCGCGAATTTTTGGTGTCTCTGTGCACTCGTGTCTCTGTTTTTGTGTATGTGCCTGTTGTGATTCGCATTCCCGCTTGTCTTACCGGTCGAGGGAATCGAGAGACGTAGAAGAACCAGATGGCAGTTGGGTTCGTCCGCGAAATAATCCAGGATTTCGGAGGATGTTTGATTTACCGAGGTCCGAAATCAAAGTGTGATTCTTAATTGGTTATCCTTAAATCGTCGATCAGTGCGGGCGGATCTATCGATACAGAAGGTGATTGTTCCTCATTTTGTTTCTTTCCTTTCGCGGTGACGTTGCTTTTTAAAGCCATGTTTCGCTCGTCCTCTGCTCGAGTGTTGCGCAATCACGTTTATTCTTTGGGCGTTATGTAGGCTCTATTTTATGTGACCGCGAAAAATGAATTTTTGTTGGTTATTAGTCGCAAAAATGGATGATTCGTTCAGTCGAATAATGTATCATCGCTATGTGACACGTTAACAGCTACGTTTCCATTCGTGAAAACGAATACGAAAAATCTGTCGCGGTAGCAGTTTCTCAATTAGATAGGTAATCGGTGTCAAATATAACTAAAATAGAATGCAATAGGAAGATGCAATGCGAGACGATTTTTTCGTGAATTAACCTAACTAGTAGAATATATCGTTCGTGAATTGTCGAATTGTCGAAACGAATTCCGTATCGTTTGAAATAAAAAATTCAAGATATGTCTTCTGATTCTCCTTTCTCATCCTTATTTATATTTCCAAATTCTAATAGAGTAGCTATAGTAACAATAAAAATAGATTTATTCGATATATAATGAGCTTAATGAGCGATTTTTTTCGATAGTTGAAATTGTATATATATGATACGTGTGATGAATAAATTTAAAATTATGAATCTTTGATCAATAATTAAGCGAATCTCTTCAAAATGAATAATTTTTAATGATCGAACGATTTCGCAAAAGATCGAAAAATGCATAACTATGGACAATTATGTTTAAATGCATTTATGCTTTGAATTAAACTTTCTATCGCGAGAGCGGAATTTCTCGATTCTCGAAATCGATAAGTTAAACGCCACGCGATCTGTGTCGGCAGAGTTAACGCACATTTCACAGGAAAAATCGCTCACGTTGCTGTATTGGTGGTAATATGTTACTCGCTAGTTGCCAGCCCGATAAAAGTACTTATATATACGTACGCACGCGCGCTACTGCTTGTATTTGCCTATCGCGAATAATGGGAATGTTTTGCGGACGAAGAGCAACAATCGGTTGGGGTGCAGCATGCGTATCAAGTTAGCGTGTGTTTCAATTTTTTTCCCGAATCGTTGCCTCGTTGATTTCGTTTCCACGAATAGTCTTTATTTTCCTATCAAGACACTTTCACATACGAGTTCTATTTCTCTCTTGCCTTTTTCTAAATTTTTCTTTAAAAAAAATCGATTTATATTTCATCAATTGTGAAACGGATTTAATTCGTATCTTTTGATTTCACTATATACGAAACATCGCCGTATTTTCGTTCAAACGATCTACATTCAATAGGAATATAAACGACGATCTTTTTATATACTTCCAGATGAAGTATTTCGGAATTCGATCGGTAAATTATAGAAATATTGCAGTATTTCAACGTAATACGGAAACGAATGGCTGACGATGGGAACGTACATCCGTTATTCGGTGCGTTAACCTTTCCTAACCTGAGTCGTTTGTTTGTTTCTCTTTGGTAATATATGCGATGACGATACGAAGGAAAAATAGAAAATTGTTGGAGAATCGAGCCGTAGCGAGCTGTAAATTCGAGGATTTCCCATTTATCGATTGGCACTCGAGCTCGAGTGAATAGTTCCGTAGAAAACAAGGAAGAGTTACACGCACGGCGAGCACAAGACAATTACTGGATGGCGTTGCGAACGGTCTGGAGAGAGGAAGTAGGAAAAGAAAGGATAGGTACCGTAGGTGGAAGACGGGACACGAGCTCTCGCGGACAGTATCGTGAACTACGAGATAACATAAATTATGCATGCATGGAATGTGTACATACGATGACGATCATGATGACGTATGACGGCGAGGGGTGAGAAAAAAAAAAATAGATCGGCGAAAAATATATATGCATATGGGTTTAGCGCCATCATTTGTTTAATTATCAGATCATCTTCGTAAGTGGTAAAAATATGGAATTTTTTTCCATATTTTTAGAAGATCAGACGCCACTCGTTTCTAATTCACTTATGCGATTTAACAAGAACGAATAGAATTAAGAAGTTTAAAAATTTTCGAAATATAAATTTCCGGAATAATTTAAATTATATCGAGTAGTACAACGGTATTGAAGATTGAATTCCATTATCAACATTTGGTAAATTAAATAAGAACGTTCTTCTAATTGCTTCATAGTAGATATCGATGCGATGTAATTTAGGATACGTATTTTCCAGTGCTAATGGTTCGATCTTATCGCGGTGTGAATCGAATTTGGCCCTCATGGCAGAGTTGAAAGCGGTCGTCGTTAATCGAATTTTACTTTCACCTTGTGACGAAGAGGAACACGTCGCGTTCCACACTGGTGCCGAAGGAATGCAACGATTTCAGGAATTTCACGTAACCGCGCGAAAGAATGGCTCGAACGTTTCGCGTCAAGTAATAATAGACGGACTTCTTAATAAAATCACGCGATATTCGTAGAAAGAATTTCTAGTGAAACGCATTCTCGGACAATTATTTTCTCGGAGAATTCCGCTACAGTTAACGCCCTATTTCCGCTCTGATCCGAAGATAGGTTAAACTATCTAGTTATTCTAGGAAAGCCTCGTACTTTTATTACCCACACAGATGATTGAACGTTTATCGATCTCGAGCAAAAATTCTTTAAAAATCGTAAATGTAATATCGATGTCTGGCGAACGTTTACGAGCACGATAATAGTGCGTACGATGAGTGACTTCTACCGTCCAATTACAAAATATGAGACAGATGGTGAGACGATGCGAAAGCGTGTACAGTTAGAAAACTGGTTTTCGCCTGGTCGTGCGTCAAGTATATTACGAATCAAGTATTATCGAAATCTTACCTTACCGCTTCTCCCGTGTACCGTACACCGTTTCAGCATTTGCTGCATTCACGCGAGACACGCGCGTGTGCCAGCATCGAGTCATCTCTACGTTTGTGCTTACGTGGCTGCAAGTTTTCAGAGATAAACACGCGCTAAATTTTATTATCACGCATTTTTCACTTCTTTTTTTTTTTTTTTAAATCTTCACAGAGATCCAAAAAGTAATAGTTTTATATTTATTTATCCCAAAAAAGTATAACAAATACACATATAGCCATAGAAGAGTATTTAAATAAATAAGAGAAACGCTGGATCACGATGAATCGGTAACAAATGTAAACTATTTATCTCGGCATTAATAAAAACGTCACGAAACCGGTCAACTCTTTTGATTATCCTACGGTTAAAAAAGTGTTGTTGTCACGCCACCGATTTCAGCTCGACCCGAATTCAACGAAATCGGCGCACGTTCGACCGTGACTCCCCATAATTTTCCGCAAGATTTACCTTTGGAGAGTCTTCCTCGTCCCGGAGAGAAAATGTTCACGTATTAAAAATTTCTTTTTGAACCTATTTAACAGACATGCAAGATTTTCGCAACCAATTCGAAACAGCCGGAAAATTTCCCTTTTTTTAATTTTTCTCGAAGAATTTCGCGCGTGCCCCCCCGTTTAATACGAAACGAGAAATTTCACCAGAGCTTCGTCGCGCGAGCTTGCGGGCGCGCAGGAGTTGTTTGACCCAGATTTTTTTTTTTTTTTTGATCACGCGCTACTCTCGAACACGCGGAAAAATTCGCAACGAATTTTTCCTTCCTTCTATTCTCTCTCTCTCTCTCTCTCTTTTTTTTTCTCGAAACTTCTCTCGATACATCTACAAACGAAAAGAAGAAATGTCCACCTCTACCAGAGACACAGGTGTAAATGGCAGCACGGATGATGATTCACCTCGTGTTTATTCAGGAGGAAGAGAACAAAGAACGGCTCGATAAACGAGAAATACAGAAAAATTTTTGTCCTCGTAACGATATCGCCGCTCGTTGGAAAACGATCCAAAGCTGTCTCGTCTATCTGAAGATGACGCGGCTCGCCCTTGAAAAATCGTCTGTCGGGACAGGAAAAGGGGGAGTTGGCACTTTCTCCGAATCCGTCGACTCGCGGCGGCGTTCAAGCACGTTTTGGCTTGGCGCCAAAAGCTAGTTGGAAAAAGGAAGGGGGAGGAGGAGGAAGGGGAGGGGGAGGGATTGCTGCGAATTTTCTCCCGCCACGATATTTTCAACAACCGCGAATCGCACCGCTCGATTCGCCTGACTCGAGATAACGAGTCGTAACCCCCCTCCCCTTTCCTCGACAATGCTTCCCCGCGATTATCCTTCGACCCTCTCTTTTAAACTTTGTACGCAACCGAACGATTGGCAATTCGCTCTTCGAACAAAAATTTTCAGAGAGGATAACTGAGAAAAATATGATATAAACGAGACGAATAATCCGTTTCTTCGATTTTGATAATTTTCATTTAAAAAACGAAATCCTTTTATGGACAATAAAACGGAATGAATTTCTAAGATGAATTAATCATCGAATTAATTAAATATCCTCCTTAAAGAGGAAACTCTTTTCCAAGATAAAATTCGCGTGTAATTTGATGTGTGTGTGTGTGTGTGTGTGTGTGTGTGTGTGTGTGTGTGTCGTGGTCGAATTTAATAGCCGCGATTCCATTATAGAGGCCGGTTCGCTGGGTCGTGAAACGCCACGCGGAGAAAATAATGAAAATTCTGTTTTCGGGTCGACGAGTTCAAAATTCCGCTGTCCGATTAAGATTTAAAAAAAAAAAAAAAAATCGTACGCGAATTTTCAGTATCGAGCGGGAGAAAGAAAAATGTTGGGCGAATCCGGTGGGTATGATCGTGACGCGAAGCGGTTCGAAGCGAGGGACGCGAGACCGCGACACTACTCCTCCCGTCGATTTTTACCGGCCCGCTCTCTCGGCCCGTACCAATGCGCGGTTCCAAATATAAACCTCTTGGTTCGTAGGCTCGCGGTGCCATCCATTCCCGGCCCCGGTCGAGCGTTTATTTTCTATGGTTTCGGCGACACGCGCGCGAGAACCGTCGCCCTCCGTCGCTTTCCGTTCCATCGTCTCGGCCAAGGATTTCGTTCGTTCCGTTTCGAGGGGAAAATTTGAGAAAGTGCGTCGCCGAGGAAGGAATCATGTTCGAAGCGAGGATAATTAATTCGTGAGAGAAAGAGAGAGAGAGAGAGAGAGAGAATAGTTAGAAGAATATGTCGAGATTGTTTCGAAGAATATTCCTGTGCGGATGCTCGTCCAACTCGAGGGGAATCGACGGGCAAAAGTTCGTGGTCGACGAGTCCGTGGTCGAGGATGGGCCAAAGTCGATTGAATTCTCGGCGAGCGACGAGCATCTGGACGAGGATATAGCGACGCACTTCGATTTGTCCACCATCAAGTTCATAGACGAGGAGGAGGAGGAGGAGGAGACGGATGACGATGAGGTGGCGGTGTTTGAAAATGGTATAACACTCTCCGCGGAAAGGATTAGGTCCACTTAATCCGCTAACTTATTACGATAGGATAAGACAAATTAGATTTTGATTCCAAAGAGTAAGACAAAGACACACGAAAAGTGGATGTTGTTACAGTAGGAGAAAATAACAAAAAAGAAATTGGAAGTAGTATTAAAAAATGGAGAGGGAAGGTTATTCTCGCGACTAATCGCTTTTTGAAATTGTTGACAGTAGAGCTGGACGGGTTCAACGCTGGTCGGGTTCGAGAAGCTTGGGTCATCGCCGTCGAAAGGTAATTACACATTTGTAAAGAGCGATCAATAATTTCTAACGAAACAGAAATTCGTTGATTAATATTCAAATATATATATATATTTTCTTGCAACGCATTCTTTGTTCGGAATGTTGGCACTTTCCGCGACCTTCTAATTTTACGCGATTCATCCGGAGGATTTTTCGTTGCAGGCGTGCAAAGGAACGATTGCAGCGGCTGGCATCTCACTGGAGAATCCAACCGCGGGATATCCAAGCGATTCTGCACCAGCAGGTACAGTGGTTTCTACGATAATAAGTATTGAATGATAAAGTATCGAATAACGATTGATATTAATTAAAAAACTACGTTTTTTTTTTCTTTTTTTTTTTGATCGAGGCTTTGGAATCGTATAAGAAAGAGATAATGGCAACAAGAAATTCCGAAAAAGAGAGATTCCAACGATACGAAAAAAGAAAAAGGATAAGAATGTGGGAGATAATAGAAAAAAAAGATATGGAAGTCGAAAAAAAGATATGGAAGGAAAGAGTGAAATTTGCAACGAGGTAATAGGAATATTTCCGCTAGGTAACGAATAAAACAAATAATTATGCGGGGATAGTTGGCAATTATACGGGAATGCCCTTTGCAATTCGAAGGAAGATTGTGTACAGGCCTTTCACCACACCGAAAGATACCTCCTCCTCGTTTTACGTAATAATCGCGATAGAAACGTTGAAGTGTACGTTACCGACGACGAGAGAACAATACGATCGGAGTTGGTTCAATTGGACGGCCAACGCCGAGATAAAATATTCGAGCAATTAGTTCCTATTCCATCCGCGTATTCTATCGATATGGCGTTCCAGTCGGGGAGTACTATTATTCGAAGGATGCGCGAACGAATCGACAGAGAAATCGTCACGGATTGCTTATAATATGTGGAATGCAAAGTAAACGAGCCGAGTGAACGGTTGCCACGATCATGCGCGGCCTTGGATAACGTGTCCATTCCACAGGTTGCGGTTCAAAAAAAATGATTGCCACGATTTTTCGCATCTTTCCTTCCCTCGTCTCATCTCTCTTGTCTCTTGTCGATCGAGCTTGTAACGAAGGAAGGAAAAAAGGGAAGGGAGAGGAAAAAAAAAAAAAAAAAAGAGGGTATCGATCGGGAAACGTGGTCGGAATCTCTTTGTTTCCGGGAGAAAGAACGGTCGTCCGGTAGAGGCGAAGCCAGCTGATTGTTTGGTATCTGGTACGTGTATGTGTGTGTGCAGATCAACGAGGCAGTCGCGTCGACGAGCGGGGACAGCGCGGGCAAAAATGTGACGGGCAACCAAATTACCGTGACGCTTGCCGACAAGTAAGTGGCATTTCGTTCTTCCCCGTTTCTCTTCCGTTATTTATTCCCTCGTCGATCGTTATTCCGCTCTATTCTTCCTTTTACGCGTTTTTCCAAACCCGCCTCCTCTTTGTGTATCATCCACATTTTCTTTTTTTTTTTTTTACGAATTTCGATCATTTCCAATCGATCCATCCACGATCTTTCGAAATCGCGAACAACGGCGCTTTTTATTCGGGACGAAAGCTTAACGGTTTCCATTCGATTTGATTCGATTCGATTCGTTTCGTTTCGTTTCGATCGACACTGCGTCGATCACGTGAAAACGCGAAAAGTTGCCACGCGATGGGAAGTACAATTACACGAGAACCGGACGCGAGAAATAGCCGTGATTGATATCCCATCGCGATATCACTGCGCATACCGCGTCGTTTTTTTTTTTTTTCATTTACCTTAGACAGTCTCGTGGATTCCTGCAATATTTAAACCCAGAGTTTTCTCTGTCCCAGGGAGCCGAGCACGAATGTCTTCACCACCAAGCTCAGCAACGGTAGCATTCCTAAAGGGTTAGGGAAAGACGCGAAGGAAATTCGAGGAGCGAAGGACGAAAGAACGGAGAAACAACAACAACAACAACAACAACAACAACAACAACAGAGCTCTTCCGAAGAGACGAAACTTTTGGTGAGTGGAACGTGTCCTTTCCAATTTATGATCTGGAGAAAGAAATGATCTGATGAAGGAAAGAGTTAATTTTTTCCCAGAGAGAGAGAGAGAGAGAGAGAGAGAGAGAGAGAGAGAGAGAGAGAGAGAGAGAGAATGAAGGTCGATCGCAATTATCGCGAGATTAAAAAGAGAGTATCTATATCGTTTTCGATATCCTTGAAAGCGATTCTCGTGGTTACGCTTCTATCTTTATACTTTATAGAGGTAAGAAAAAAAAAAATGATTTCTCCTTCACGACGCTTATGTAAACGCTTATGTCCGTGCGATTATTGGTTAACCGTGAGGTAAACATTTCCCGGAATTATAATTTATCATCCTCCATTCGTTCTTGCATAATTAATTGCCAAGTCGAACGTTGCGGAGAATCGAACATTAACCATTGAAAATTAAGCATTGGTGAATCGTGATACTCGTTTCTTCGTTTTGCGACGAAACGAAAAACGTTGCAGTCTCCTCGACGACTTCAATTCGCGAAATATTACGCGTGAATTTTCGGTGTGACGGTGATTCATTCTTCCAGACACCGGTGCAAGGCGGAAGAGTCGGGGAACGACGTGCCAGCAGCCCTTTCCAAAATGGTCAAACAGAAGTCTTGATCGGAGAAGTGGAGGGTGGCCCAAGGTCGCCGCGGGGATCCACGTCTTCGGCGGTGAACGACGCCAATTTCCTGGGTCCACCGGATGAACGTGACGGAAACAAGCCCATTTGCAGGCGAGTAACAACAAAATCGTTCGTCTCTTTTCTATTCCAAACCTTCATCTTCCTCCTAACCTCAAAATCAAGCCAGCACGAATTTCACCAATATTCGAAACGCGTTGCTAGTGTTTGCGTCTCTTCTTTTGTTATTATTAACGCGCGAGGAGAGAGAAATCGGCGAGAAAACGCGAGAATCTGTCGCAGTTCCCTACAACTTGTATCGAGTTGCACCTATGCGGCTGTTGTTGCCTCGTCGATGCAGTGAGAACTCGGCAGGTTACTGTTAGATGTCGCGGTGAACATGCTTCGTGCGAGAAATCTCCATTATCGAGAGATACAGCAAAGGGCAACAACTCGAATTCTTTTCTTTTTTTTTTTTTTTCATCTTTACTCGTTCACTTTGCGATTATATAGTGCAAACGAGGATAATAACACGATAATCACGTGATATCGACGTAGAATTTGTGTTTAAAAAAAGAAAAGAAAAAAGCAGATAGATACGAGCAGACATATATATATATATATATGTATATATATACAGTTTGGCGATCGGTAATATTCTCATAAACGAACGTTTCTTCGAACTTTTGATCGAAACGTCTCGGTTATCCGATAGCCCATTGAAAGTGTATCGATTAATTGATAGAAAGCGGAGTGTAATCGGTGTATTGGTTCGGATCGAGATGGGTCGAGGCAAAGCGAACTCTCGTCTCCCTCTCTTCCTCGATAGTCACTTGGCCGGTATTTCACGCTCGTGACACACCCACCGCTAGAGTAAGCGCAGCCTAAACAATGCGTTTTCCAGACCTCGCGATGCAGCGGCTCGCTCTATCCCAGCGTTTCCCAACCTGTTCACGGTTGCATCATGGAATCTTTATTTCTATTTTTAAACCTACATTCCTATGGATTTACCTTTGAAATATTTTACTTCGGATACCTTAGATTTTTTCAAACGAATACATATATATATATATATGTTTCTCGAATTCTCGTTTCTTCTCGATACACGACTCGTTTGTTTGTGAAACCAGTTTTTCCTTACGCAAAATAAAATATATAGCGCATAGATATAACGAACTAGTTTAATTCAATGCGATAAAACTGATTAAAAGGAATTAAGAAGGTAGTCGATCGAGGCGAGGTATCTCGAGTGCAAATGAATTTTTAACGCGATCGTGCACGAGAAGGTAAACGAGGAGATGATTTTCTCGAATGGCTTAGGAAAATCACCTTGAAGTTATTCATGGACGAGGGTAGAGAGTACAGGTGCGAATGAATGCGCCCATTGACATCACAGCCCACTTTTCTATGGATATAGCGAGTGCCTCGAAACGTGTGCTCTCGTCCCTCCCTCTCCCCCTTCCCCCTCTGACGACGCAGGTTCTCGCGATTCTTTTCCCCACGGATACGGTTTTCGACACAGAGGATCGCACACAGATTTTCTCGAAATCCTTTGAAAACCTTACCGCTTCCGTGTAACGATGCTTCCTGTTTCGAAAATTCCCATTTATACACCGGATAAATGTTGATTCATTCGATTCTATTATTAATTTACATTTTCAATACGTTATTGTTCATTTGCTAGGTTTATAATTCGATCATGGAAATTGGGATGAAAAGAAAGACTTTCTCGGCGATAAGCACCCCGTGACTTCGATTCGTGATACGGTGTCCGTTAACCGAGCCACGGATATCGATTTGCGCTCACGAAATCGATATCGAGACGTTCACGCTCGCCACTCGTCCCGACTCGTATAACATTTTTTCACGTCGCGGCACCGAAGCGGATTTGCATTTGACGGCGCGCAGGCCCGATCGCGTTGCCACCAGCATATTAGCCTCTCTGCCAATCCTTTAAAATTGCTTCCTCCTTTAAAATGTCCAATTATAAATTTTTTTACTTTCGTTCACTTCCAACTTCGGATAAAAATAAAAATTCTTCCAACTTCGTTCGAGAAAGATTTCTAAAGGATTCGGAAAGGGGAGAAAAAGGAAATTTTCGAGGCTGTTAGAAATGGTGGATCTCGCAGAGAGGTTAGGTCCGGTTCTCGGCGACACAGCTATGGAATACCGATTGCTCACTCTCCCATGGCGTTTCCTGTTCCGACCACGTATCCCTCTTTCGAAATAAGAAGCGCGCGCGGAAGAGGAGGAGGAGAGGGGGGAGGGAGAGCGCGGGGGGGCGAAGAAAGGAGAAGAAGAAAAGGAATACGAGGAAGAAGAGGGAGGATAAGGGCGGTGGCGCGCGATAACTTTGGATGACGGCATCGTCGAATCGACGCCGCATACTTGCACTCTCCTATTGTTCTCTCTCGGCCGCATTATGCGCGTCATTCGCGCCGCCTTTTATTCAACGCCAAGATCAGCGAAATACGAATAAATCCAGGATTTATTCGTTTTTAATCATTCTCGTAGAAATGCATTTGGATTTCCCCTTCCTTTCTCCATTTTATTGGGATTCCTCCTCCTCGTCTTCTTCTTCTTCGCGAAACGGCCATTTCGATTATTCCGTGATTTTGGATAAAAATTTAAATCCCATCTTTTCTCAATTTTCTCAACTTTATCATCGCTCGTTTAGATTTTTGCTCCTAGATTTAAGCGAGATTGAAAAAGAAATTTTGCGCGATAATTTATATTTTTTTATATCGATAATTTATCGTTCGAAACGTAATAATGCTCAATGACAAATAACAGTCAGTTGTAATAATTATATAATAATAATTATATATTGTATAAATGTTATTCGAGCGTTTTAATTATTTAAAGTAATAACTTTATTCGAAATTTTTAATCAGTTATTTTTTCGACGGATTAATGCTCAACTCTGATTAGAATCCTCCTCCTCCTCCTCCTTTTCTTCTAATGGCCACTTCTGTTACTCGTGATTCGAAGGAGAGTGAAGAGTATTTCAGATAAAAGTGTTAATGGATCGATGCGATCCGATATAAGGGGACGAGTTTCTTTTTTCTTACGTCGAATTTTAAGCAAATTATCGTGATGATGCTCGTTATCGGAGGTAGGTAGATCATCTCAAAATTCCCTCTCGTCTCGCGATATGCCATTGACACCATTGCCAGGCCAAGGCTTGTCATTGAATGACTCGGTGTTCGCTCATTTTTCTTTCCTCCCGATTCGAGTCGTCCAAGGTTAACCGTGAAATTGTTGGCGAATCTTGCGGTAATCTCGAACACAGGTGTGCACCGAATTTCAAGCGCCAACGATTATCCAACGTTTGTAAAACGTTGTACGGATTTCATTTCACGAATTTGGCCAATTAATTTATTTCACGGGAGATAGATTTTGGAAGATAGATAAAATTCGTCAAGTTGTTCGTACTTTAGACGAGGATCGTGAAACGAACGATACGATCTTTTCGATTACGAGTGATGATAGATGGAACGAACGAAACTTTTTAAGAAAGATTTTAACGTAATTTCGATATTCGCATCGAATATTCCAAACTATTTACTCTTAAATTCGATTCCATTCGAAATATGCAATTTTTATAATATCTGTTAAGTTATTAGCAATAATTCAAAGAAACTCACTCGTGGTTATCCGCAAAGATAAGAAATTTAATTTAGGCGCGATAAATGAAACTCTTGCTCTCTTTTCACCCGCCGGTATAATTAATAATTTCGGCGTTAAGCGTGGAGAGAGAAAAAAATTGCCGATGCATTACTCGCGCTCATCTCGAGTGCATCTCGAGATGCTCGTTCACCGCACTCTCTCGTCTCGTCTCGTCTCGTCCCTAGGAAAGTGGTTTGAACCGTTAAAGCGGCGCTTTCGTTCCTCTCCAACTTGGAAACCAGCCTTCTTTCTCCCTCCGCCCAAGCTTTGGAAAACTCGATCAACAATCGAGCGGGGAAGAAACAATCTCGATCCTCATCTTTTCTTGCGTGCGAACGAAACATCTTCCTCCTCTCGACCTACAAAGAATTCCTTAAATAGATCAAGCACATATATATATATATATATATATATCGTTTTTTGTCATATTCTCTCGCGACTTCTTAAATAGACCAAGTATTTTATATGTATATATTGAATCGTATTTTGTCATTCTCTCTCTCTCTCTCTCTCTCTCTCTCTCTCTCTCTCTCTCTCTCTCTCTCTCTCTCTCTCTCTGTGTGTGTGTGTGTGTGTGTGTGTGTGTGTGTGTGTGTGTGTGTGTGTGTGTGGTCTCTCTGTTTGTCTGTCTCTGTCTCGACACCACAAGTTGGTTAATCGAATAGTCGAGAGGAGGCTGAAGCTCGGTCAGCTGGCTGAGCGATTGAAATCTTTGAGGAGGAAGGGAGGGGGGAGGCGAGAAGTTTCTTATCGATCATTCAAACTTTGGTTGGACCGATTGGACTGGGTGATTTAAGCCGGTTAAAATTAAGAACGTAACTTTCGTTTATCGACTTTTTTTCGATAAAATGTGACGACTGTTTGTAATGTACGATCGTATATCGTCGTAGCTAATTTTCGTTTAATTAATCGAGAAAGGGGAGGTTAATTTTCAAAACGAGATAATTTTCATAACCTGTCGTATAATAAAATTCGCTGTGAAAAAAGGAAATGTGGAAACAGAATCTTTTCTTTTCCCTCTTATTATATTATTATTTAATATCATTGTATAAATTTGTATAAACTATTATATGTAATATTATTGTTATAAACGTAAAGTTTCGAGGAATATCGATAACGAAAATATTATCTTTAGAACGTGAAAATTATTTCCGAAGAATTTCAAGAGTCCGATAATATTTGTCATACAACGAAGTATATTTAATTACTCTTAAGTGGCGCAAATTTTTTTCAAGTTCAAGTGAAATTTTAAAATCGACTTTTGACCGGCCGAATCGGTCAAAATTGAACCTTCTGTTTTGGAACAGAATAACAACAGAAATTTGGATTTCGTGTCTTTTGTTTTTACGATTATCGATTAACTCGTGCAAACAAAATAATTACACTTCGATCATAACTGATTGCCAATATTTAAAAAAAATAAAAATTTTCACGTAGTTTATTTTTATACGTATTTGCATTTGTATTTATAAAATGAATAAAATAGATAAACTCGAATTAGGTTGGCTTACTGCTAGGCCGGTTGTTAGATTAAAGNAGAGAGAGAGAGAGAGAGAGAGAGAGAGAGAGAGAGAGAAGCGTGCAAGGTCAGAGAAACATCAAACGAATATTACATCGTTGAAACGCATCCGAAGATCGATCTACGTCGAATTCTTCTACGATCGATCAGCATAGTCGCAGCACGTACTTACATACCTTCTCACCTGAGGGACTGACGATCACTGCGCTCCCCTCCCCCCCGATTCGAAAGATCTCGAGACGACGGAAATCGTCATTCCTCGTCGTCCAATTCGATAGAATCTTGTCGTCCTCGTTCCATTACCTTTGAAGAGAAGATTTTCATCCCCTCTTAATCTGGAAACAAAAAGTGGAAGAGGATCGAAGCGAATTTTCCATTACGAATTTATCATTATTCATTTTCGAGGAAAACGAAGTTTTCAATTGGCGTCAGGTCGTTGGAACCTTGACAATAGGTCAGTGGCTCTTGCGAGAACGTGAGCGGCATCCGACCGTCCCGAGATTACGAGTTCGTTGCGAGTGGAATCGACGCGAATCGAATGAAAAAAAAAAAAAAAAAAAAGAGGCGAGAAGGCCTTTGAACGCGCTCGACCTATTTTCCTTTAAACGGATTCCCCCCCTCCCTTGTCGGGACGGATGGCTCGTCTTCGATTCGAAGAATCGAGATTCATTCGAGTTCGAGAGGAGTCTTGTTTTCCACGATCGACCGCGTCCGTGAAAAAAAATGTTTTATTAATATCGCGATACGGGACGGGTGACTTTTTTTTTAAATAGAATCCCGATTGATTATTCATTATATATCCATCGGGGATAATCGCTCCACTTTTTCTTCCCCTCTCTCTCTCTCTTTTTCTCTTATTAAGCCTTCTTTTTCAAACCTTCGTTTCGAAAATATGCATATACATACTCGAGCTTAAGCGAATGTTTTGATGAATTTTTTTTTTTTGCAAAATGAATTAACATTCTTGTTAGATCGAATATCGTGTAGAAAACGAAGAGCGTTGGAATAAGAGAAAAAAGAAATGGCGATAAAATGCTTCGTTTCCCAAGTGGAAAAGTTGTCGTGGCTCATTACGGCTGAAAATTGGAAATTTATTGTTCGTCCCTGTACGGAGCGTTTAAGTACCGTTTTCTGATTCGTGGAATGGACATGATCCGTGACATTCGATTAATCGGTTTGATTAACGGCCCGTCCTGTCAATCTCCCTCCACGCTTCATTATTCGTTCCCACTTAATCCTGTCAATGTTCTCGTTTCTATCTTCCCTTCCCCCCTCCTTTTCCCCTCATTTTTCCCGTCTAAAAATCCATGCAAATAAAGCTTTCGAAAGTACGACGATAATTATTATAATAATATTTGGTAAAGATCATCGTTCGTTAAAAAGTTATTAACAAAAACGTTTCTTCGAAACGTGAATTAATCTATAGATCGATGGTCAGATTAGAAAAAAACTAAGGGAAAACCCAATGCGAATCGTTAAATGAATCTTTATTTAAGCTTTGTTCGAATTAAATTTGGAAATCAATCGATATCGAAGAAAAATTTATTCAATTTTCTTATTATATATTATTATAATATATATTATATATTATATAGTATTATAAAGATTTTAAGTTAGGTCGATTCAATACGATGACCTTGATGACGTGTTAAAAAATCGAAACGAGAAGCAACATAATTATTTTCTTTTTTAGTTCTATTTATTTAAACCTTCGCTGTTTAATTACGTTTAAAAATTCGAATTTATACACATCGGAAAATTATTTAGGGATAAAGACGTATCGACGAACAAACAACGCAAATTCGCTCGACAATTAGAAGCGCATATCGTAGCATCTGAAATGCGAGGCGAAACGTCACGAGGTGATTCACTGCGAGCCCATTACCCATTATGGCGGCGTTCATCGCACCGTAGCCTCCTTCAATGGAATCGTTACGAGAAAAGCCGACCGTCATCCTCGTTTTTACCTGCTCGATGTTTACTCGTGCACCGATGTCATTGTAATGTTCTCCCCTAGCCAAAACTCCTCCTCTCTCCCCCCCTTCCGAATTTTCGACCGTGAAACGTGAAGTCCCTTAAGTCTGTCCCACACTTTTCCATTTCATCTTCTACGCTTCAACGTAATCCAATTTTCGTCGAAAAATTAAAAAGAATGTCGCTCGATTCTCTACATAATAGGAGCTAATCTCGAAGAGATTCGAGAAATAATCGAAATGGATAAAAGCGGGCGAAAAATGGAGAACTGTGTGGAAAGGGCTTTAGGGTTAGGATCCACCTGCGTTTCGAATAGCGCACCTGACAAGCGGAAGCCTATCGTCCCCTACCCAACCGAATTCACTCTCGTTCTTCGATGAAAGCGAAAACGAGACGAGACTTTTGAACGCTTTTCCCTATTCCTCTCTTCAAAACTCGAAGAACGAATTGAAAACGATGCGAGTTAGATAATATTTATCAATCGGAAATCACGCCACGTGGTAAAGTAAATTTCGTTTTTTATCTTTCCGTTTTGAGGCTCGTTTCATTTTTTCCATCGAAAAAAACAAGATCGATCGTTTTTCTCACTCGACTGACTCATCGAGAGGGGTCGAGTCTATCGTGTACACGATTGATCATCAGGTGTGCGTTGCACGGTAAGCCCTTCCGAACCGAGACCGTTCGATTGGCCACGTGCGTCCACGTAAGCGGTGCTCGATCAGTGAGAATTCGGCGTGTTTATGTACGGGTAGAAAACACAGAACATCAATCCAAAAATAACTACAAAAATGAATAATATTAATTCGTTTGACACGTTTACGTCACATTTTGATAAATTATCGAAGTAATTTTATTCGTAATTTTGTCTATCACTAGTGAAAGAAGAAAAAGAAACTGTGTTCGCTCGAAGCACTACTGTTCAACTGCTGGAAAAAAGTTTCGCGGGACGGCACAGGGGCAAGAGGGGTCCTTCGCTAGGACCGCCTATTTCCATTTCAGACGCTTTGTTGACAATCCTGACACCACACGCTACATAATAGTAAAACAGCTATAACTTGAATATTCAAAATCGTAAAAATTATTTTCATTTATAAAATTACGTTATGATAATCGTCCATGACTTGAAACTGAAATATTATAATAAATAATATTAATTAATATTATCGTAATACAAATACGATGATAGAAACAAAAATTCGTGTGAAAATAGGCGTTTCATTCCACCAGTGAGCAGTAGTTAAAACGAATAACATTAATTCGTACAAGCCGTTTGTCGCTACGCGTTTATTCCATGTTTTGAACGATAAATTATCGAAGTAAGTTTACTCGACTATTAAATTTTGTCCATCACTGGTGGAAAAAAAAAAGACTGTTCGGTCGAGTCATTTTTCAATAGGCGGACACGTGGAGGTGTGATGAAAAATGAAAATCGCGCTAGCTTTTCATTTTTCACAGAATCGATAACGAGGATACACGAAGCGTTAAAAATAACGAAATATCGGATGGCGAAATCTACGGTTTCTCTCTCTCTCTCTCTCTCTCTCTCTCGTCTGTCTGTCTCTGTCTCTCTTTCTCGAAAGAGGTTTAACGAGCTCGAGTCGGTGAGATAGGATTGGCTATGTACTCGCGCAGAAGGAACGAGAGGAGATAAGTTTTCGATATCAGGTGCCGCGACCGATAAAACGCATTCCAGACCACCAGTTCTCGCGCTAAACGCGGCCCGTGTGTCGCTTTGCCTCCACTCGGTGTTTCGCTCGGTTCGTTCACCTTCTGCCCCCCCGATTTTTTTTTTAGGGAGGAGGGCTGGATTTTGTCTTCTCTCTGTCAACGATGATCGGCTGGATACGTTGCGACTCTTGCAGACCTTGTTGGGTGTGCGTCGCGCACAGGCTAGGAATTTTCACTGTTTTTTGCAGGTAATGAGAAAAGAAAAAGAAAGTTTATAAATTGAAAAGATGGGGGAAAGGAGATAAAGAGTGCTCGTTTTCAATTTTCTTCCCATTCACGAGCGAGTTCTCTCGATATCTCCACGATACACGTAGAAAGACAGGTTTTCAGAGAATTCACGGATCGAAAGTTTGCGCGCGGAAGTTTTCTTTCAGTTCGCGTGAATTGGCGGCGCGCAATCTCGACTGGAATTCACCTGTAAAGAACGAGGAGGCCGGTGGTTATCTATGATCGATGAAGCATCCTTTGCTCTTTCGTCATCGAGATAGCTTTTATAGCAGGGAAAACTTCCTTTCCTTTTTTTTTTCTCGAGAAACCATTTTCAACGGAGGGGGGGGGAGAATTCGATTGCCTTTGTACCACCAACGTTCATTCGCTTTCGTGTGGAATGGAAAAATTATTAAATCTTCCTTCTCTTTTTCTTCCTTCCTTCCTTCCTTCCTTCCTTTCTTTCTTTCTTTCTTTCTTTCGAGCAGCCAGGAATTTCTCTTTTCCTCGGTCTCGAAGAAGAAGGAATCTGGTTACAATTCGCGGTCGCTTCTTTCATGAAATAAAAATCCCCCGTTTTTTGCGTGCACGCGTTACACGATACCCGCTCGAAATTCACCGATTTTCCACGGGTATGTGTATGACTCTCTTCATCGGTGCCCGCCTCGATAAAGCTCTCTTTCGTACCGTTGCAGCCACGGGCCATGTGTTTTGGATCGTTTCAGCTATTAGACCTCGGTCGAAGAAGGCTTTTTCCGAAAATCGTTTACGAGCAGGGGCGTACAAACAATTCTTCCGATAGGCAATGGCACCGCACTATTTATTGCTCAATTTTCTATTTTTCTATTAATTCTCTAAATTTTTTCAAAAAATTCCGAATTTCACTCTGCTCGATTATTTTCTCATCTTGTATCTCCTCCTAATTTAAAATTATAATAATTTATAATTTCGTTTTCAACTCACTCCCAATGACATTCTCTCGATCCGATTCGTATTATCAGCGAGAAGATTATGCAACCGTTTCGTCTTTCTCGCATCTGTTTACGTAACCGACTCATTACCGGACGAAACGATCGATTTTCATTAACGTTCCCCGCCCCGTTTTCCGCGCGTTACGTGAATTTCGAACGGACGTCCCCATTCCGCGCGCGAATTAAATCGAATTGCGAAACGATCGCGTGAGAAGGAAAACGCAATTATTGCGCGCAATTGTGGGATGAACTTGAAATCTGATACGATGATAAATTGCTACGATTAAATTTCCTTTAAAAAAAATAAAATAAATAAATAATGTCTTGTGGATATATCTGGATCCAAAATATTTTTGAGAAAAAAAAAATGGATTTAAATCGTTAGAAACCGATTTCACCAAATTTATTTAATACCAAATCGATATTGGAGATATTTAAACAGATCTGTGTAAGAATCTGTCGGAATCATTGTGATCTCGGTTGTTTTCCATAGTTACGTATTGTATATATCGCGTTTCAATTTTCTTCTAAGAGTAAACGCGCGATATCTTGGGTAGATAAGGAGGACAAATTGTTGACATCGGTTGCGATGTCTCTGATTATTTTAAAATTCTTCTTTCATTCCCTCGAGTTTGCCTCGAATTTGAAGAGAGTACGAATCTTGTTGTGACGAGCGGGAATAAATGAAACGCGAGCCAATCGCTTTTTCAAAACCAAAAAAAAAAAAAAAAACGAGAGTTCCGGTGATGCCGGATTCGGGTAAAAAAAAAAAAAAAAAAAAGAGGAAACGAGTTGCTTTTGTTACCGCAAATGAGGCTCTCGAATGAATGGAGAGGAGGCCTGGCATTTGTCGCAGCGAGCCTTCGCTTCGACAATGCACCTTTGTCTTCGAAATCCGCGACGATCGAACGCTTCTTCCCTTTTACAACCACGCTTTCTCACACTTTGCGAGAAATTTTTTTCATCTCGCGTCGAAACGACACCGATTCTAATTCTTAATTCAATTCATCGATTTACAAAATCTCGCGTAGAATTCTTTTGTATTATCCGAGAAGACACCGAATCCTCTTCGACTTCACGGCTCATAGGAGAATGAATAAGCTACTCGAATGTTGGAAATTTTCCTTCCTTCTCCTCGAGTCCATAGGAACCGAATTATTGGGGATGAATAATGGGAAGAGGCGAGAGAGAAGGAAGCGTGGAGAATGAGATAATCGAGGAGGAGAGGACGAGAGAAAATTCTTGAGAAGGAAGATCGGTTTCTGATGGTCCGACGCGGAGAGGACCGAGAGACTTCAATGCTAGGCTACGTGATCTTCGGAACGCAGGAGCGACGACACGGCGCGGGAAAGAGAGAGAGGGAGAACGTGGACGGTTGGGAAGGAAGGGAGAGGAAGAGGGAGGAGAAGAGAGAGAGAAAGAGAGAGATGGGCATTCGCGAAAAAGACGCGAGTTTGGAAGCTCGAAAGTAAGGTGGGAAGAAAAAAGGAATTCTATAGGAAATAAAATTTATCTATATGGATAATCGAGTTGCAAAAAATTATCGCGATGACGTGTTCTGCCTCGTGAGAGAAAAAGATGGAACGAAGAAGGAACTCAACTGGAAATTTCTGGAACCGGGAGAGTAGTCGAAGATAAGACGCGGTCGTGAAGCGAAGTGGAATAAGAGAACCGCGAGTAACATAGAAATAACCGAGAAGCGTACGATAAATTTACGGTATTTTTTGAAAAAAAAGAAAAAAGAAGAAGAAATGGAAAGAGTTGGATCCGATTTCGATCCAAAGAGTTCGTGGTTAAAAATCTCTCTCTACATTGCCACGCGAACCAGGGCGAAAAGGGAACGTTGGAAAAAAACAAAAGACGAGCGAGTCGGAATTTCGTGGGACGAACAAAGAGAGAAAGGGTGGATGACGAAGTAGAGGAAGAAGAAGAAGAAGAAGAAGAAGAAGAAGAAGAAGAAGAAGAAGAAGAAGAAGTGGACAAGAGTGTAGAAAGAAGAAAGAATAGAGAGAGAGAGAGAAAGGAATAGTCGAGCACGACCAAGTAGAGGAAAGAGAGCGAACGAAGCGTGGAGGGGTATGAAAGAGGCAGTTCCCTTGGAGGGAGGTAAGGTAGGAGAACGCGCAGCTGAAAAGTGGTGGTGACCAAAGGCGCGGTGAGCGGGAAAGAGAGGTGACGTTGAGGGACAGGTAAAGTGGTCAAAGGGAGGCGGGGAAGGAAAGAGAAGAAGAGAAACGCCACAAATGAGGAAGAGGGTACGAGAAACAGTGAGAGGGGGTGGAGTGGGGGAAAGGGAAAGAAAGATCGAGAGAAGGGGACACCGGCTTGCCTCGGCCGGAGTAAAGCGAAGCCAACAAACTCACGTCAGTTCGAAGCTGGAGGGATGCCAGCGTTCCTCGTGTGTTCTTCTATGCTTTTATACTGTTTCTATATTGCTTACGTTACACCACCGATCGACCAATTCTATTAATTTGGAAGTTGGAAAGTGCGGAAAAAAAAAGTGTAGAGAGCGGGTAGAGAGAAAGAAAGAGAGTTTAGTTCGAAAGGAAACCATTTCGTAGTGCAACACTTCGAGACAGTGAGAAGTAGTGGTAGTGGTGGTGGTGGTGGTTGTTAACTCCTCCTCCTCCTCCGTCATCGATTCTCGATCATCGAAGATACACGAAGCGAAGAGAAAATTGTTGGAATATAAAGCGACCACTTTTGTTGGTCGCGAAAAGGAGAAAGAGAAAAGAGGAGGCGTGTTTGGTGAAAGCGGAGAGGATCTCGAGACGCGACTGGCGATCTTTTGCACCGCGTGCCGATCGAGAGTTGTTCGATCGAAGGGAGGGAACACGTAGGAGAGAGGAGAGGGTAAAACGAAAAGCGTTTCGGTTTTCCCCCTCGGGTGATATGAGCAGGGCGCAATTAAGGCGGTTAACGGAGTCGGGAATACCTGTCCAACGGCGGGCCAAAACCGGTACGAGCGTTCTCCGTACGATATAGTGCACTCCTCCTCCTCCTCCTCCTCCTTTTCCTCCTCCTCTTCCTTCTTCTTCTCTTTCCTCGTTCCTCGCAGCCTTCGAAAGGTGCATACACCTTGGCAGGCCAGCATCGAGTCTGCGCTTCTCGCGCTTCTTTCCTCTCCTTCTCTCTTTCTTCGCCTGTTTCTTCTTCTTCCGTTCTCTCGTTTCTCCCGTTAAACCCAAGAGGGAGCATGGACGCGGCGGCGTCCGTTCAGTGATACGAACGCGACCCATCCATTCCTTCGAAGTGGACGAACTTCTCGTTTCTCGATCGCGCGTATATACGAGTGTGAGTCGCAAATCTTTCCGCGGATCGTCGATTGCGTGTAATACGGTGCGTGACCGGAGGAAAAGTGGTCGGTGTGGGTCGATGTGGAGGGGAGCGGGGAAACCGATCTACGAGGTGGAATATTTGTGCGTGTGGTGCGATCCGAGGGCGGTGGGAATGTACGAAAGGGCGGGAACAGGGAGGTGATACAGGAGGAAGGATCGCGTAGGAGAAGAAGAAGAAGAAGAAGAGGAGGAAGAAGAAGAAGAGGAGATGAGAGTGGAGGGATGAGGGATGAGGGAAGAGGAGATAGAAGGAGAGGAAAATGAAGATATAGCGAGCGATTGAGATTCTTAGCTCGTTCGTTGGTTGGTCGCACACCGAGCGCTAGCTGCGAGAGCTGCTCGTCCGTCCATGAGGTTTGAACGAAGGACGAATTGTCGAGAAGCCACGCCATGAGAATCCTGAAAACGCTACACTGGTAGGTGTTCCAACTACCGACGTTCGCGCGTTGTCTTTCTCTCCACTCTCTTCTACGCAGCTATCGTCGTCGTGTGCGCATACATACATATATACACATTATATACACACGTACATATACACGCGCTTTTTCTTATTTCGACGTTACGGCGATGCAAGTTGCCGCTTTTATCGAAACGCGTTCACGACCGTGAGCGTTTTTGAAGCGATTTTGCTCCCTACGACGGATCGTTGAGTTCTTTGTATGGAAATCGATTCGAGGAAAACCGAGGTTTTGCCGTTTTTGTCTCCTGAGAATCCTTCCTTTCCCCTTCCCTCTCTCCTTTCACGGACGTTACCGTTTGCCGGAAGTTAAAAAGGTATGTCTACGAGGCATCCTGCTACTCCACGTGTCCACGATCATTTCGAACGTCATCCGGACACATGCGTAAATTCAATAAGTGCATTTTATCCAAAACTAACATCATAAAAGATTGTTACACGATAATGTCCGTTCGTGGCGTGGATCATTACCGTGGAAATACGAGTATGAGGTGTTTGCCAAAGCGGTCGTTAAGGAATAACGGTATCCACGAAATATTGACCATAATTCTACGAGTTTTCAAAACTCGGTTAACACTTAAGACTGTCTCGGTTTCTCGGAATTTCTCGTACTCGCCTAAACACGGAGAGAGTTGCATAATAGATTGGAAAAGCCTTGTCCTCTAACGGGCTAAAGCGGCGTTACCTGGCCGTTCCACCTTCGCCAGGTACGGTTCAGGCTCCCTGTGGAATTCTTGCAATTTAGCTTTTGTGAAGCTTGCTCGATCGGCTCTTAAATATATCGGGAAATGGAGTCGTCTAGCTTTTCAGTAGACGCTGTTAGATCGGAAGTGTCGGAGCGGAATCGTAGAGCAAGATGGGACGGTTTTAGCGAATTCCTTAGAAGAAGAAGACGGCCGAAGAGAGTTCGAGTGCTGAAGAGGCGCAACGCGATTAGGTCTGTCCCAGCTTTTCAATCTCTCTCGAACGACGACGGGGTACTTCGTGGAACGTATTCCTGGCTGGGATAAAAGCCTCTTCGTCTCCATTCTGCGAAACGAGCTCCATTGCTTTCTTCGAATTCTCGTACGATGCGGATAAACTTTGCTTTACGTATATTATTTATTTATTTTTAAAGGGAAAACAGATCCACTTTTATTCTTTACTTAAAAAAAAAAAAAAAACAATTTTTCCGATTAATTATTTTTGGAAAAAGAAAAAGTCGCGAAACGAAAATGGATTTGAATTGAGTCGTTCCCCGGAAGTGCCCCATCGAATCGACACAAGTATTGTTGTGTGTTCCCTTCTTAACAGTATAATCCGTATTTATATATAAAAGCAGCCACCGGCTAGCCTAGATATCAGCGTTTTCCTGCTTTAACCGAAGAAAGAGAGAGAGCTGGTCGAGTTTCCCATTGCTGAGTAGCCGCCACGTAGATAGATTGCACGTATATGTACACGTTCCCCGCATACCAACCGTTTGTCACTCGATACGTTTTATCTTTTTGTCGTTCCGTCTACCGGATCGCATATTCTTCCAGCGTTGTCCCTTGCTCCATCGTCCTTGATCGACCACGTAATGATCACCACGATGACGAATAATCGGAAAATTTCTCTCTTTCTCTCTCTCTCTCTCTATATATCTATCGTTACTACCTTCTATTCGAACGAGAGGAAGAAATCGGAGAGAATATTCGAGAGAACGTGGATCCATGTTTGAAAAGAAGTACAGAGAAAGCACGTGAACTCGTTTACAGGCGCGTATCGCGTGCGCGTTTTCCGTCGCTTTTGTCCCGAACTCGGCCATTGTCTCGGCTCTCTTCGGATATACCCACTCGTGGAATTCACGTGGCCGCCACTTAGGGTACGGGCGTAATGCCTGTCGCGCCTCTTGTTCTTCGCTCCCCTCCCTTTGTAACTGGATCCACGCGGTGGAAAAAAATCGTATTCATTCCACGAATTCGTCCTGGACGACCTTTCGTCTATAGAGCGTTGAGAATATCGCGTTCGATATTTTTCAAAACAAACGGTTAGTCGTTATAAAATAAATTATCCTTTAACGATTATTAACAAAAAATTCTGGCAACGTTTTAAAATTAAGCGAGGAATTCCATCTGTTCGAAACCACGCGAAAGTCACGATTGTAACGATCGAATAATTTCAGCTCGATATTCGGCTGAAATTTCTAACGTGTTATTCATTCGCTGCTCTCATTCGACCGGTAATAACCGACGTGTGAATGCCAGGCCGCAGCCGCAGGAGAACGAATTCTTGCGAGTTTTCTAAACTCACTTTCGAAACCTACTTCTCCTTTCTTCCCAATTTTTCTCATTTCACGGAGATTGACTTTTTTTCGTCGGATGACCGAGAAGTTTTTCCAATTATTCCTCGACTGTCCAGAAGGTTGGAAACTCGATGGAATTCGATCGAATTTTATCCCTTCGTGACTCTTGTAATTTTGTATTTCATTTTATGGAACAACGAAAGTTAAAGATATTAAAGATATTGAAGCGAAAGCAGCACAGTTATTTTTTAATCTCTCGTTTTCCTTTCGGATTCGATAAAACTTCCATCGAGGCGAGCATTTCCGTTCCACGTTTTAAATGTCAACAAGTCGAAAGGATCGCGCGGGTAAATTGCACTTTATAATTACCAAGTATATCAAGGGGTAAAATATGAAAAGGAAAACCCCTTCGTCAGAGGAAAGAAGCCAGTGTCGCGTAAATTTTTACGTAGCGATTCTTTCTTGGACACCGACGAGTTATCATTTTTTTATAAACATCCCCTCTTTTTTTCTTTCAATCAGTCAAACAGGGAACGAAAGAATTCGAAGAGGATGGGAGTTTCTAATAATTTATAATATCTTCTCTCTTTCACGTAGCCAAATATGGTAACCCATGTATCGTTTTTCCCAGTAATTCGCTTGCGTAGCACCAAGTATTTTTTCTCTAAACTTTTTGCTAAATATACGGTTATCCCTGATATATAATCCCTATGTATATATATATATATACACCTATGTACTAAAAACGTATTTTTAATCTTCTTTCTTTTCACCTCGATGAAACACACCTATTTCCATTGCGTTGGTCGAAACGAATTCGAAATTGAAGAAAAAAAAAATAAACAAATTTAAAAACACGCATAATATGTATATATATATATAACGAATTCGTGTCAACCAAGGGGCAGCGAAGAAGAAAGAAAAGAAGTGACAGTTTTTTCTTCAATTGTCTCCAGGTCCCGAAGGCGTAGCGGCAGTGGCTTGACGGACACACACTCGCAGCAGCAGCAGCAGCAACAGCAGCAACAACAGCAACAGCAAGTGCAGGAGAACAACAACACCAGCTCGAAGAAGGGGCAGGAAGGGTTGGGCCCCGATGAGATGTGGGCCCCTGGCGGGCTAGGGCCTCACCGGGAGCTACCAGTCGACGTGCCCGACACCCTTCTTCAAAAGGCCTACCCCAACAAGGTAAACAGCCGCTCGTCCGATTTCAGGAACGAGCTTCTTCGTTCTCCTCCCCGTAGCGCTAGCGACCTCGACCTCTCCCTAAACCTTAAAAACGACACCCTTAAAAAATCGCCGCCGCCGCCGCCTCCGCCTCCGCCGCCGCCGCCGCCGCCTCCACGCATCAACAACCTAGACAACCGCGCTAGAATCGATCCGAACAGCGAACCGGCCATCCGGAACGGTCAGCCGCCGATGCTCAAGATCGAGCTGAAGATCGAGAACCGCCTCGAGGACGAGGAGGAGAGAATCGTCAAGGAGGTGGGCAGGTACGATACAACTACCGATTTTAACCCTCCTTTCAAAGATTTCGAGGACGAGGAGGAGGATCAGGAGGAGGACGAGGGAGTGAACGAGGAGGAAGAGGAAGAGGAAGAGGAGGACGATACGCGGACAACGGAAGGGCAGAAGGAGTCGAGCGTCGATCTCGACGTAGAGGAGGATTATCCGTTCGCGAAGGAGGATTATCCAACCATGTTGAAGACTTGTAGCGACGACTCGGCCAGCCCGAGAAGCTCCTCCGGCAGATCGGACAGCACCGCCCCCCTCGACACCAGCCTGGTGCTGAGACACGCGAAGACGCGTGGCAAAGGCTCGCCCACCTACGACGCCAGGCGGATAGATCTCGGCTCCCCTTGCCGGGGACCCGTCGTCCCGGAGATCAAGGTGGCGCCACTCTATCAGAGGCCCACGAGCACCACCACCACCACCACCACCAATAACAACACCAATACCAACACCAACACCAACACCAACACCACCACTTCGTTCGATAACCCCGCCTACGGTTTGGCCGATCTTCAAGATCTCCAAGGATTTTTGATGAGATCGGACGAGGTGTCCGACCTGACTCGATTGATCGACGCCGAGCAATGCCCCACCATCCCGAGAATCCCGCGTGCTACTACCGAGCAAGACGTTGTTGCTTGTCTGTCGACTCCCTCTCGCGGCAAGCAGGATAAGTTAAAGTCGGAAACGAGTTGTCCGTCGATCGTTTCGACGAGCAAATCGACGGTTGGCAAGAAGCAGCAACAACAATCGTCGTCGAGCGGTGGTCACCACCATCATCACCAGCACCATCACCACCACCACCACCATCACCATCATCATCACCGGTCGAAGCAGAAGGGGGGGAGAGGTGGGGTGGAAGCGGAGGAATCGCTGATACGCGCGGGCTCGAGCGACGACCTCGCCGGCATCGAGTCGGGCAGCAGCCTCTCCTCGTCCTCGAGGCGGCAGCACCAGCAGCAACAGCAACAACAGCAGCGGCCGAAAAAGAAGAGGCATCAACAAATCTCGAGCGGCTATTCGACGCTGAGGAGCGACGCGTCCACCGTCGATCTCGAGCACGTGGACCGTGGTAGCTTCCTGGTGGTCGGCGGCAAAGCCTACCGCGAGGTGGCCGTCGACTGCCCCCCCGACTTCGTCCCCGTCGCCAAACGCCACCCCGTCTATCCCCCGCCGAACAAGAACGGGAACAAGAACGCGTCACTGTTACGACACCCGAAACGCGACGGTGGTGGTGGTGGTGGTGGTGGTGGTAATAATAATAATAATAATAATAATAACAATAATAATAATAATAATAATAATAAGATGGTAGTGAACGGGGACGAAGGGGGGGCGAGTATCGTGTGCGCGAAGTACGATCGTAGTAGTAGGTTTCAACTCGGTGGCAAGCCTGTTACGGATCTCGTACCGGGATCGCCCGTACTCGAGCCCTCGTCGAACAAGGTAAGAAGGTCCAAAGTGAAGAGTATGCTTTTCCAACGCTTCCTCTGCACTCTCGTCGCCACGCATCACCCCGCATCGCGCTGCACGCTTCCGCACGCAACCACGCCTCGCGCCACTAATCGCTCTTGCTCTAACCGTTTGAAAATGATGGACGAGGAGGGGGACGAGGAGGAGTACGATTCGTGGTCGGTCCACTCCTCTCCCTGCCTCGACGACACAAACTCTTGCACCGTTGTCCGTTTTTCGAACGGCGAGGATGGGGAGGGGGGGAGGCTCTCCTTCCTTCTCTCCGCGAATAAGCGATCGACTCGAGGAAGAGGAGAAGGAGGAGAAAGAGGAAGTAGAAGTCGAGAAACGGACGAGAATTGTCGCAACGAATTGTTGCGCGAGTTGTCTCTCGCGCATGCGCAAAACAGGACTAACTCGAGGCTGTCGCTCGAGTATCACGGGCGTTCCAAGCTCGATCTCGAAACGATATCCTTGCTCGATCTTGGCAGATCGAGCCGCGGGTTCGAATTCACCGAGTCGAGTTTGATTTCGCGGTCAAACTCGTGGGAAAATTCTGAGAGAAGGAGAGAAGAGGAGTCGAGAACGCCGGATCGGGGGAGAAGGAGGATAATACGTACGTACGCCTCGCGCCATCGCTACGATCATCATCATCAGGTTGCCGAGGTAAATCAGGTAAATTCTTTCGCTTCTGCCCTTTCGCTTTCTTCTTTCGCAAGGACCATGATTACAAACTCTTGCAAATCTTGCTCTCGATAATTGAATCGGGGAAAAATTCAGCAAGAGTTAATTAATGCATGCGTAGAGAGCTTAGAATTTTTGACGAGCATGCCCAGCTTGTAGATAGAAAGAATCCTAGAAATAGATCCAGCGACCGTCTCTTACTCTTATAGGAGGAAAGGTAATATACACGTGCACGTGCTCATTATTGCATGTGTTTTTCTTCCTCCTCTGTTACAATAAATCTCGCGTTTTCCCTCGATCGTTGCTCTTCCGACGTGGCCGAGAAAGGAAGGTACGGTACTTCTTTGAAAAAAGAAGAATCGAGAAAAGAACGATCAAAAACAGGAGGAGAAAAAATTTTCTTTCTTTCTTTCTTTCTTTTTGGGAGAAGGGAGGGGGGAGGGGATAGTCGCGATCGCGGCGCCCTGTGTATGTACCTTGGGGTTGCTTTAATGCGAGCCTCTGTTTTTTTTTTCCTCCCTTTGAAACGGATTTTTAGACCGGTCTGAACGGGGTGAAACCTGCCATCCCCCCGAGAGATCAAAAGAGGGCACCTGCCAGACCGCCGAAAGATAACCTACGTTTGTCCACGCAGAACAATAACGTGGAGAGCACCGATAACGCGAATGCCGAGCCTACGCAACAACAACTGCATTCCATCAGAAAATACCAGGTACGAGCCTTTTCTTTTTTTCTTTCCTTCTTCTTTTCATTTTTTCTTTCATACACCATGTCTGTTTTTCTCTCTTCGTCTTCTTTCGACACAAATATATATCGCGATTACATCTTCGTATCTGCTTCATGAATACCTCAACGTTTCGCGCGATAGAAATCGGTGAATAATTCAACGGTGAAATTAGCGATAAGAATGTTGCAGAATAGTTGGTTCTTTCAATTCGACGTTTTCTCTCGTTGATCGGAGAGCGGACTATGTTTACCGAAGGGAACAAAGATTCGATCGAATTGAAATCGTATCCGACAAAAATCTTGCGATTTATATTAAACGAGTATGGAAACGATGAAAAGATTCGTAAAGAGAGTCATTTCGATAGACATGCGAAAAGAATCGAGATAATTGCGCAAATAATCGATGGAAAAGCAACGTTTATCAAAAGCAAAAATTTCGCGATTTATTAAACGAGTAACGATAAAAGTGTTGGCAAATTGGCGCTTAATCGACGGAAAAAGAATGTTTACCAAACAAAACATAATTTTTATCGAGCGAGGATTTATTGTAAACGAGTATACGAGTAAATGAGAACGTTGGCGGAGAGAGATATTTTGGTGGGCGTGCGAAAAGAATCGCACGTGGTATTCCGCATGAATAATTTAGCGTTGCGTAACGGGGCAAAGGCGGGGAATACGTTGTTCGAAATCGTTGTACCGATCACGATTGTCCACGTTCCGGCAGGAAATTACGAGATCCGGACGCGATAGTTATCGAACGATCTAGTTTCCACTGGATTCCACGTTTTTTTTCAAATTTCCATTCTCATCTTCGTTTCCTCGACGAATCGACGTGGATCCCGTCGAGATCTACAGAAAACTTTGGAGAGATGAAAATCGAGGCGGCCGACGACGTGTTTGCCTTTACAAAATTCCTTCACCTCATGCACGTTGAGTCAAGTGTGGCTTGGAATGTAAAGAACCCCTTGTAACGATAGTCTAAGATTACACGAGACTCGAGTGTAACGTTACGAGTGGTAAATTTCGATAGGTATAGTACAGGCGAACCGAGCCATTTTTTCCTACCCTGACCTCGCTCTCCCGCTTTACGGCCAGTCCGGAATTTTTTTCTCTTTTTTTCTTTCTCTGCTTTTCTTCTGCTCGTTAAAAACCAGATACCTACGGAACGCCAACCAACCAGGAACATCCGTCCCGCTTCGCGATAACGAGTCATCTTTCTCGAGGATAATTTCGAGGATATTATTCTCGAAAAAAAAAGAGAAAAAAATTTCTTACTTTTTTCTCTCAGAACCCGTGTCCGCGAAAACTGTAGAAAATTCTCATTTTCTTTCAAATTTTGACTCGAATTTATTAGAATCGTAGTCGTGTATTCATCGTGATGAATATTCAAAATTTTCCATAAGAAAGAAGTTTATTCTATTTTTATGCCACTCTCTCTTTGATGTCGCATGTCGTTAAGATCTCTATTTAATTTTCGTGTGGTTTACTCAGCCACGGAGAAGAAAATATTTAGTAGATTTTCTGGCCAAAATCGCATATCGTTGCCAGAATCGCAGGAAATCCATCTAGCAGGCGAAGAAGTGACATACGGGAAGCCACACGTGTGTAACGCGAGTGGTTGGCTTCGTCCAACTATTTCTCAATAATACGCCATAGACCTCGAAACGGTTACGTAAAAATTGGTTGTGGAACGATTCTCGCGCGGTTGACGCACTTTATCGCGCGGTGGGCGTTCAACACCATCGCTGTAACCGCGTCGATTGTAACCCGATGCAGTTCCAACATTCTCCGCCCGAGATTTTCGCTTACGGAAACAAGATATAGGGGAAGAGCAAAATTTGTCAGACACGGTTCTCTCTCGTAGCTTCGTTTGCGAACGATCTTGTCGCTACTTTAGGTAAAGAGGTTCGATATTTTTCGATCGAAATTGCATTTTCGTCGTTCGTCGCTTGAGAATAGAATTGTATATCGTCGATAAATGTCGATAATGTCGATATATTGTCAGTAATATATCGATCAGTATTCTTATTTTTTTTTCTAATTATTAATATTTTTAATAGTTATTTATGATCCAACGATATTTTATTAATTTATTAAAATATCAAGATGATTTAAGTAGATGTAACATAATATCGCCAATATATCGAACATATCGATGTATAATAATCGATTATAATTCGAATATATCGATAATATCGTTTGAACAACAGGTGAAAATAACTAGAGTTCTTATTTTTTTTTCTTATTTGAAATAATTATTAATATTATTATTACAATTATTAATATTATTAATATTGTAATATGATCCAACGATATTTTATTGATTTGTTAATATATTCAAAATATCGAGATGATTTATATTAGATTACAACATAATACCGTCGATAAATCGAAAAATTCTTATTTTTGTTTCTTATTATTTCAAAATAATTAAATAAAATATAGTTTTTTTTTAATAAAATAATAATTCCACTCACTTGTTTCGATACCTCAACGATATATCAAAAACTATCGAATAAAATATCGATAAACGATAATCGCAATTCTAGTCGAAGAATAGCCAAATTACAAATGCTAGCTTCACGTTAGATGGAACGTTTACTTGTCTCTCTTGGGTTTTTTACGTTACACTATTTTGAACGTTGCTTACTCACGTGCACGTATATCGTTATATTTGTCCCTCGTTAAACGCGTTAGGAAAAATGGCCGCCAATAACGACACACCACCGTTCACGAATATTAGAACACTCGGCGTAAAAGCGTTCGATTTAAGGAAAAATAATCGCGCGATACAAATATTGATATCGGCGATAAATCTATATCGAAAGCTCGTTATTTCCATCTATCGTTATTATTATTCGATTGCTCACCCGCTATTTATAACGCTCTTGATAAGTGTCCTGATACGTGTGAACGAATGTGAGAGAATCTGCATGACTTTTTAAATCATATTTCCAAGTTAAAATCACCCAGCAAGAAGGTATGCCAAGAAATAATTGATAAATGATTCCAACGTTATATATTCAACGGAATCTCGTGATAAGTGTTATAAATGTGGTCCTCCTTCATGTCGAATGACGCGTGGAACGATCGTGTGTTTACGGAAGATAGTGTTTTCCAAAATTACGCAAGACATCACGATACGACGAACGAGGTAAGGGAATGAAATTTGTCTCTTAAGATTCGATCTACAACAGCTCGAATATAGACAACGATATATCCATAACGATTCCATGTCGGTAACAATGTCATCGCGAAGGCAAACAATCCGATTTATACGATTTAATAATCGAACGTCGCGATATATTTTTCAGGGGATAAAAAGGATGTTTTTTTTTTTTTTTGGATCACATTGGATGAAAGATGAGAGGTAAACGGATGATTCGATTGTGTAGGAGCAGCTACGTAAACGAAAGGATGAGGAGGAGAGGCAAGAGATACTCAATCAATCGTTACGCGGATCGAAAAAGCTGCAAGCTCTGGAGAGCCACGCGACCAGCCTCTCGGGCCAAGAAAATCTCGCATACACCCAGGACGAGGTGACCACCGTCGGCCGTCCAACGCACGTCACCACGCAAGAAGTAGAGGAGCCTCCCAGGCCCCTCAGTAAGTTCACTCGATGGAGCATTATTAACGACACACACTTCTCTGCTCTTCATATAATTCCTTCTTTTTTCTTCTAATCCAGACCTCTTTCCATTTCTTTCTCAATCGTACGCTTCAAGTATGAGAACTGATGAGAATTATTTGTACGGGGAAAAAAAAAAAAAAAAGAGTCCAATAATCTCGAAGTTAAATTGTAGAAAAATTCGTGTGTATGTTGGACGGGGAAGAAAGATGAATGAGTTGGACTAGATGATTTGAAGAGGACCACTTGTTCGCGTCACACTGTCTCTGTTTACCATCTTTCCCTCTTATACGTGAGGTATTAATACAAGTGTTATGCAGGTTTTATCAAAAGAATCGCGTTCGTTGTACGATGAATTTTTAAAATAGGAGAAAAATAGTATTGTTTCTCGTAAGAAGTACGAAAAAAGAAAGGGAGGAAGACGCCTCGCCTCGGGGTGAAACGTTTGAAGAACCTCTCTAATTATCGTTGCTTGCATATTTCAGCATACGGAGAGGTCGTCGCGACGTTGGAGAGGCTACAGCTTCAGTTGCGCAATATTTCCGGTGCTCTAGGCATTTCGGGGCCGGGTGTCGAAGCCGAACTCGAAGCGGTGCGAACTCTTCTGGTGCAAAGTCGATTCGCATCTGCCCTCGCCACCCATCACATCCTCAGAAATCGTTTAAGATCGAACAAAGTTTTGAAACATCACACCGAGGACGCCTCCACTTTAGCACGAGACGTACGTATAAATTCACTGTTGAAAAGAAGTATCACAGAAAAGAATTTTTCGTTCTGGGATCGTTTATCTTCACTTTACACGTTTTGTTGACAATACCACACGCTACACAGAAGAGTTATAATTTGAATATTCAAATTCGTAAAAGTTATTTTCATTTATGAAGTTACGTTAATAATCGCCTAAAATTGAAATATTTTCGAAACTATTAATTATTTCACATATCATATATTCATATATATACAATTATTATTAACTACTCGAATACAAAATTACATTTATAAATTAAACTATCGTTGCAAATTATTAATTAACTTTTTTAATTAAGCATATTGATGTAAAATAAGAGGTTAGAATTCTTTGGATTGGATGCTTATACTAATGCATCGAGGTTTAGATACAGATCGGTCGTTTTGAACTAGTATATGTGACAAATACCATAGTAGAAATAAAAATGCGTGTGAAAATAGGCGGTTCCTTCCAAATTAACCAATCAGATTCTTTCTGCGAGACTTCTTTCCACCAATGAATATTGTTCACTACTGAAAAAAAGTGTCGCTGCGGCACAAGGGCAAGAGAGGTCGTAGGACCGCCTATCTCCATTTCAGATGCTTTGTTGACAAACCTGACACCACGTAATAGTAGAACAGTATAAGTTGAATATTCAAAATCGTAAAAATTATTTTTATTTATGAAGTTACATTAGGATAATCATCCAAGACTGAAATATTTTCGAAACTATTAATTATTTCGACGCATATCGATATATTAATATTCGTGACGACGTTATAAACAAAAATATTTATGAAAATAGTTTCTTTTTACATCAATCAATCAGATCTGCGAGACTTCTTTTCAGTGGTGAACAATACTTGCATAGTACACATCAC
The DNA here is from genome assembly GCF_014066325.1 of Apis laboriosa. NCBI lineage: Eukaryota > Metazoa > Arthropoda > Insecta > Hymenoptera > Apidae > Apis > Apis laboriosa. Next base: position 761,692 of record NW_025223857.1, read on the forward strand.
TTTTTTTTAACAAATTTTCGAATCCTCGTTTTTTGAGTACACAACTTTTATTCTTTTTTTTTTTTTCCTACGTTCTCTAGTGTGTGGACATTCTCGAGAAATGGCAGTCCTCGTCGACAGCAACAGGTGTCGGTGGAGCGGAAACGATCGCCGCCGTCGAGGAACTGACAGGAATTCTGACGAGCTACGACATGGAAGCCCTCCTCCTCACCCACGACTCCATCATCTCGTACGTGGATGGACTGCAGAGAAAACAGAGCCCCTCGTCCTCGTCGCCGAGCGGTCCACCCAGCCCGACTTCAAGCTGGAGAGGCTCACGGGTCGTGGACAATATTAAAATTATCAGAATCGAGAAAACCAACGAACCTCTTGGCGCTACGGTCAGAAACGAGGGTGATGCGGTTATAATAGGTAACATGATTCGTTCCTCGAGATTTATCGTTTTTGCATTCGCCTATTTTTTAACTTGAACGTTTTCACGAAGGGCGTGTCGTGCGAGGAGGTGCGGCCGACAAGTCTGGACTTTTGCACGAAGGGGACGAGGTTCTCGAGGTGAATGGCGTGGAAATGCGTGGCAAAAGCGTAAACGAAGTGTGCGATATTCTGGCTGGTATGCAGGGCAGTCTAACCTTCCTCGTGCTCCCGGCACCCACGAGTCACAGGAACAATTTGTCGAATAGAAGGGAAGATACGAACCAGGTAATGAAAGAAACTATTAGAAATCAACTTTTGACTTTTCTAAAATGGTATCGTGTTTTCCAGATACAACACATACGGGCCCACTTCGATTACGACCCCGAGGAAGATCCTTATATACCGTGCAGGGAATTGGGTGTCAGTTTTCAGAAGGGTGATGTGTTGCACGTGATCTCTCAAGAGGATCCTAATTGGTGGCAAGCGTATCGAGAGGGTGAAGAGGATCAAACTCTGGCTGGTTTGATACCCAGCAAAGCCTTCCAGCATCAGTACGTGAACCTTCTTTTTTTTCTCTCCTCGTTCTTCCAACACCTTGTTTGATGTTTTGTTTTCTTTCTTTCTTTTTTTTATTTTTAATCTCACGCAGGCGAGAATCAATGAAGCAAACTATCGCTGGTGATAAATCGACCGTACGCGGTTCTAAGAAATCTAGTACGTTGTTGTGCGCTAGAAAGAATCCAAAGAAGAAGAAACGGAATAAATTTGGGGCGAACTACAACGACGACGGATATCCACATTACGCAACGACTGCCATTGACGGTAGGTATAGAAGGAATTATACACACAGATACGAATGTTTGCTGATCAAACATTTACATTTCTATAGATTACGACAGCGAGGAGGTACTTACTTACGAGGAAGTCGCGTTGTACTATCCTAGAGCGAATCACAAAAGACCGATAGTCTTAATAGGGCCACCAAATATCGGGCGACATGAGCTGAGACAGAGGCTGATGCATGACAGCGAGCGTTTCGCGGCTGCTATTCCTCGTAAGCTCCTCTTATATCCGTATCATTTATAATTTACTCTTCTACCCGTCGAATCGACGCCTAAAATATCTAAAATCTATTCCCATTGTTCCAGACACGAGTCGTCCAAGAAAGGACTCGGAAGTGGACGGACAGGACTATCATTTCATTTCTCGTTCTCAATTCGAATCCGATATACTTTGTCGAAAGTTCGTCGAACACGGCGAGTACGAGAAAGCTTATTACGGCACCTCCGTCGAAGCTATACGATCCGTAGTAAACTCTGGTAAAATTTGTGTTCTTAATCTGCATCCGCAGAGTCTGAAGATATTGCGAAATTCGGACTTGAAACCGTACGTGGTATTCGTCGCGCCGCCAAGTTTGGAGAAACTTCGCCAAAAAAGGATCAAGAATAACGAGAGTTTCAAGGAGGAGGAGTTGAAGGATATTATAGAGAAAGCACGGGAAATGGAGGATAAATACGGGCATCTGTTCGACATGATCATCATAAACACAGATACGGATAGAGCGTACAATCAGCTGCTGACGGAGATCAATTCGTTGGAAAGGGAGCCTCAGTGGGTGCCTGCTTCTTGGGTTCAGTAAAAAAAAAGAAAAAAAAATAATATGGAACGGAGCAATGTTTTTTTTCCGAAACACCAAGCCAAATTTTTCGCTGAGACAGCGGAAAAGGCCAGTAATCGAGAGAGGCGGGTTTAAAGTCTGATTTGGAAAAAAGTCACTTTCCAAGGACTGGTTCTTTTACTGGTGCCTGTTATACATTTTAACGTTTCGTACACGCGCGTTAAATTAAACGATTCCTTGCCAGGCTATCGTACTCCAAGTACCGCTGGTGTAGTCTTCCGTGTCGTATATATGGTGCCATCTGAATATTCGAAGATCGTCGTCAGCAAGATCATTGTACAAAGAGCGTCGAAAATTCGCGTGATTTCTCGATTTACGTGTTCGGGGGATTCTTTGATGTTTAAAGTCGAATCTCGAGGAATCGCTGGATCGTGATGCTCGTTTTTCACTCGTATCAGCCGTAACACTGGTTTTTCCCGAGGATTTTACTCAGCATAATTTATACCGACGAGATGTCCCGGGAAAAAAGTTGCTACTATTTTTGCGCATAAGATATATTATATATAACATTTTCCCAAAGATATGTGAACTTGAAAGAGATCATTTTTCTCTTCTCTTTAAAAATCACCAGATTTCTACAGGATACACCGAGCCCTGAAAGGAAAAAGAAAAGCAAAAATAAAAAAAAAAAAAAAAAAAAAAAAATAAAATGGAAACGCGAAAATCTTAAATCTTACGAGAGCAGCCTTTTCACTCGCAAAGACATGAAAGACTTTTCGCGTTGTCACAATTTTCACGATAAATCCTCCTTCTAAGGAGAGCGCGTCCTTATCGCTGAGTTTTTTAAGTCAAAAGAAAAAAAAAAAAAAAGAAAGAAAGAAAAGAAATATTTCGCAAGACTTTGCAAGTTGTTAACGTAAACCACGTTTCCTCGTATTCGTAATTTTTGTGTGAAACTAGTAATTTCGAAGAAGGCGGAACTCATAAACGTTTCATCGTTCGCTCTAGGCACTCTCTTTCTCTCGTGTTTATTTAGAGGAAAGAACCATAACTTTTAATCCAAGTAGACCTCGTTAATATGATATAGACTTAGGCTCGTGTGTAAACCAACGTAAACGAATTTTTAAGACACTTTGGAAAAAACAAATTTTTTTTTCTTTTTTTTTTTTCCCCCCTCCTCTTATTTTTGTCTTCGAAGAATCGTTTTTCCTTTTTTTTCTGTCCAGTATCAAACTTTCATATCAGCCATGTATCCATATACCACCTTCTTTACTCGATTAGCAATAACGCAGGATGTTCTTCGAGTCGAAAATCCTCGCTAAAACAAAAAATATGGTATCGTGACTCCTAAACAAAAAGAGAAAAATTAAAAAAGAAAAAAAAATCGATGATCAATCGTTTTTAGTTGAGGAAAGAAATTTTCCCGAGAGTAGTTTCATTCGTTGATGTCGTAAACCCAGCTAGAAGCGAAAGAATGTTTCCAGTGAGAGAAACGTGAAAAAAAAAAAAATGATACTAATTGCTACCTTTTTAGTCCACTATTTAAGAAGTTAAGTTAAGAAATCACGCACGATGGTCGGAGTATTGTGCCAATTAGACCGCGTGTCGAAGAGGACGTGAAATGTGCCAAAATATTTGAAGAAAAAGAAAGAGAAAAAAAAGAGACAGAAAGTGAGAGGGCAAAGGGAAAAAGGAAAAGAAGAAACACTTGGGAAACACGCTCAACGGCACTTTCGTGTATCTGTCGTTATATTAATTCTGTAAATATTTGTGCACTTGTATAGAACAAAAAAGATGAATGAATAAGAAGTTATTATCGTTATTATCGTTATTATTATTATTATTATTATTATTATTAATATTATTAATTGTATTAATTATTATTATCATTATCGCTTCGATTATCCTCGTTATTCGTCATCAACCGTACTCTTATTCTCGACCGATTGAAACGCAAACAAGTTAAATAACGCGAACGAAGGTCAGTAAAACGATTGTACTTTTTTTAAGCGGCTAATTCTAAAATTATCGACGACAGCCATTTTTTTTTTCTTTTTTAGTTGGACCCGTGAAGCATGCTCGAGTACGGCGTCGTTAATGTGTCGTTAATAACTAAAAACCTATTAGGATTTCCCTAGGTAATGCGTTAACAGCACGCGCAATGTACAGAAAATTTAATCCTTACAGGAATGATGCCTGTTCGAAGTGTGTGTACGCTATATTGTTGCGAATATTTTTTTCGACAATCCTATTTGATTTTATGTGTACAAAATAAAACGTACAACTTCAAAGAAGAAATTTGTATGTATAGGTGCATACACTTTGTATATACGTATACAGTACGCACACATGTATCGCGAAGAATCGAAGGAGAAACGAATATCAAAAACCGACCATTGTTGTTATCACGAGTTAGCTATTTTTATGCCTTCCGTTACATCCAATCGTTCTTCCCTTCAAACCTGTGTGAAAATGTATGAAAGTGAAAGAAAGTTCAAAACGAATTATACGAAGTATTTTTTCTTGTTCTTTTTTTTTCTTTTTCTTCTTCGTTTTTTAAAGTCTTCTTGTATTTTGCGACATCTCGTGTTTAGAGAAGATCGATATCGTAGAAACCTGTAATATCGTTTAGAAGTCTGTGATGTGTTAGAATAATCGAGTAGTTGTGTAGATCGTTTAATACAAGGGCGGAACACGTGGAATCGACCAAAAAATACAAGTACTGACGATGATAGAGATCGAGAAAAAAAGAGAGACGATTATTTGCATTTTAAAATTTGAATTAATCAAAATAGTGCGCGATATAATTAGCAATAACAAGGCGCGAAAATAATGTACACGGTGTTACATATACAATCGCGTTAAAACATTCTAAAGGAAATGAGAAGGAAAGAAAAAAAACTAAAAATAGATTGAAATTAATTATATCTATATCTTGTATCATTTTTAAATAGATCATGGATAAAAGATGAACCAACTCTCTATCAAGAGAAGAAAAAAGGGAAAGAAAAAAAATTCGGGAGGTGCGTTTTATTCAGAATAGACCTTGGATTCATTTGCGGTTAAATTGTTTGTTCAAACGTATTATGTAAATAGGCGATGAAACAAAATTATCGTCGTATAAATATTATATACATATATATACACATTCACAAAAACAAACAGATATGTATATATATATATACATATATATATATCTCAAGTCAGAGCGGATATTACAGAAATCAACAGGCAGTGTTTCTGCTGTTTCGCCCCCTTCCTCCCTTCTCTACTCCCCAATTTTTTCCATATTCTGTTACAATATATTCCATTGAATAAAAATAATTATAATATTTGTAAAGCCGCTTCAACTTCATACATAGAACTCGAATCGTTTGATTTTTTTTTTTTTCCAGAAATTGTAGACAGATAAAGATACGAATAGAGAATTCAATTAAAAGATCGGGATGAGTTTTAATTTTAAGATATGAATAAAAGAGAAAGAGAAGAAAAAAGGACAAAATAATCGAGGAGTTAATAGTATAATAAATTTTTTTTTCAAGGCGCAAGATAATCAAGATAATGAGAGCGATGAACGTTTTCAATTTTTTTTTCAAAAATATCGTATCATTATAAATTACGGAAATTTGACTTGATCCCAATAATAAAACAGACTGTACAGGAAATTCTCATGTTATACTACGAACGTTTTGTTTCTATTTTTATCTCTTCTTGAGAAGTTTACGATTTATCGAAGCTTCTCGTTGCTCCTAGCTGTTCCTATCCTATTGCTCTACGATACAAAAACTTTTTTCAATCTCAGCTATACTATATTGTAAATCGATTCAACGACGTCTTTTTTTTAACCTTCTTTATAAAAAACGTTTTATTTTTAATTGAATTAATATCCAAAAAAAAAAAATTTCTCATAAAAGAAAAGTAATCATGCGATCATTAGTAAAGATGATTAGTGCTGGCATCAGCATGCTTCGAATCCTTTCAATTCAACAAATGGAGGTTGGAGAATCAATAATCGAGATCATTTTCTGCGCAAGTTTCTTAGCCACGATGAATTTCCGCTGGATCGAACGAAATGTACACAAAGGAAAAGTCACAACTGGAAAAGAGAAAAATAAAACAAAAATTACGAGGAATAAGATTACGAAAGAAGTTGCAAGGAAGATTCTAGATTTTATCGTCGATAGAAAAACTGTTCGACCAGTTTTCATGAATAATAATCAATATGTAAGAAACTCTATGCTCACAATTACATATATACTTTCCAAAGGAAATTCATGCGAATATTCGAATGAAAATTCGAAAGGAAAGGACTAATTGCGCGTCTCCAATCTCTTCCTCGAAGGAAGGTGGAAATTGATGGAGGAACGAATCGATAGTCCCGGTTGAAGTCGACGACGAGACGAGTGTTTCGCGTCCGTGTTTTGAGGCCATTGCTAGCGAAGGGTGGCCAGAAGAGGAAGAAGGGGGCGGCGGAGAAATAGAGAGGGCGACGTTAAGGGCGGGGGAGGCGGGGGTGGGTGTCGTGTACGCGCATGTTTCTTCTCCGCGAAACGGATCGATGCTGGAAATAGCTCGACCCGCAGGAGAGTACGAGGTGAGTCGGCTTCGCTTTCGGCAGGGCCTTTGCAGCTCTTCACCGCTCGCCGTTTCCTGTTTCACGAATCGTAGGGGGAAACGTAACTCCACATACAGTCTCCACAATCTCTTCTCGTATTCGCGAGCTTCCCTTCGACGGTCACCGATCGATCCGCCGGTTTCCTCGTCGATCTCGTTCTTCCTCTTCCCCCGGACAGTTTCCATCCAACTCTCTCATTTTCTATATTCTTCTTGACGCACAGTCATCTCAATTTTAATCCCAATTTTTTTCTTTCTTTCTTTCTTCTATTTTTTTTTTTTTTTTTCCCTCGTTTCTTCGAGTGTGTGCTTTCGACGATTCATCCATCCATCGCAAGTGAATAAAAAGAGAAAGAGAGAGAGAGAGAGAGAGAATCTCGATCGCGGGATGACTCGAAAAAAATGTGCGTCGTACCGATGTGGCTGAAGAGGCTGAAATCGTAAGTACAAATAAAGTACTGGAGCTAAAACACGGCTTTTTTTTTTTTTTCGAGATTACATAGATAGTGGTTCGCGAACACAAGTGCAAAACGTGGCCGCAATGATACGTCACCTATACGCTTTTATCGTTGCCTCTTGATTGATCCGCCTCGGAAACTACACTTCACTCGCTCTCGTAATAACCGATCCTTTTCAACCATTCGATCCTCCGTATCTACGAGCAGCGAATCGAGACTACGTCTCTTGGCTCGTTTTTTTTCTTCGTTCAAGATTTATCCACACTTTTTCCTTAAAGTTTTTCCAATTGGACGATAAGCAAATCTTCCGATATATAATATGATAATCTTGAACGCTTCGTCCCACCTGTAATCTGTCTGCATTATTATCTAGAATCGATTGAACTATGTCAATAACTATATATGTCATAGTGTTAGAAGTAGCAATGTATAGAGAAAGAAAATCGTCTTACGAAACTCGAAGCATTTTGTTGTCGTAAACTAATATATTTTATAGTGTTGGATGGATCGCGGCTTCGTTCGTAGGTATAGCTGACGCAGCAATGATCGTTGCTAAGACGATAATGAAACTGCTCATTGAGAACTTGGCTTGGTCGATACACACCTAGCTTTCTAGCCTTGGAACGTCTTTAAATATATATATATATATGTACATATATAAGCGGCCTGTTTCGTTATCCTGACATTTGTTCCACGATTCCTTTTCGTTCCCTCTTAAACGAATTCTCCGTTTCAGGCTGGAGTTTCAACGGTGACCGCGTGCTCTGAAAATGGAAATACGATTCGGCATCGAACGATTCAAAGCTACGTTGTTGTAAGAAGTGACAGGTGAAAAGCTGGTCGAGAGTTACAGGATGTTTCAGAAAGTTGAAACTTGAGTTGAAGCATGCATGGTGCTCGTCGAAATAAACACGATAATGATAAACAATGCGAATATCGTTTTTTAATTTAGAAATCTTTTAAATACAAAATAGTTTCCATTCTATCCTTCGATTTTTACGGATTTAGATTTGTCAAGATTTATTTTGACGATATCACCACCATATTTTTCAACACCAATTATCTGAAACATCCTGTACAGCATTATTTGTACCGGTATTACGCGTGCGCTTTCAGAGAGACACTATGGACAAGTGTTCGGGATATTGGAGCAACGCTCTTCGCCGTAACTTTCTCAATTACGTCACGAAATTCGAGCAAAGCTAGAGCCACTCGCTCCGTTGTGTATACGCGCAGATGACGCGATTCGATTGTTTTCCAACATCGTCCAATATTCTTTGGCCGCATCGTCGATTCCGTTTTTTTCTGTGCTATGCTAAATAGAATTCTCGATAGACCGCTGCTTTCTCAATTTGATCTCGTTCAGAATTTCTATTCTTCTGTGTATCCTTTTTTTCTTTCATTTTAAGTGACTATCTTTTTATGTCGTAATTCGCTTGGAATATTTTTGTACAGCGTAGAATATATCGTTGTTTAGAGCATGTACAAAGCTCAAGCATTGGAGCAGCGCGCTACTGGATTTCATATGGGGTTTGGATGTTCTAAATATAAATCGACATGCACGTCATTTTTCTTCTCTATCCAGTTACGCGACCTCGCTTCGCTATTGCCTTAAATTTTTCAATTTGGCAGATCGTTCTTCGTTCTATAGTTAAAGTTTCTGAAAAGAAAAAATATAAAAAAAAAAAGAGTTACGTTTAAAAATCTACTTTCTTAGAATTAAGAAGCGTTCTTTTTTTTTACTAGTAAATAAATAGATGATACCTGTTTGGCAGGTTGGTAATTGATCGGTAACAAGTGTCAATTCCTAAGTGCAGAGCTACGAATCATACGGGTCGATAATCTCTATTTACCTGGTGACGTGTTTCAAGCTAAATTTAATTATCTGGAAAGTAGGAAAGATAGGAATATAACTTATCGTGTCAGGTGTCGCCATCCATATGTTGCTGCGTTCTATCCATATTCCTCTTTTTTGAAGATTAAAATATTAAAAATATATTTGTTAAAAGAAATAAAACTCTCACCTTATTCATTTTATCTTCCATTTCATCGAATCGAGAAAAGAGTGTTTCTCTTTGTGAAATGGTAGAAGTAGAACAGTGGACGTATATAGGTTAGATCGTCGAGGACTCGATCGATTTCTCGCCCATTATCGATTACAGTTTCCTAGCGTGGTTACGAGTGTACCGGTGACGATATCGATTTTAGATGGAGAGAATTGCGATAGTCGTCGAGTTTGTTAGCACGCCAATCACGATACGACTATCCTGCGATAAATCTGAAGCACGTGCTCTCTCCTTTTCCTTCAATTTTATCGACGAAAATTTCTATTTCGTACTTCTTATTCTGTCGATTCCCTTTCTTATTTCGTTGATTCATTTTAATTTAAAGATTCCCGAGAAAAATTTAATCTGAAAAAATTTCGATTATTTATTTCGATTAATTATTCGAACAGTTGTTTCTATCTCTTCGAAAGCATAATCCAACTATATCGATAGACGATATTGTTATTCCAGAGAGGTTTATACAGGTTTCGATCAGGTTGGTATTAATTAAATTCTCCATTCATAGCCGATTAACGCGTTAAATTATGCTCGTTATAAAACTTTAAGCTTCTTATCAACGATACGGCTCACGACATATAAATCGAAAAGAAACGTTTGTACGTTGCACAAATTTTTTAACAAATTTCATTTTTCAACCAAATAAACCGCGCATAAAATTCATCTTCGTATATATATATCCTTTACACATCCATCTGCAAAAAAAAAGCGATAACATCAACTCATATACCTTTCTCTTTATACTTTTCGATATTATTAAAAAAAAAAAAAAAAAGCGAGACGTTTCGTAGATGGTCCATCCTGGTAGATCGAATCCTGACCTACAAACCGTCGAGCCAAATTGATGAAATATTAGATAAGAAAGAAAAGAGAGTGCTGCTATTTTCTCATTGATTCGGAGCAGTATCGTGGAAGGCCAATAGGAAGGGCAAAATGGTCACGGGTACGTTACTGCGATCGATCGAGTTATTCTGGCAACGATCCCATAACGCATACACACAACCATCTAAAGCGAATATTACAGTATCGGCTCGTGAAAAAAAGTTCCAGATCACTATCCCATTGCCATTGCGTGAAACGAAACGATCCGCGACGTTCGATTCGCGATTATCCTTCCCTGTGATTGGTTCGAGGAACGATTCTCTCGCTTCGAGATATATCGACTCTCAGAAATATGGCGGGGCGCGTGTTCAATGGCGCGTGTTTCGCGGCGTGCACTCGTTAAAAAAAGGATCGGACGAATTTAGCACGGCGGTTATAAAGAGCGACCGACTAAGAACAGATCGGTAGTGTGCAACAAGTATTCGAGAATTCGAGCATGACAGTGTCGTGGATGGTGTTGTTTCGTTCGCGGGTGCACCCATATTACCGATATCGCACGTTCAGCTTTCGTTCCACGTTCTCTTAGATCGATCGATGTTAAAGATTGTACAAAGTGTGTGTAATACCCTTCATGCCTGTGAACTACTGCACGTAGAAACCTGCATTAACCAATTACCGTTAGTTGACTTGACTTGTTCCCGAATTGTTCGATCAACGTGCAATAATTGAAATTAGTGGAATACGAAATAGATTCAGATAGAGTGATGCTTTCTCTTCGTATCCTTTCCTCGTACAAATAAACGTATCTTTTTTTAACGCTTATATTCGGCAACAACGTAACTCCCGCCATTTCGACGACTCTGAGCGCCTTTATTTTCGTAAAGACAAGAAGGAAAGAAATAATAAAAAAGAAAATGTGATTCCCGGTTGTCAACATAAGCGTTAAACTCGACACGTGTTCCTCGACGAAGACGCGGAAGACGAGGTTGAACTGACGCGAGAAACGATTGATTTCAGAAGCCTCGCTTGTTCCACGGTAGGTCTTAGAGGATGCACAAGCTAGCCAAGGGCCTGAAGAAGAAGAAAAAGCAGAAGAAGGGTAAGAAGGGAGCGGAGGAGGACGAGTTCGACCCGGAGGAGCTCGAGCGTTATAGGCGCGAGCGGGCGGAGGCCCAGCAGAAAGCCGAGGATTCCGGCGAGCAGGCCAGCAACGCTTCCTCCGACGAGTGGAAGAAGTTCGAGGCGTTGACCGCCGGCGTCGACTCGATCCTCAAGAAGACACAGGGCGATCTCGACCGCATCAAGTCGACCTCGTTCTTCCAACGGAAGCCCCCCCTAGACGAGGAGAGGAGGAAGGAGGGGGAGGAGGGGGAGGAGGCGGAGAAGGAAGAGGATCACCCCGGCAAGAAGAAGTCTTCCTCCTCGAAGAAGTGGGTGGGCTTCGACGAGGAGGGGAATCCTATCGAGGGGGAACCCCCCGACGGGAAGAAGAAGAGGAGGGAGGAGGGACCGCTGGTGAACGAGGACGGTTTCGTAGACGTCCCGGACGACGAGGATGGCCACGAGGACTCGGCCGACGAGGACATCTTCGACACGACTTACGTCGACGTCCTCCAGAACATCGACGTCCAACTAGCTTACATCCCGGACAGCCCCGTCGAGGAGGAGACCGGAGACGACCCGTTCGACACCACAAACGCGGACAAGGTTCTTAAAACGGTCGACAAGAAGGGGAACAAATTGGTCAGCCTAGGGAACGCGGTCGAGGTACTCTCGGGAAGGATCGATTACGTGAGCTCGTGCAAGATCTCGAGGGGCAGACGACCCAGGCTCCAGCAAGACTTGTTGTTGGACGACTTCGACGAGGAGGCCGGGAAGCAGCCCACGGCGGTGGACAGCGGTGAACCGGCGCCCCCCCTCGTCGCTGAACCGGTCCAAGCGGAGAGGACTTTGCTCGACGACGACAACGATCTCCCCATAAATATCCCCATAGATCTCGCCAAACTTCCCCCAACCGTACTCCCGACACAGGCGAGTCCAGCCGTCGGGGAGGGCAAGTCGGACGGCCCCCTCGACATCTCCGAGTTCGAGGTTTTGAAGGAGAAGACGATATTGGAGGAGATACCCGACTTGGACGACGCCGAGTTCGAATTGCACAGTTGCGCGGCCCCCGATGAGGAGCCGGTGCGCCTCGAGGAGGCGGAGGACCCGTTCGGCGCCAAGGAGCCGGAGATCGTGAACTATCAATCCGAGATAATAGAGGCGAGCTTCGAGGCGGCCACCTTCGTCGACGAGGAGGACCCGTTCGACACCACGTTCGCCGACAACATCCTACCCGGTAAAACGGAATTGAAGTTCATCGAGAGAGAATTGGAGGAGCTGCCCGTGTCCGAGGTTACCATATCGTTGACCGACCCGGCGGGGTTGAACCGGGACTACGAGACAGGTTTGTTGAAGGAGGTCGAGAGGGCAGTCACGAGCGACAAGAGGGATCTCTTAGGCGGGTCGACGACCGACTTGAGCCAGCTCGCGGACGAGCCCATTGCGCCGCTCGAGGACATTTCGAGTTACGTGGATCCGTTCGACACATCGTCCGTGAAAGAGATACCGCCCGGTAAAACAGAGTTGAAGTTCCTCGAGAAGGAGTTGCTCGGCGAGAAGCAGGAGGAGAGTTGCCTGGACGACGAGGACTTCGATCCGAGGAAGGGAGAGCAACAGCGTCCCTTTGAAACCGTCGATTTTCAAGGAGAGGGAAAGCAGGAGGAGGAGGAAGAGGAGGAGGGGAAGGAGAGCGAGATCGGGATCGTCGATCGAAGATCGTCGCGGCCCGAGGTGCTCGAATTGGGTATATCGAAAGCGGTCGCGTTCGAATTGCCGACACCGTCCAAACGGCCCGATCTGCTCGCGACCACCGAGGAGGAGAAAGCGTTGCCTTCTAAGCCGCTCACTCCCTATTACACGCAAAAATCGATCGAGGATTACCTGCCTGGCGAGGAGGAACAGGAGGAGGAGGCGGCCGATGTAGATCCGTTCGACACGAGCTTCGTAGCCAAGGTAGCGCCAGGTAAGACCGAGCTCAAGTTGATCGAATCGGAATTGTTGAGGCAACAAGATCATTCGCCGTCTACGAGGCTGCCTCACAGCTTGAGCGACCACGAGTTCGATCCGCGTGCCGAGGGAGAACCTGTCAGAAGGCAGAGCGATTTCACGATAAGGCCGAACGATCTCAGGATAAATGAATTGCAAAATTCGGTGTTGAGGAAGTTTGACGAGGTGAATAAGAGAGGGGAATTGGTGGAAAAGAGGCAGGAGAGTCTGTTGGACGAGAGGATCGAGGTGGACGCGAAGCCTCTCACGCCCAGGATCGAGACGAGGACCATCGAGGAGGACGAGGAGATCTCCTACCAGGATCCATTCGACACCTCGATCGCAACGAATATACTTCCCGGCAAGGCGGAGCTGAAGATTCTCGAGACCGAGTTGGAACAGATCCCTGCCGAGATACCCGTCGCTCGCCCCGTTCCGATCGCTCTCACGGCCGTGATCAACACAACGGTTATTCCAGAAGTCGATCCCGACTTCGATCCCAGAGCGGAGGAGAGGAAGGATTTCTTGTGCATCGACGACCAAGATCCCGGTGCGAAGGTGTTGACCCCTTTGCAGAACGAGAGCTTTCCTTTGGGGGAGGACGTGGATCCGTTCGACACGAGTTTCGCAAGTCTGGGGCCGGGCAAGACCGAGCTCAAACTACTCGAGTCCGAATTAATGGAAAAATAAGACGCTCTACACATATATTAATAATCTTTACCTTCTTCTTTCTCTTCTTTCTCTTCCTTTAAACGACACTTCCGTTTCATCTTCACTCACGGTTATAACGCTCGATTCAACATGGATTCGAAAGGAGGGAATCCTTTTTTGATGGACGATTACGATGGGATCAAGTCGAACGACAATATGGCGGGCCAGGCGTCCAATCCGTTCCTTCAAGATTTCGGCGACGCTTCAGCGACATCTGGCGGCGGGGAGAATCCGTTTCTGAATTTCGGCGGAGACCAATCGTATCACCAATCGTCGGCACCAATCACCGTCGACTCGACGAATCCCTTCGCCTCGTTCGCCGCTGACACCAGCGCGCCTAGCACCGGCTTCGAGGCGACGACCACCGACGCCACCACGGCCAATATATTCTCAACCGAGGCGAAAAACATATTCGTGACGAGCGGCGACGAGTCGAATCTGTTCGACGCCCCGCTCTCCTCCCATTCGTCGGAGGAGTTCTTCGGCCAGACGGCGCCACCACCGTCACCGGCTACCGTGCAGCAACCGGCCCAGCAGCCGAAGAACGCGAGAGCGGCGCCCTCTAGGCCCCCTCCCCCCAGGCCACAACCTCCTGCACCTCCCAAGAACACCAAAGACTTGATCCTGTCCGTGACCGGTGCGATGGATGCTACTTCGAATCATCTTCTGGATCGACTACAAGTTTGTATACATATATATACATATATACATGTACAACACATATATACCTAATATATATGATATATATACATAAGTAAATGAATCTCTCCTTTTCTCATTCCTCAGTCAATCTTGTCAATCCTCTTCACTTATTATAGGCAACCAGAACGCCCAGCCCAACTTTGATGCACTCTCCGTCTCCGACACCGGAACACAGTTTCGCAGATTTCTTGGACGTCGACTCGAACGTTCCCGACTTGATGTCCGACGACAACAGCAAAGCGGTCGAGCCACCGAAGAATCGGGACATATTGGATTTGTTCGACGCCCCCAACACGGACACGACAACTACGACCATATTCTCCTCTTCTACGATCACCGAGGACAGTTCGGGAACAGGGGTGACTCTGATCGGCGCCACGACCCAGGACAATCCATTCGTCAGTATCACGGAGCAGCAAGCGTCTCCTGTTCAACAGGCGGATGAGTTTCAGGAAACGGTGTCCGTGGCCAGCGAGAAGAGACCCTCGGTCTCGTCCACGACGGGTGCCGTGGGAAGCGATACCGAGAGGGCCGGTGTCGACATGGATCTCACCGGGGAAACGTTGCGATCATCGAGCACGGGTAACGAATTATTCTCGACCACCGAACAATTGTCCACGTCCGTGACCGAGTCCACGTTCTTCTCCGTCGCGGACACGACTCCTTCTGCCCCGTTTGGAACCACGGACACCGTGATCGCGCCATTTTCTACGCCCATGCAAATGTCCGCCGCGCAATCCCTGTTCACGACCTCGGAGATCAGCGTGCCATCTAGCGGACCTTTCGCTTCCGACTTGCTCGGCGACTTCGGTGAGCCTACCGATACCGGTGGCGCGAGGTCGACCAGCCCGATCCCTGGCGCCGAATTCCCTACCAGCGAGGCGTACAAGCCAGAAGAACAGTTGGACAATCTCGCAGCTACCACGCAGAAAACAGCAGAGAGCGGTGGGGATGCTTTCGATATTTTTGCCTCGAAGTTTGACAAGGCTGCGGAACAGGAAACCAACGCGGGAGATCCTTTCCTGGATGCTTTCGGCGGTGGGCCGACCGCCATGGATACGTCCAGCGATGGTAAACCAATTTTTTTGTTATTTATCAATTTTTCTTCAAAGAGTAAAAATTATATTGTTTTATATATATGTATATTTAGTTTGGGGCGATTCCTCTGCAACGGGGTCAGAGACAGCAGTGACAGGATTCGGGGAAAGCGACGGGTTCGATTCGTTCTTGAGCATGACCGCACCTCCACCAGAACCGACTGTAAAGAGAACCGAGTCTGTAGATTCGGATGCGGGACCAGATTTCAGCGTGTTCATCAAGTAAGAATTATTATTTTAAATTTTGTTCTTGTAAATTGTATATTGATCGGTCCTTGTTCCCTCTTCAAAAGACCGAAAGAAGGTGATCAATCTGGAATCGAAGGTGGAGCTGTTCCTGTGCTGGCACCACCACCGAAGAGTCCTCAAAATACCGCCTACGTCGATACCTCGCCACGTTTCAACCCCTTCGACAAATCTGGATCTGCGCAAGACGCCATTCCTACCACTGAAACTGTTCAACCTGAAATCACTAGGACAGATTCTCAGGTACTATTCGTACATGATTTATTTTGAGATGAACGTTATATTTTTACCTCTGTCCGGATTTCAGGAAACTCCTCCGACACCTCTGTTCGACGAGGATGTTAGCCAACCTCTGGAAGACTTCCCGAGGGTAACGTACACTGGTGATGGTTGGGATATGCATCTACGCCAGCCTAACAAAAAAAAGATAACTGGTCAACGATTCTGGAAGAAAATTTTCGTCAAGTTGGTTTATCAAGGCGACAATCCTGTCCTCCAGTTGTTCAACAGCAGAGAGGATAAGGATCCCTTCCAAGAATTGCCCCTAGTTCCTTCTTATTCAGTTTCTGATATCGGAGCGCAACAGTTTGATCAGTATGGAAAAATATTTACGGTGAAGCTGCAATACATTTTCTACAAGGAACGACCCGGAGTACGGCCTGGTCAGGTAACCAAAGCGGAAAGATTAACGAATAAGCTCAGTCAATTTGCCGCGTACGCCATTCAAGGTGATTATCAGGGGGTTAAGGAATTTGGAAGCGACTTGAAGAAACTTGGTCTTCCTGTGGAACATGCGCCACAGGTGACGTTTCTGCATGTAAAATATAGAGCATAAAATTGTGTGTCCAAAATTAATGAATTTTTTTTTTTCCGTATAGATTTCCGAGCTGTTCAAACTTGGCTCCCAATGCTACGAGGACATGAAACAGTTCTCTTGCGCGATCGAGGAAGCTCTGTTCAGATTACCTGCTCATCGAGATCGAGCGCTTAATTATAAGATGGAGGATGTGCAAATAACAGTTGTAGATGAACTATACGTGGAACAGAACGCGCAAGGTCAAGTTGAAAAACAGATAGCTCGTGTTCGATTGTTCTTCTTGGGCTTCCTTTCTGGTAAAACTTTGTCAAATTCTTGGAATCATTTTATCGTACCTATGGATTATCATCGAAACAATTTACTAATTTATAATTTTGATTATATCAGGAATGCCCGATGTAGAGTTGGGAATAAATGACATGTGGCGTCAGGGGAAAGAAGTAGTAGGTAGACACGATATAATTCCAGTGGTAACCGAGGAATGGATCCGCCTTGAAAACGTCGAATTCCACTCTTGCGTTCAACAGGACGAGTATGAAAAATCTAGAATCATAAAGTACGTATCTTAAGGTATATTATATTGTCTTAATTAATCTTTTACAAGATAATACATATTTTCACAAATGATAACTACAACGATACTAACGAAAGACTGCATTGCGTCTCTAACACGTGACTAACACTTTTGAAGGTTCAAGCCACCAGATGCATGTTATATCGAACTTATGAGATTTCGAGTAAGGCCTCCTAAAAACAGAGAGCTTCCTCTTCAACTTAAAGCTGTAATGTGCATTACCGGTAATAAGGTAATGTCACTTTTCATTCACAAAAAAAAAAAGAAAAAAAAAAACATACATATTCCAACTGTATAAGAACCCAACATCATTGCACTTGTATTCTATGAATCAATATCCGCTTTTGCTTTGATAGTGTCACGGCCTCGCTTCAATACTCACACGCTCTGACCCTGTTCTTTATTTTAATTAATAGGTAGAATTGAGAGCCGATATTCTCGTGCCAGGTTTCGCGTCGAGAAAACTGGGCCAAGTACCTTGTGAAGATGTGATGGTCCGTTTCCCGATTCCAGAGTGTTGGATATATTTGTTCAGGGTGGAAAAACACTTCAGATACGGATCTGTAAAATCAGCCCATAGAAGAACGGGAAAGATCAAGGGTATCGAAAGATTTCTTGGCGCGGTCGATAACCTAGAACCTCAGCTGATGGAGGTAACATCGGGACAGGCAAAGTACGAACATCAACATCGTGCCATTGTGTGGAGAATGCCCAGGTTACCGAAAGAAGGCCAAGGTACAAGCATTATTTTAAATTCTTAAAATATTTTTAAAGTTATTCTCGAACATCATCGATAATATATATTCTCAGGAGCGTACACGACTCACCAACTGATATGTAGAATGGCCCTAACCTCTTACGATCAGATCCCTGAGAACTTGGCCGAATACTGTTACGTAGAATTTACTATGCCTGCTACCCAAGTATCTCATACGACGGCAAGGAGCGTTAGCTTCCAGAATCACGACAGTGATAATCCACCGGAGAAGTATGTTAAGAATTTGTCTCGACACGAGTACAGGTACAGATCTTGTAACGATACCTTAAGCATGCATTATCTGAGACAAGGGATTTTTACAATTTTTTCATTATTTGTCGATTAGAGTTGGAATCGAACACACGCAAGGCGAAGGACCAGGAGCATACGTATCAGCGACTTACACAAGAAAAATTCCTGAAACGACGCCTGAAACTCAAGGCGAAGCGTCGGATGCTGGCGCGGAATCTGACTCAGATTCTTCCGATTAATTTCAAATCGGTGGTAACCATGTAAGGTAACCTGTAACACGTACGAAATTTAAGAAGAATTACTTGTTAATGATAATAAGATGTATACAGAAGCAGAACGATGCCTGTGACTGGACGCGTGGCGTTTTACGAGTCGCAGCGTAAGTCGAATGGATAATTTCTATGCGATCAAGCACAACGCGTTATAAGGTTAATCGCGTGTAACCTTATAGGAAACGAAGATATATAAGTATTGATAGTTCCGAACGCACATCAGTATTAAACAGTCAGAATAAATCGTTCGTGTTGGTGTTTACTTCAAATTTTTTGGATGGCTACGACCCGCGAAACGCCTGGCGTCACTGCGTGTTCATGTAACGCATAGCAGTTAAATGAAATGTACGTATGAAATGAAGTAATTTGTAAGGGAGGACAATACCGATTTTACGTTCAGTTTAGCTTGCTAAGTAGTAATACGCACTCGCGGTGAAGAGCTTTGCCTTGCTCAAGTTGCGCGTTTCAAAGACGAATCAACGATTTTTAGCTATTTTAAAATTCAGTAAACACTCACTTGTTACGCATTACATTATATTACATTGTTTAATTCTATAGTTTCGTCAAATAAGAATTACTTATGTATAAATATTTGTTCATTTTATATTAATTATATTATCTTATCTTCTTTTGAATTCCATCATCAATGTATTTAAAATGTTTAATTCGTTTGATGACTGTCGTATCAACACGATGATCAGAGGACAATAGTTGTTAATTAAGAAAGTCGTTATAATTCGGAGAAACGTGCAGCGCATATCTTATCGTTTAAGCTTGCAGATGATCTATATCAAATGTTATCTAGTCGTTTCCAAAAAATGTAGTTTATCCTGAATAATCGTCGGTTATTAGAAATGTAAGTAAATAATAATAATGAAATAGGTATCGAGAATTTTGCTAAGCAAAGAGCGAACATATAATTTGTATAATATTAATGCGAGCATGGGAGACTGCAATTAATCTAGTTTTTAATAATATTTTGTTCTTGTGCGTGATTAAAGGTGCAAGAATATGTTCAAACGCTTTGCGATTCGATATATTATAACGTGTCATAGATATAAGTTTTCGTTTCATTTTCTTTTATTTAAAAAAAAAAAAAATGACCGTTGGTATTAACGGTAGCTAATTGAAATATGTATCCCGCGTAAGGCTAGGTGAAAAAATCTATTTATCTATAGATAAGATAAATGGTGCGAGATCTTATTAATAATAACTTTACTTACTTAAGGAAAACAAAAATCTAGTCACGTAAGTTTCCGTTGAGATTTTTTCAATTTTTCGTTAGAAATTTTTCATCCTGCAAAGGAGATCAGAAGAGTCTATTCTAGTCCTTAGCTTGTAAGAAGCTCGTATGACATATCAGGTGTTGATTCACTAGTCATACGTTATGCTAAGTCTATTTAGGTTAGCAATTAACCGATAATGCTAATCGATTTAATGACGTATAGAAAAATGTCAACCGACATGCCAAGTAAGATATAAACAGTTAGAGCTATTAATTAATATCGTCAGTTATAGATTGTCACTCTGATCCGTGTCAATGCGAATATCTTCGTTAAATTATTTTCCTGTATCCAATGAAGCACATCAGACAATACTGCTTAACTGTGCCAGCCAATACATCCCATAAGATGAAAATATTATGTGTAATATATTAATTCACAAGACTGCATTGCGTTCTTTGAAACAGTGCAAAGCTTTTCCACTTGCGGCGTGACGGTCTGTTTGCGTTGGTACATTAAATGGATCCTGAGAGGATTTTTTTCGCGAAAAATTCGACTCGGGACATGACGTTTCCAGCTCGTGATCTCAACTGTGTGTAATATTGCACATTTGTGCAATATCCAAGATGGCGTTTGTGTATCTAAAGGGAAAGATTTATTTAAACACGATGCATGTATAGAAATCTTAGAAAAGATATTTAAATTAGAGGTTATGCGTGTGGCAAGCCTATCGATGTTTGACAAGTATGACTGAAAATGAACGAATGGATGAAAGCAAGAGAAAGCATTGAATTTTTCATCCCTGCAAAGAGGTCTCAACTTAAATTTTGGAGATAATAACTAAATCATTTTATTTTCTTTATATTTATTAATTTATTTGTTAAAAAAAATATTCAATTTTATATTCTATTATATTAAATCGATAAAAAATAATTCATCAATCGTAATTATAATTAATATATATTCGAAGAATATTTGAGTTCAAGTCAAAACAATAATTATTAAAGAATTTTGAAAATGCGAATCCTGTTGTTGATCCAGATATATTAATGCGTCGATAAAGTAGACCTCTATTGAATATATACCATTTGTTGCTGCTACGAAAAATATCACGTCAAATTTATTCCTTTACGTACATATAATTATTAAACTATGTAGGTATTAGATATAATCATGTTAACTTGAATCTGTAATGATTAATTGTAAAGAAAAAAAATTAGTAGTGTCGTTGTTGTTCTTACAATTAATATTAAACAAACAAACATAAAACAAAATGTTCTGTACAGGTAAAGAGTCTGTAAAGATACAATTAATTTAATCGTATTCAGATCAATATTAAATATCATTTAGGAAAAACGTCCGTTGTGGTAAGAAACGAGCAATGAAGGAACAAAAACCCCTTAAAATGCATTTTTTCCTCTTCGCATTTTCAGCTATCATAACAGGTTGATCGAATTTTGTCTATGAAAATTTTTATCAAACGTTAAAAAGTAAATTTTTTACAAGACGTGTTAAGAACTAAAAATTTTTTGATATATTTTAGTTAAAGTGCTAAAAGTTGTTATTTGACAACAAAATTTAACTATTTTAACCTCTTTATTAAGTGCAATAACCTAATAAATGTCAACGAAAATCAATAATGAAAACGATGGTGATGATTTAAAAAAGTAATGCATTTTAAATATGTCAGAAAAACAATGACACAATTGTTTTAGTTCTTTATTGATATTTATAAATATGCAATTTATTAAATTTAATTAATATTTTAGATTTTCTTAATGCTTAGTAATATGTGCACGAAATTTGATCTCGAAAAGCACGTAAGACGAGTAGAAAAAAAAATATATTTCGTTTTAATTATTACAAATAATTTCTAATGGCATTGAGTACAGAAAAAAAAAGATTGAGAGTGTCAAAACATTCCCAAAAATATCGAAATAGAGTACCTCTAATCTTCGATCTGTAATTTATAAATATATAAATATACATATATAAATATATAATACAGAAACACATGTATGTAATGTCGTAATGTGTAATTATACGTGTATGTATGATCTGTAATTGTGATTGAATAGTAATTAATTATAATGTATGACAAACAACTTCAACAGACAAAAAAAGACGATCAAAGAAAGTAAACTACTCTTTGATACATGTATTATAATTTCGCAAACAAGGAACGAGAAAATGACAATTTTCGAAGAAATAGAGGCAAGTGTAATACTGTTAGCTAATGGTATTATTGATAAATTCTATGTATCAATAAATAATATAACATTGTTTAAAGGATGAAATTGGATTAATGATAAATCAATTATTTGAAAAACATCACAAGATTTTAATATTATCGAAACAAAATTATATTAATAATAGTATTATTTCATACTTTTTTCTTTTAGCTCGGTAAAGTATAAATTTTTGTATCAGATTTTTATTGCTATTATTCCTTCATTGAATTTTATTCCAAATTTAGATATATCGTATATTTCGTATAATGAAATAAAGAATTTTTATAGTGTTTTCATGATTTGATGGTAAGTTTTATATCATAATTATATATATTATATTTCTACATTATCGATATATTATAAATTCGCGTTTTACAATTAATTCATGTAAAATTCTTTTTCCATTGCTTTAATTAATGCATTTTTTCCTTTTATTAAAATTCTTAATCTTTATTATTCAATTGAAAATACATTTTTATACGGAATGATAATAAGAACAATTAAATTGCACTACATATAATTATGATTAATATTACAATTATTAATAATAAACATAATTTTATATTAAAAATTTTATTTAAATTAATTATATCTATTAAATATTTTTAATTTAATATTTTATTTTAATTTTACAATGTAATATATCGCAATACGATACTGTCTGCAATGCTATGTTCCAATTGGTTAAACATGTAAAACCACGTGATGCTTGCGGAGAAACGCGCTTGCGTAGTATCGTGAGCGTTGTGCGGGAAGAGTGGATCAAGCTCCCGCCACCTCTACCTCTCGTAACTAGTAGTGTGGCTCAGCTGTTTCTGTTTACTAAACAAAGGAGCCAGAAATCAGTTCAACGGTGGACGGCGAGCGGGGCACGTTCGTGTGTCCGTTAGCGACACCACTTCTTTTTCTAACCCTTTTAGACCAACCAACAAACCGATCTCGCTTCATGATCGCAGGCAAAAATCGCGAGTGCTTCTAACCAGGATATTTCTCGAGCCTCGTCGATTGTTAACCACCAGATACCGGAGCGATATCGGAGGTCCAAAGCACGCAGTGAGACGAGGAAACAGTGAGTACTACTTGTATTATCTCTTATAAAATAAAAAATAATAGTGTGTCTGTCATTCAGTGGCAAGATGATCCTTGACCCGATTCTTTCGTGATATTCTTGTACAACGTCTTCATTCCGTTCTCATTCATTCTTTCCAAACTTGTGCTCGATCGATCCACCTAGCATCCAATGTGAAACAAACTTTTTTCTTTCTTTTATATCACTAGAGATTCTAGCAAATTTTATGATTGAAATTCGAACATAAAACTCTAATTATAAGATTTGAAATATCTTGAATATGTTGTGAGACACAATTATTTGACATGTGAAGATATGATTCGGACATGAAAACTAAAAAATATGTAATGATTATTTGTTTTAAGATAATTCGTTTTCTTCGAAGATTCTGAAGATGATTAGATTACGATGTAATCACTTAATGGATGACATTTTACTGCGCGTTGTATATCTTACATAATCATTATCAGCTGTATGCGCGCGTCAATCTATGTTTCTAAACGCTTTTGACAGCTATTACTATTATATTTTCATTATAGTCGTCATTTTTTTGAACTATTTTTTTAGTTACTTTTCTTACTACTATTGTTCTAAATTTAACTTTTGAAATTTGTTAAGGTTTTCATGATACTTTAGGAAGTTGACTGATTTATCGACAGTAGCAAAGGTTCATTGGTCGTAAATTATAGATGTCGTTTAGAAATATATAATTCGCAAATATGAATAAACAGATTTAAGTTGAAAGAAATAAATTAAAAATTTGATAAATGAGATTTTATTAATTTTTTGAAGTATATATTTTCAACATTAAAATTGGATGATAATAGAGCGTGAAAGAAACTTAAATAGAGAGGCACTAATTGTGAGAATTGCGTCGTTCCTTGTCTTCTAACCTCAAGGACAATGCAATTGAAAGGAACAGTACTTTAACACGTTTGTTCAGATATAAAGAAACGCGAAATATATGCATATTAAATAACAACAATAATTTCATTTTTTGCAATTAATTTTTTGACCTCTAATTCAATTTGATGATTCTTAATCATCTCTAAAAAACAAAAATATTTAAAATGGTTAAAAACTTTCTATTGTTATTTTATGAGATCGATTAAATGAATCATGATAAATTGATGATAGCATATCTTATCATTCTTATCATTTCCATTTATTAATTCAATAAAAATATAATTCAAGAATCTCGGTATAGAGTAATTCTACTGGCTATTTTATGTACATTGTATGTTTATAGAAGACGTAGATTATGTAAACGAAGACCAAATCGACTCCACAAATATCACTCACTTCTATAACGTTTACGATTGTAATATATGCATTTCAATGCTGAAAATAGTCTCATAAATAAATGATTAGAAAGCAACGTGCTTAGTTATATTTTATTTATTAAGCTTTTAAACAATCAATTTTTTAATCTATTCTTAACTGCTATGAGAAGTGCTCATAGCAGAGTTATATATACTGTACATATATGAAGAAGAATATTCCTTTTATATTTAACATACTTCAAAATAGGAAGTAATTAGTGTGCTCATTCACGTTAATATAAACGTTAGAAATGATTTTGTTTCATCATCGTTTCTTATCATTGATGAATGTTCTAAAATAATATTTGCTATATTTTTTTCATTACGAAGAAAGTGATTTCTCCAAATAGATGAATAATCATTTTTTCCTTTTTTCCATTAGGATTTATCTGGTAAAATATATTTTGTGCGTAAAATTGATTTTTAAAATAGATTTCACAGAAAAATAAAAATAAAAAAAGCAATTATAAAAGAAATAGAGTTTCAGGGAAAGTAAGATTCCGCGTATCACAGAAACGATCGATCGATGTGAAATGATTCGACTATAGAAATAAAGAGAGGCTGCTGGTGTGTTCATATTAAATCGTTGATCCGTATCGTACTAGCGACCAGCATTACTGAACCGTCGCCGACAGTTCCGAAGGGAGAGGCCCTAGTACCAATGAATACGCGCACATATTCCTATATACATATAATAAACGATGTTCAATGTATCTCTTGTCGGTTTTCACACACATGTCAATAATTGCCGTGCATCGATGCGAGACGTGCTCTTAAAAGCCGAGAAATGAACAAAGAATAGGTACATTGCGCGCGCAGAGTTTCCCAATCTCGTCACCCATTATCGTGTCACGTTTCCAACCTGTTAGAGTCATCTGAAAAACATTTATGAATCTACACGATATTTTTTTTCTATTTCATTTACTATTTTAAAAAGAATGAAAAAGATTTTCGTTATTATTTTTCTAATTAATTAATTAAATAATTTGAGTTATTAATATTATAGTTAATTATTTGATTAATAAAAAAAAACGCACACGAAATAAATGTAACGGAATAGAGAAAAAGGTTAGGAAATATGTATTCTCTTATATCGTGTGTGGACGTTAGAGAGATAGATTTACTACGCGTGTATCGTAAATATGCCTATGTAGAGGTATCGTTGTAAATGCGTGGTTGATATATCTATACACGTGCATAATGCTCGAGCGTGAGCAGAACGAACGGCAACCTTGGGCAACCGAGTAATATTCCAAGAGGCGGGAGAGCATTTGCGCAGTATATACAAGCCACCAGCGAACTTTCGTCGATATTTCCTTTTATCAGTTTCCCGTTAATCTTCGAAAAAAGAATACATCTCGATTAGCGATTTTTTCGATAGTTGCTTGAATCGAACAGAACACAATCTTTTCTCTTCATTACGATAAAAAGTTGTAGGTATATTCTATTTAAAAATTTTTACTTCGCCTTCGCCATTAGAAAGTGACGTTTATCAGTTTTTATTATTCCCTACTACTTTAAACGAAGATAATTATAAGAAAATTATGGTAGAAATGTTTCTTTGGATTCGAGAAAACCTTTTTTAGATTTTTCTGCTTCGTGTCTCGTAATAACTTTCTAATTGTAAATTTTTAAATCACACGAGAGAAACGATAATTATTGAAACGTATATGTCAATAATTCCGTAACAATATGAGAATATAATTAAAAACAACCATTTTACGTAATGATTCGATCATCCTTGAAATATCGATATATCTCGAAACTAATCGCTCGCTGTAAGACACGCACGAAACAGCTTTCCGACTGACCCAGTACTCGGCAGCTTCTGCTTGACATTTCGTAACCGTCATTGGTAGCTTATATTTAGCTGTGCATTACCACGTGCGGAGCAAGATATAAATTCGTCTAATATCGTTGAACTACCACCAGAACATTGAAGAATCATCAGCTGTTCAAGCCACTTGCACGCTAACTTGATTTTAACCTGTTAACTCTTCAAATATCTTACAATATACAATTCAAATTATATTTTTTTAATTCAAAATAGATTTGTAGTTTTCGTATTTGCCACATCAAAAGAACATGTTAATTATAAAATTTTAGAATAAAAAATTTCAAATATCGCGAAGCTATTATTCTTGTCTGGTTTTACGATTTTTCAGTTAAATTAGTTTCCGCAATGAACAATCGTTGCGGTTGGTAATATTAATTTTATGAGTGCGAATAGTTGGTAAGTAAAATCATCGGTAAAAGAGAAAGTCGCATTTAGCATTGTTACCCTGCTCCGATGTTAAACTAGTTAACAAACCATAATTGCAACCATATATGATGCAATACAATGCATTGTATAACTTGGTTCATACGTTATCTATTCTAATTCGAAGGCAATATATGAATATTATTAGTAAGATTTTAATAGAAATAATAATAAATAAAATACACTTTTTTAAAAATTTTCTTAACAGTTCGATATGTAATATTTTCAGATTTCATTTGGACAAATGAATCGGTCTTTATCTATGCCCCCAAACTTTCTACTCCAAAAGGAATCACCGTGAAGTAACTTCCGTGTTCCCAAAACTATCCAGTGACTATCCATCGACCTGTTGTTCCAATTCCAGTACCAGAAATGGCAACTCAAATCCTAATTCCCATAATTCGCTTTTAATATTCGCTCGAACGCTTTAAAACCATTGACTCGATATCAAGATACTGGAAACTTATAAATTTAACGGTAAACTTTTTAATTTTAATTTTAATTCTAAATAATCTAAATTTTCATGTAACATTTTTGATCGATTTAAAAAAAAAAAAAAAAGATCGACGTCCAATTATAGATGCGATATATTGCAGAAATAAGTACTTGAAAGAACCTCTGCTCGCTGCTCTCTGCGTCAATTAACCCTCGCAACGTAACGCAACTAAAATATCCTATCGACGTGAACCGAAGATATAAAATCAGCCTCGAGTATCCTCAACTGCTTTGCCTCTTGTTATTTATATCACTCTCTACGTAATACCGCTGGATTAATTGCCATTATATCCAGCACGCACTGTCCCATTCACGTCGAGCTATCAAATCAAGCCAATCTGCAAGAGGAATCGGTTAACACACTTTGGCGTTCGAGAGGTGTTTAAAAGTGATCGAATCGGTTTGAAAACGGTTCGAGCACTTTGCTAGTAAATCCGTCTATAGCGCGCTACAACGGTGCATCGAGCTGCTTCTAGTGGGCTTCTCGTCGGCCAGACCCGTCCGGAGAAAGTTAATTTCGCATGGCCGTTGAACCGATATCGCGATTACGTAGGGGAAGCCGGGGACTATAATGCAACAACGACTATTATGCCGGTCCACTGCTGTGCGTCGAGCGGATCGCGCGGACCTTTGTCTCTCCATCGCTCTGTCCACCGATTTTCCACGGGGATGAAACTGTTGCGTCCCTCTTGCTGCAACCTATACGTATATGTAGACGGGAGAAGATCGTTAGTTTTTCTCGTCGAGTCTTGCCGCGTGCAACGTAACAAGATAAATTCGCCGTTAGAAAGGCGATCTGGGCGACATATATGTACACAGAGACGAATCAATGGTTAAAAAGTTTCGTGTAAATGGAAACGACACGAGTTGGCCTGCCTCCAACCTCGAGCCTCGTGGACGCGTTTTTTCTTTCGGCCGACGGCTGGCACGTCGGATCTCCGCCAAATTGACGTAACGTTTCCCCTCCCCCCTCTTTCCTCTCCCCTCCCCTCCCCTCCCCCTCCCCTCCCCGCCGTCGCGATATTCCGTAATCGTCCTCGTCGCAGTTCGTTGCACCCGTACTCGTACTTTTAGTTTTTCTTTCTCTACTCGAATTTTTTTTCGAGTAGAAACTGCCGCATTCCGCTCCTAGTTCCTCTTTGTCCTCGTTATCTTCTATCCTTTCATCCCGTGACGTGACATCAACGCCAGAAGAATATTGAATTATATATATATATATATATATATAGGTGATGGTTCAAAGAGAAACGTCAATTCGAATAATTTATAAGAGCGATATAATTTTAACGCGTTCGGTGAAAGTCGAACGCGTTCAATCCGACTATTCGTTCCGTTGTGAAACGATAGTTTCTTCAAACGTTCGGCGCATGCGTGTAAAGCGTACACTATGAAATAATCTTTTAGCTTTATTTTCCTTGTACCTTTCGAACTATCGATGTTTCTGCATACGTCGATTCGCATTTTTGCACTCGAGAGATTCGACGGAAGGAGAATTATCTTTGGAACGATCTTTTGTCGAAAAAGGTGGGAATAAAAGGAGAATCGCGTGGGTGAAGCTGGTCGTTCGTCGTTTTCCAGCAACAACAAGGGAACCAGTACCGGTTTTCCTATGCGCAAAAAGACAATATACACGACCTTAACGGATATGGTCAGACCAGATATCCCGACGTTTCGACCTCGAGGATCCGTTCGATCCACGGGTTTTTTCCTTGTCTCAACTGCTCTTGTCCTCCCTCTCTTCCTTTTTCTCGTTCTTCCTTTTCCGGATAACAAAAGCCGTCTCGTGCATCTCGCGAAACTTTTCTTTGTTTCTCTTCTCTCTCGGAGAGCATTCGGTATATATTTTTACCGATCAACGAATATTAATTAAAATTAGAATATTAAAATAAAATTAGAATTAAAATTAAAATATTAGAAACGATGATGTAGAATTTTTAAAGAACGACGAATTAAAGAAAATATAAAAGAATTAGTATTAACACGTATGTCTTTTTTTTTTTATAATAATAACAATTATAAGGAAGGACAATTATTTAAACTAGTGATCGGTTTCAGAATGCAGTAAACATGCCGTCATTGTTAGAAGCGCTGGAGCTGAAGTACGGCAGTTCAACGACCGACTGTTCCCTCACGGACGAGGAGACCGAGTCGAGCTCGCCGAAGGCCGCCCTCTCGGTCAGCATCTTCATCCCGAAGAAATCGCCCCGGCACACCGTGCCGGCGTTGCTCGTGCTGCAGGACTGCGACATCGAGTCGGCCGGGAACGACGCGGAGAAACTCAGCAAGAAATGCAGGAACGTGGAGGAGCTCGACCTCGCTCAAAACAAACTGTCCCAATGGACCGAGGTGTTCGGTATTCTTCAACACATGCCCAAGATCAAATTCGTGAATCTTAGCTTCAACTGTCTGGCCGAGGTTCTCGAGATCAAGCACGGGAGCTACGACATGTTGAAGAATCTCGTGTTGAACGGAACCAGGGTGACCTGGTCCACGGTCCAGGGATTGATCCGTCTTCTTCGTAATCTGGAGGAGCTTCATCTTTCGTTGAACGAGTACAAGACGGTCGACCTGGACTATCAATTACCCGAGAATAAGAACGTGTCCGTGAAAAAGCTCCATTTCACCGGGAACCCCGTCGAGGTGTGGAACGAAATTTCGAAACTTGGCTACGTATTCCCCAATCTCGAGAGCCTTGTGTTAGCCGAGTGCCCGATAAGGTCGTTGGCTCTCGTTGACAATAGAAACTCGAACGAGGAGCCGTGCTCGAAGAAGGGGGCGGAGAATCTGAGCGAGGACAACGAGAATATGAACAATCTGGGGGGGGAGGAGGAGGAGGAGGAGGAGGAGGGCACATCGATGGTGGACGAGAAGGGGAACAGGATATTCAGCGAGGGAAAATTGAATTACGACAGATCAGAGTCGGAATCGGAATCGAGCGGCACGACTATCAGGTCGTCTCACGATCCTTTCAGAAAGCTAAGGTTTCTGAACGTGAACGGCACCCTGTTGTCCACGTGGGATGACGTAGAGCGGCTTGCCAGGTTTCCAGCGCTTAAATCATTGAGGATTCAGGGCTGCCCCCTTTTCGAGGTAAATGTTCGCTCGTTGAAAATTTGAAATAATATAGCATCTCCTAGCATCGAAATCGATCGGTTAAAATAACCGAGCGGAGGAGAAAATAGAAATGGAAGACGCTAAGAAGTGAGCTAAGATGATAAAAATCGTAGGACAGCTTTCTATCTAGTACGCGCCACTGTGTACTATTACTAGAATTAACACATTGGCAGGAAATCAAGCGGATCAGTTTACTTGTTGTTCCATCTCTCAGAAAATAAATTTTAACGTCCCGTTAAAATAATTCTTTGAAATGAAAATTAACAGGTAAGAGATACATTAATAAATCGATCGAAGGTAATTCAAATTAAAAGAAAAAAAAAAAAGAATCGTAAATAGTATATAGTATATCTAATATATATATCTAATATATAAATAAATATAGTATATCTAATATATACTATAATATATAATATAATTATTACGTGGTAATTTCGATGGACGGGATGGCGAAGAAAAGAAGGGATTAAAATTTAATTGGCCAATTTCAGAGTCCTCGAGAGTACACCGAGCACGAGAGGCGGCAACTGTTAATCGCCAGACTTCCGAATGTCGAGACATTGAACGGCGGCGGTGTGATATCCTCCCAGGAGCGCGAGGATGCCGAAAGGGCCTTCATTCGATATTATATGGACAAACCTGAAGCGGACAGGCCGGAAAGGTCGAAGTTGTTTTGGTCACGATCTTTGTTTGCGCTTTGTTTACATTCTCGTTACCCGCTTCTCCATTTTCTACTCTCCCCTCCCACCATATACGTATCATATTTCCCCTAGCTTTGTCGTCGTTCGAATGTCGTTAATGATCCGCCTTGCGAGTTCAGTTCTTCCCGTTTCCATTTCGGTCCCTGCTTCGATCGTTTCTATTCTAGTACACGAACTGGCTACCCATAAAGTTATTCTAGTTTCACGGTCATAGTCATCCACAGCCAGTGGAACAAACGTCTTTTTTCTTGACCCTGTTGTCCATCATTGTTTTCAGGTACTCCGAGCTGGTGGCTATTCACGGAAAGCTGGATCCTCTGGTACACGTCGATCTGACACCCGAGAAGAGGGTCAAGGTCACATTCACTTACGGAGACTTAGTCGAGGTAAATTTACCATTCGAATTTAATTAACGTCCGTTTAATTAAATTCAAAGATTATTGGCTGTCCGTGATTATACATATATATATATATATATATATATGAGAAAGAGGGGAGGGGAGGGAAGGGGAGGGGACAGGTTTTTCAATTCACGTTTCGAAGAAGTTCGAAGCGAGCTCGAGTTGAAAGAGAGATGTGGTTTTTTTTCTTTCTTTTTTTTTTTTATATCGATCATTGGAATTGGTGTAAATATGAATGGTGCTTGTAGGTTCGATCCATAGACGTGTACAGAACGGTTTTCGAGTTGAAAACCAAACTGGAGACGATGGTGAAAATTCCAGCGAATAGAATGAGACTTTTTTACGTGGATCAGGTTAGTCCATTTTGCCAACTTATCTTCTTATCACGTTCCTTTTTTTTATGCCTTGCAGAACGTTTGGTTTCTTGAGAGACCTCATAAAAAGCACGAAATCGCGATATAAGAATCTTCTACCCCCTTCCCTTGCATCATTCCTGCATCATTAAATTCCTATATAAATAGTAACGATTTAGAGGTAAATTAAAATTTGCGATGTGAATCCCTCCTCCCCCTCGTGGGATTTGTCTTGATTCTTGAAAAATCTGTTTTATAGGTTATGAAGGCGCAATACGGACCGGAGGAGATGCTGTACCCTAACAAGCAGTTGTATCGGTACAATATACGAAACGGCGACGAAATCATTATCGACAGCAAGTTGAATCGTTTTGTATCGACGTCGTCGACCACGTCTTCCATTCGTTCATGAAGAAGGTTCTCAAGCGAATCATCGGACGATACGAAACATACCTGACAGTTGTTGGGATCCTGCTGACCTCCAGTGAAAAGTGAATGAGATATCGAGATTTCGATCAATTATACGTGGAGAGACTCGGAATTTTTTTATATATGTTACACACACGCCGAATAATTGTTCTAGAAAATATACTTATCGATTCTTCAGGGTTGAAAAAGAGTTGATAATGATACGATTAAAAGGCGAGTTTGTGCGTGAAAAATGGCTGCGAGAGAAAGTTTAAAGTTAAAATTTTTACAATACTTGGATGAATTAGAACGTGTTTTTAGAAAGGGAAATTAAATTTTCATGTACAGGCAGGTATATTCGTATATGCAAACGTTTTTAATGAAACGATTTTAGTGAATGCGTTTGTAAAAAAAAATATTACGACTCTCTTTGAAGCTTCATGTTAATCGTTAGCGTAGATTGCAGTCAAATCTATCAAGATAGAAATATAAATTATCCACTTAGTTAAATAGTATCCAATTTATCGATTGTTTTTCGAATAGTTAGAAGAAAAATATTGCTAAGAAATGAGAAAGTTCATACGCTGGCCATATTATACAAAAAAAAGAAAACCTTGAAATTTGGATATGAAATAGGAAAAAATCAAAGTAAAAAAAAAAAAAAAAAAAGAAAAAGGAAAAAAAAAAGAAAAAAATGTAGAGCTAAATATCGCAAGCGTATCGATTAAAAATGGAAGAATACATTGACCAGTAGTGATATTTTTAATTCCGCAGCCAAATGTATTTCGTGTTAGAAAACTGTTATCTAGTAAATTGTTAAATTCAATTTATTAAGATTTTGTAATGGTAGGAGATTCATTGAAGATCAAGATTGAATTAGCTTCGTGAATGACATTTGAAACGTAAGATAATTCATATACTTCGGAACAATGTGACAAGTATGATAAAAATGTGTATGCCGAAGAGAATTATTTTTATAAATCGTAATTGGGTACGAGAAAGACACAAAAAAAGAGGAATCACGGGCAATGATAAAAAGAAGCATATATATACATATTGTATATATATATATATATACAATTTTCTCTTCTCGGTCCCAACGACTAAAGTTTCGTTCTGGCCGATGTAAAAAATTCTTATTTTCCTGTTTGAACAACAACTTCAAAGCGCGATATATGTTTTTACACAGGCCATAAAAAAATTAATGAAATGTAATAGTCGATAATTATTTTTACAACTTTATGTTCATTGTTTAGTATAAAGATGCAAACATTGATGCTTTTTTAGAAAAAGGAAAAAAAAAGGGATAAAGATATAACGATATAATTCACGATATAATTTCATGCATTTTTTGATGTGTACTTAAGCTTGTCAGTTATCGATGCGCGATAACTATGAATTTAAGCGCAATTAATATGTTTCTATACTTTTAACAGATAATTTATGATTTTCCTTCAGTGTACTTTCTATTGTATGGAATTCATAAATTGTACAAAAGAAAGTGAAAGAATGAGAATCATTAGCGAGCGTGTTACAAGACACTAGGAAGAAAACAACGATATTGCGTGTTATGGCTTATTCCGCTTGCAAGGGAGAAACCTTGAAGAGTCGCTTAGTGCCTGCCATTTATTAGCATTAACTCGAATATTTCTAACAACACTGCCCTTGTAAATATCATAAATTTATACATACGAAGCAACTTCGTCGACTCTTCATGGTAGTGTCTTGACCAGCCAGTGTTTCACTGTGATCGAGTCGTAGTATTGGAATACTTTATAGTTCTAAGAACATTAAACGAGATATAAGGAAGAAAATATTTCAATACGTATGACGTAAAAGTTATTTAAAAAAAAAAAAAAAGAAAAAAGAAAAAGAAAAAGAAAGATCAGCACTGCGCGATTAATGAAGAGTCGGTCGACACTTCTCCGAAAGATCAAATGCGGTATCGTGTCCGTTTTTCATTGGATCTCAGGGTCATTGATGAATTATACGTATCGTGTCAAGTCGTTTGATGGATGTATACGGCAAGTAATCATGAAAAAAACGAAGGGTATAAACGCAATAACCCTGAGTCCTCACGCCCCCTATATTGTGTCTAGTCTCGGAAAAGGAAACTGCATTGTTCTCATTTTATATGATACGATCCTTTTTTGTGCTGGCGCAAATGTGTACGTACTAACGAAATAAAATCTTTATATGAGACGATCTCCCTATTTCCCTGTTATCGATCATCGATAATAAATTAAGAATAATTAACATTACAGATTGAACTATTATTTGGTTTTGCGTCTTATAAAATATTATTGTCATCGAAGGATAAAAATGATTATGCAGATTGACTAATGAATTCATTCCTTAAGTTTGTCACATAAACGTAAAAAATTGAGCATGAAGTTTATTGTTCAAAAATTTAATTGGTCGAAGAATAATTTCAAGATTGAAATAAATTATTTGCAATTAAGGTAAAGTGGTTCAATAGGAGAAAATATAATTTTAATTTTGTTAATCGAAATCGTTGCTATTTGTTTAATAATGTTATTTGTTGTGTAGGATACATATATTTTCATTGGTTGATGAGCGCATCGATCGCAAGCAACGCTTGGCGCCACTACAGCTTAAGGGTGACGCCATGTTGATGGGACGAGACGTAAAAAACATTGTCTACGAAGCAAAGAAATCAATTTTGTTTGAAAAAGTTCTAATAACGATTAATTGTTATAATCCAATAAGAAAAGAAAGGAAAAAAGAGATATTAATAAAAAAAATTATTCTAATGTTAAAGCATTAATTGTCAATTGATAAATATTTTTCAGAGGTAATTTGGCAAATAGTGCCAGCCCTGCTTAAAGGAGCGCGTAATTTTATTCGATAAAAGATACAGAGCTGGATACATAAACTCAAGCACCCTGCAAGCTCGTTAATTTCAAATAAAAATACTCGATCTATTAATCAATTTTATATTTATTAAACATAATTATATATTTTTAACAAATATCTTTAACATATACCTTTTTAAGAAGATACATGATACATATAGAAAAAGTGAACAATGAGTAGTAAAATGAATTTATAACCATTTTATACCGTAACACGAAGAATAAAAAATTATGTGCGTTAGGTAAAGTTTTATATGTATTAAATTTTTATTAATATTTCAGTATTTTTTCATTTCCTTTTTTTCATGACAATCGCCTGAAATCTATTTCTTCACATTTATCAAAAGATGAAAAAGAAAAAATTACAATCGATGTCTCGATTTTATTTCCCTAAAGAAAATTCTTTTGTCGTTTTTATCTATCGAATTCAGATCGAGTCTCTCGCCAGAATCGATTGGGAGGAAAATGTAGTGTGTCTGCAATCTGTTGACGGAACAAACAATTAACGTCGCAATGAAGTTCTATTCGGTTACTATACGTGATATGTGATCTGATCCGGAATAATAGAGCGATACGAGATGACAGCTCGTTACGTTTCGTCTTTTTCTTTTTACCTTTGAAACTTTACGACCGAGTGGGATCGTGACTAATCCTACCCTGGAGGAGCGTGCGCCCCTACTGTGCACTAAGTCCACAGGGAGGACCACATCGATCCCGATGCCCTATCCCTTTTCTTCTCTTTTTATTCTTCGTTCGAATCACGTTTTTTCTTATTTTTTACTTAATTGCTTTCAGTTGTTTACATTTTTATTTTCACGTGTTTCATTTATTCTCGAACTATTCAAATGTCGCGTAATTTTATATTACGAGCCACTAAAAATTCATAATTCTTTGACAGATGATGTCAATAATTCATAAAAAAATCAAAAGAAAGGTAAAATAATTAAAATTAACGAAAAAGAGGAAATTTCATTTCAATTATTCACGAGAATGATTTTAAGGTAAATTTCAAAATTGGCGGTCGAGATGTATTCTCAAACCCATGGTTTCGTGCACGAGAGATGCGTCCCTGGGTCGGAGTAGGCAGTAGGTAAGGGCAGAGCGAGGAGAGCGTGTGCGCGGTGAATAGAGTGCGAGTATGATTAGGACGTGGGTCGTCGTATGTCGCTGCAGAGGGCCGAGAGAGCGTGTCTCCTGCGGAACACAGCTGGCACGGACCGTCAAGATGTAAGCTGTCGGGCAGAGAACGCGTGTGTGACGGTACGCCGCTGGCCCAGGCCGAGAGAACGTTCTTCCACGAGGAAGAGGAAGAAGAAGAAGAACAGGAGAGACACGACGATCAAACGGGCCGATCCGGGAGGATGGAGTAGAGCGGGAACCAGGGATCGATTGCTTCCCGATTGTTGGCATGGAGGACACGACACTGGGGTAAGTACTAGTAGTAAGATAGAATTAAGCTCGATGCTTTTAAAAAGGTACTTGTTTCCACGAGCAATTCCAATTGTTTCGTTCTATGGCTACTGTCCGCGTTTATGTATTAGTGTGCCCAGGGCAGGATTCGACGATCGATGCGACCAACCACAGATCCCAGCGATCCCAGCGATCTATCTTTCCGTGGCTGATTTCGACATTGAACCAGCGATTCGTTATTCATATCATCCCACTTCTTTCGACATCCTCGAGGTCGTTCAAATGCAGAATACTATTGTTGAATTGTGATCGTTCCGTTTTTCTTTTAATATTGTTTACAATTGATTTGATTTTGAACGAATTCTTTCTTTGATCGTATCAATTTTGATACGAACGAGGAATAGGACATCCATGCCTCGTCGAATAGGAAGAGGAATGATAGGTACGGGGCGCCGTGGTAAACGGTGGGAAGCCAACACGGTTGCGTTAATAAAGTCACGCGCGGTTTTCCCTCGTAACGCAAAAAAAGTTGTTAGCAGCTATTTACCTGAGAGCTCTAACCGACCCCTACAGTTTTCGAGATCACCGCCGCTCTGTGGAAAGCATGAACGCGTGCGCTGGTCTCGCCTTCGCGCCTTCGTTCTCTCTTTTCGAGAAGCTTTCATCGGTTCTCGTTGTTATCGCCGTTGTACCGATTGTTCTTAATTCATCTGTGTAAAACTTCTTTACCGATCATCCGTATACTTCTTTATTCGCCCGCAAAGAAGTATCTACTCTCTGTCTCTCTCTCTGTCTCCTTTTCTCTTATTTTCTTGTTTTTTTTAAATAGAAACCTCGTAATTTCAAAAATGTCTTCGCCCTTAATCGTACTCGTTCCCTTTTGCTCGAAAGCTTTCTCGTGAATATCCTCGGCTCACAATCCCCACTCTCCTTTTTCCCCCACTCCTCGAAAATCGTTCGTCATTCACAAGGGGACGCAAAACTGTTCTTCGCGTGTCCTGAAAGCGTGCTCGGTCTCCGCGTGAATAGTCGAGGGGTTTCATGAGCGTATCGAGTACCGTCAATGGGTTAAACTTAAAGCGTCCCTTACTCTTCTTACTTTCAAGAAAATAATCTCTAAGCATTTTTTCACTTATTCTTATATTCGAATCCAACTGGGCAAGGAATACGAAGGGAAAATAATTCGGTAGAATCGAAATGCGTCTATTTCACCGTGAAACACGTCTCGTGCACGCAAAGGCGGAAAATTTGCATGAAGAGACGAAGTACTCTTAGTAAAGAGTCAAAGGTGCAACGAGTCGTTATTTAAGACTAAGAAAGGTCACGGAATAAGTGACACACGATTGTCGGCGTTCGTTCTCAGTCCTGTTGGAGAAACGAAAAGGAATGGAAGGTGTTTCCCCGAGAATTGGGTGCGGCTACTATATATTAATAGGCGTTGATTCGAAAAGAGGTTGCAACCGCCCTGGTTCAATTCGATTAATCAACGCTGATTGATCGTATAATGTTTCAGAAAGAGGAAATGAAGGGATAGAAGAGAAGTTCCAGTTTTCAAAATAAGGCCATGCTTTCTCCATTCGATAAATATCGGATCGATTTAAAGTGCTGGTGGAATCATATACATATGAATTTTCGTAATGAAATGAATAGAGAAAGAGAACTTAAAGGATTATTTCTCATGGAAAATTATGGAAAAGAAAAATTTGAAAATTGAGAAAATTGTTTATTTATTGAATAGATGGAGAGGAATTTTCTCGAAGAATTTTCTTGAATAAATGGATTACTAACTTATAATAAATTCACGAGTTGGATATTAATCTCCTATCGATCCAATATTAAAAATAGTATCATCGTATGACGAGATCTGGAAATGCGTTCGATTAATTCGTGAAAGAATTCCTTTTCCATCGTTTCTGGCCAACTTTTCCTTTTCGTACGAAAATTCTTCTAACCAAGACGAATAAATAAAATCTCGATGGGATCACGATCTCAATTGAAATATCTCGAGAAGGGCAAATGCTTGGAAGAATGTTCGAATTCTCCTCGACAACGATCCAACATCCACGATTAATTTCGTTCAACCGGATCATCCAGAAACCTCATTTTTCTTCATCGAAAAAATTCGAATTCCTGGTAAAACGCTTTAACAAGAAATATATACACGCCGATCTCTTTCGTTTTAAAGGATTCGATAAATCGATAAATCGATTCGTCAAACGACTTTCCTCGACATTACACCCCATCGAAAGGGATCTCCACTCGTTCCTGACCTGGATTAAAATCCCATCGACCTGTGATATATCCTTTGAAACCTCGACGTACCCTCGATTCAAACGATTCCCGCGATTCGACGAAAATAAACAAGAAACGAGAAATCATGAGTGGTGGAAAGTGACCGTCCAGCAGTATGCTTCGCTCATTCATCTCAACAATGACGTAATTCGAAAACTTGCAAATTTTCTCAATCATCGACATAAAAATCAAGAATTTTGTGTTTTCCATCGAAATAAAGGAAATCCTTCGATTAAATTCATATTTCCGATTTTCTTATGCATTTTTAGAAGAGGATTGAAGAAACAGTGAAAGTTTAATATTTTTTTTTTTTAAATAAGTTTGTTACAGCCGTTATTGCGGCAAATGAGCAACGCATCCAAAAGTGTATCCACAGTTGTATTATATTTGTCTAATTATATTTATCGCTGCACGATTCATTGGAAAGACGAGCATCTAGAAATAAAAGTTCGTTATTCGAGTTTTCCGATTTCAACAAGATTCTGCTTCCCGCGAAACCAGTGTCGTTAGTGCGTATTCTCAGTGTTCGACGACAAGAACAACTCTTCGTTTCTTCGTGAAACGAACACCTGACCGATCGACAAACTTTTCATCCTCTTTCCACGGACAAAGTTGATCGAGAGTTACATCGTGACGACAAGTAAGAATTTTAATTGGAACTATCTCTGGAGGAAGGAGGGGGGGGGAAATTCGCTTCTCATCGACTGATAATTAATTTTTTTTCATGCTCCCCCCCATGCTCCTTCGATTGAAAATTGAATCGAATAAGATTTCCTCCATTTTTTTTTTCTATATTCTCGTTCTATATATTCGTTATTTGGAAAAAAAAAACAAAAGATCCAATAGATTTCGACGAAAAGGAAATGTCAATGGGAGAAAAAAAAATAGATCCGAAAGATACGAAGATAAAAGGTGGAAATACAGTTGTGTCGCGATAAAATCGATCCCCACCTGGAAGTGGATGCGAAAAAAAAAATGGATGGGATCGGAATTTTGAAAGCCGGGAGGACGTTTATAAATAAACCGAACGCGCCGGTTTGCTGCGCAAACTGTTCCACTTCTCGTTGTAATGTTGCATTTCTATAAAATCTATCAACACACGGCCGAATATGCACGCGTGTTGCACCAGGGGCGTATAAGGAGGGTGCGCACCAATGTACAGGGTGTTGGAAAAAGTGGATCCAAGATTTGTAAATCGACTGAAGAGCGAAGATTTTTTTATCATTTAAGAATAGTTTGATATTGCGGAGAACGTAAATAAGAGAATTAATAAGGAAGAAGGTTTTTTTTTTATTTTGGTTGGTTTTAGTAATAATTAAAATATCATCGAGATAACGATATTTTAAGTATTCATCGATTCTTTTAGTCAATGAAGAAGTTAATGTGCTGATTTCTTTTTTTTTTTTAGATATTTATAAAGTTTTGAAATATCCTGTACATCGTTCTTTGTTAATTTCGTAGAATTAATTAATGATTCATAATTGATTTTATAATTGACAAGAGCGGATAAATGGACATGAGTCAGAGCATCGAGTTCTTTTAACCTTTTGCACTATTATGTAAGTATGTTTGCTACGATGAAAGCTTTTCAAGCTAATACGAAAATAGAGAATTCCATGTTTTACGTATTTGAAATACAAATATTATTAGTTTGTTTAACAAGTTTTACGAAAAGGATGGAATTCTATATTTCGAGAAATGAAATCCTTTAAAATAATTATCAAATAAATTTATTAATCTATATCACCTTTGATCAATATTATTAATTTCATCGAATTATTCCAATCCTCTTTTTTTTACAAAATCACTTGCTCCCCTAG
The DNA here is from genome assembly GCF_014066325.1 of Apis laboriosa. Lineage (NCBI taxonomy): Eukaryota > Metazoa > Arthropoda > Insecta > Hymenoptera > Apidae > Apis > Apis laboriosa. The sequence continues at coordinate 802,171 of NW_025223857.1, forward strand.
TTAATAAATTACCGCGCTAATAATCGCACTTTTATCACTTTCGTTTTGCCAATATTTTCTCCGCGGTCGATAAAATAGTTGCGCTTTACTCTTCCAATAATTAAACAACCGTAACACATCATCGTCCCGCGGAATATCGTTCAAGATCCGAACGACTCTCCACCAGTGATCCCCCGCGTGCCATTTTTCCCTCCTTATTCGTCGATAGACTCTCCTCCTGAATGTTTAAATGCGCCATTAACAATCGATACCAGAAATCGAACGATCCAATCTACGGTGCGTATCTAGTAGAGAAAGAGAGAGAGAGAGAGAGAGAGAGAGAGAGAGAGAGAGAGAGAGAGAGAGAGAAAGAGGAGAAAAATCGATGGAGTAGTAGGACAGAATGGATACGGAGACGTTTCTTGCACGGGGTTAAAGGTGAGGAAGCTAACGAAACAACCACGGGATGTCTATTTCATTATTCATCGGCCGTGGGTCTACGATTATCGAGTATCGGTTTGCTGCTTCTTTCCAGTTTATAAAAGAAGGAAGGAAACCGTGCGTATATGATGTATATGTGTGTCTATCCGTCACATCGAGTGTGTACACAGCGATTCATAAATGTATATTCTTCGAGGGGTGAACGTACATCGTGTAACCTAGAAAATTTGTGATATTTTTTTTTCAGGCTTATCTATATTGGATTAATTATAAGTGAATTTGTAATAAATTAATTCTCTTCGTTGACACGTATGTGTGTACATTTTCTTTAAATTATTTGAAAAAAATTAAAATTTGTCGAAGAATTCGAACAAAGTTTTCCATTTATTTTTCGCGTTATTCCAAATTATCCCTTCACCCGTTATATCTTCTCGTCAAAAAATTTGCCTATCGAAGGAAAAAAACGATGGCAAACACGTATGACGAATCTCTCAATTACAGAGAGACACACACACACACATATACAAATCATTTTCATTTATCGTATTCCCATATTTCACGTGTACACACCTTATACATATATATGTTCACTGCTGGAAAGAAGCTCGCAGAACGGTACACGAGCAAGAAGCTAGGACTATGTATCTCCATTTCAACTTTGTTGATAATCCTGACATCATACACTATTTGGTAGTAGAAGAGTTATAATTTGAATATTTAAAATCGTAAAAATAGTTAGGATAATCATCAAAACTGAAATATTTTCGAAATTATTAATTATTTCGAACACATATACATCGTATATATTCGTATACGTACAATTATTATTTTAACTATTCGAATACAAAATTAATAAATTTATAAATTAAATTATCGTTAAAAATCATAATCAGTCTATATTGATGAGAAATAAGAAATTAAAATTCTTTGGATTCTTTGTCTACGCTAATACATCGAGGTTTGGATACAAATCGGTCGTTTTGGATTAGTATATGTGACAAATACCATGGTAGAAAAATGTATGTGCAAAATAGACGTTTCCTTTCAAATTAACCAATCAGATTCCTTCTGCAAGACTTCTTTCCATCAGTATACTGTTCACTGCTAGAAAAAAGTCTCGCAAGACGGCACAGGGGCAAGAGGAGTTCTTCGCTAGGACCGCCTATCTCCATTTCAAACGTTTTGTTGACAATAGTAATACCACACGCTGCATAGTAATAGAAAAGCTATAATTTGAATATTAAAAATCGTACAAATTATTTCTATTTATAAAGTTACGTTACGGGTTAAAAATAATCGAAATTTAATTATTTCGACACATATCAATATATATTTGTATAGATACAATTATTATCTTAACTATTCAAATAGAAAATTATATTTATAAATTAAACTATCGTTATAAATTGTAATTAGTCTACACTTATTGATGAGAAATAAGTTTAATATATCGAAATTTAGGTATAGATCGATCGTTTTCGATTATGTATAACAAACACCATGCTACAAACAAAATTGCTTGTGAAAATAGGCGTTTCCTTCCAAATTAACCAATCAATTTCTTCTACGAGACTTCTTTCCACTAGTGAACAGTGACCACTTATGAATCACCCTGTGTACACATATATATACACGTTCTCTAACGTCGTGTAACCGCTAACAAGGCTCTTCTATTTATAACGGCGTTATGCTTTCGCTTCGAGAGCAGCTCGCCTGTTTTCCGATTTTCTCCGCAGCCAGGGCCTCCACGGTCTCTGCTGGAACTGCACAACGATGTCCGTCGATCCGAGAATAGAGTCGTCTAGCCTTCTCTCCCCCTCCACCCAATTTCTCACTTCCTTCCTATAGAATTATACCAAGGAATAATCGGTGCGATATCGGTGTCGATGCCTTCCACTTTCCAAAACTGGAAGATGAATAACCATTGGACCCTCTTGGCTCCCCTTTCTTCCTCTTCCTCATAAGATAGATAGTTTATTGGCACGGTTCCATACCTTTCTGTAACGCTCACAGTTGTCTGGGTCATTCTCGATCCAATAGATTTAAGGGTCCATACCCTTTCTCCACTTATTCACGGGTTAAGAACCTAGTAAGGAACATAAGATAAGCTTGTATGTGCCGTATGTATATCGATTGATCGTTGGATTAATTGTTTCGTGTTGTACGAAAAAAAGGAAAAGGAAGATGAAAAACAAAATAAACGAGACACAAAGAATACAGATCTAGACAAATGTAATGTAATGTATTGATTGATTAATTGTTTCGTGTCGTAGTAAAACGAAAAACAAAATAGGCAAGACACAAAGGACGAGTTTAACCGGGTCTAGACAAATGTAACCGAAAGAGGAGGGTGCAGAGCGTTGAGGCAATCCCTTTGAACTTCGTCGATGGAAAGAACAGGCGATCCGCAAACATGGCCGAGCATCGTTTCGTTGTGTGTGGCGTGTCGGTGACCGTCGTCGTCCACGTGTCAAACGGAGCGTGTCGAAATCGCGTTCGAGAGAGAGGTTAGATTGGTGCAAAGTGGTAAGTTGGAAAGAAAGAAAATTGTAACAACGAAAAAGTCGTTAGCGATTCGAATAGAAAGGAATTCTATTCGAAATTTAAATCTCGTTTCAGATCTCTCTTTATCGATCGATTTACGAATCGTTTTGACCGCGTTCGTCGTAACCGTCGAAACTCCCCCATTCGAAAATAGCGTGATAAATCGGAGGATCTGTATAATTCATTGGCGAGCAGAGAGAAAAGTTTGGGGAAATAGACAGGCGAATTCTATCGTAGCTTCGCTCGGCTTCAGGCCAAATTCTCCAACTTTATAGATATTATTACAAAAGATTGCAACGACTATCTTCCTTATTTCTTCCAATCCCTTTGTCCCCAATTTTTCGTCTCCATCGATGATCGATCCGATCACTTTCGATCGAAGACGAGAAAATTCGTGACGAGGGAGATTACGATTTTGTTAATCGAGATGACAAACTTATAATATATTGTAAATCGATCATTGCGAAAATTTTCATTTAGAGAAACAATTTTATAAACAATTGGATAAAGTTAGGATATTCGTGAAAAAATTCTTAGCTCTTGCTTTTCTCCCTTTTTCCCTTTTTCTCGAATTCATTCAGAAGATCGAGAAACGAAAAAAGGAAATTTATCATCGAACAAATCTTGAAAAGAATACATTTCGACGAGTGTATAATTACTTCACTCAATTTCGTGGACTGAAAATCGAGGAACGAAGATTTTCACAGTTCTTCGCGCCAATTCACCGTTCCTTCGATTGCCTCTCAATCGATAATATTCGTCATCCATGGAGAACTTACAATTAGATTGTTCGAGGCGCGTATGTGTGTGTGCGCGTAGCGTGTATTTAACACGTTTCAAGCATGAGACCCTCGAGACTCGGTTGCTAATTGGCTCAGCGTATCAACGACCTTTCTTACTTACTCTTTCTTTTCTTCTCTCTTCCTTACGAAGCAACGGCGAGCTTGAACTAAGTTTTTTAACGGATTAACTCGTTTCCCAGTATGCCCCATCGAAACGACCGATAGGTACTCTGCCCTGTTCAATGTTTTCAACTAGAGTCAACTTCAGAGGAAAACATCGTTTTATTACAAACTTATGTTACGCGCAACGTATTTTTATTCCTTCGATAATAATTCGAAGATTGAATCGCGCGCGGAAAGATTTTTTTTTTGAATTGACATTCAACTGTGCGCACAATTTTATTATTTAACGAAAATAATAAATTTCGAATTTTTAAGTTTGCTGGTGTCTTTTTCATTTTTTCTCACTTCGAATGACTTCAAAAATTTTTAAAACTCGAAGAAAAATTTCGAAAATCGTGGTTATAGATTTTTTGCAAATATTTTCTTCCCGAGTCTATTATATTTTTCCATTAATGGAATTTATTTAACGATATATCGTGATAATACGGAGAGCCAATCGTGCGCCGATCTTTCTTTCAAAATTTAATTCGTGTCAATTGGATGACGATAGAACAACTCGATAAATTAATTCTCAAGGTTTCGAATATTTTCTTTTTTTTTTTTTTCAATGTTTTTTCCTTTGACGGACAACCTCGCTCAATCCCACCCCCGCATTTCATTTCAAAGAGAAACGACAGTCTTCGCCTTCGCGAATATCAAGGATATCGTCGTGTCCTCGAATCGAACGGAACAAAGGATCGAATAAACCAAACGCGCCGTTGAAAATTGAACGACCGAGTTATGAGTGTGTGATTCGTGTCAATTTTCGCGGTTTGCAACTTGTTGACACTCGGATGTGGTTGTTCACAGATTCGATTACCTCCTCTTTTCTTAACACTTTTCGAGACAAGAATCTAACGAAATCCACGAGAAAATTTCTGAAAAACTCTTCTCCATTTCTCACATTTCAAAATTCATAAATACAAAATGTTTAAGAATGTATGTAACGGGATAAATGTGCATATCGAAATCAAGATAAAATCTTTTTCATTTTTCATATTTGGAAAAATTTACGGTGCACGCGTCGTAATTATCCATCGTAAAATATACCCGTGTAATAAAATTATAATATCGCGCGAATATTCGAAGGACGAATGGTTTTACGAGGCGAGAAGTGAAACGAGGATACGGGGTAATAAGGCCGTGGCGAAAAACATGGAGAGAAGAATTTGATGGAAAATTGGTGGCGCGACGCGGTCGAGCACGCCCGATCGTGTATGACAAGTGGCCCTCAATGTCGGCACATCCTGCACCACGTGAGCGCCGGTTAATCGATACGTCCTTCGCTTAAACGCTGATTAGCGTCTTCGACACCGGCCGTGATTCGCAATCGCAACTTCCCCGGCAATAGATCCGTCCGTTTTAAAACGCGAAGTTGAATCGACAGCGCTCCTATCTTAAATATACTCTCGATACTTTTCTTAAATAATACTCGATCGCGAATAATATCGAGAAGAGTGTAAACTCGTTTGTTCCGAGCTACTTATTTTTGCATTACTTGTTTTCCAAGAGTTTTTTTAGCGGGAAGGAGAAGGAGAAGATTGGGGATTGGAAATAAAGGATCGTTGTTTTTGCAGCATCATCGAGGGCTGAGCTATCGAAAAATATGGCGTCAGGAATACCGAGCGTTCATCAGAGGAAGCTTGGACCAGCGCCGATAGCATCCTTCGAAGACCTGTCCGACGAGGTGGAAAACGTGAGTCCTTCCCTGTGTCCTCCCCGAGTCTCCTCACTTCTAAGTCGGCTGTATCCGAGCGGGACGGAAGTGTGCGCGTAAGATCGTCCAAGATCTCGCCAAGATCACGCGCGTTCCCCCTTCCAAAGTCGAAAAATCTCCGCGTGTCCCCGTGAGACACGGGGCGACACCTGTGTGTGCGTTGTCCGTCACCAACCAATCAACCAACCAACCAACCAACCAACCAACCAACCAATCAACCATCACACCCCAGTGACTGTGACTCGACACGACAAAACCAGCCTTACGAATTTGAATGCAGGGGGAACCGGCTGCGCGAATGCCAGGCATCGTCGAGGTCACCACGCCGGCAACGCCTGGTAGTTCGCTTAAGACACCCAGCACGCCGAGAATTGACATCAGCAGGGCGAGCAGTTCCTCCCACCATGAGGACAGTAACTCCAGGGATTCCACGCCCGAGAGGGAACTCCTCGCAGGTATTCTTCTGAACCGCGTCAAAAACTTGTCACGTCGTTTCTCCTTTTTCTTCCTGCGTCGTGTATGCCGTTTCGATAGAAGAAACGGTTAACGAAATGTGAGAGGGACGCGTTCGCGTGGTATTAAAAAGGGAATTCGATTGAACGTAGTATTCGTCGATTATGGCATTGAAATCGTGGGTGGGGACAGTGAGTTAATATTGCGAAGATGGTTACTTGAATAAATTTTATCATTCGAAGCGTCGAATATACAAAGAGAGACTTAATTTTATTCAATGTTTTAATTAATTAATTTTTCAGCCCGTTTTGATAAACTATGATATTTAAACGATATTTAAAACGCTCGAATAACATTTATTCGTATAGTTGATCGTCATTCTTCGTACGCCCACTATAATTATTCTTTGAGAAATCAATTAAAAATTCATGAAACTTTATTCTTGACTTCATCATCTCTATTTAGTCTACCATATATTAATTTATCAGAAAAACTTTGTATATTTTTCTATCTTCCTTTTTTATGAACGAATATTTTATTATTATTTTATTATTCGCTATTTTATATAGTTTCGTTGTTTGTCGGTAACGTCGTCCAAGAAAATTGGCGCGAAACTTCGAAGCGTATCGGTATTCGATTTATCCTTTTCACATGTATCTCAGCGCCATCGTGTCAAGTTTCTGAAACGACCAATATCCGCGCGCATTGTAAAGATGGACGGGGTCACGTGAATAACCGACATCCTCGAGTTCCCACCCTCTAACGAAGCACGGGAACGATAATATCGCGAGTGACTCATTGCCAACGAGTTAGGGTTATTTGAGTTTCGAATTAACAATTGGATCTGACTCATCCACCGGCTCAGAGTCCTAGTTACGAGTCCTGTTACGAGAGACACCGCGGGGAAGAAAGAAGAAGTTTCCACGTGGGAGGGAAATTGGAAGTTAAATCGTTTCTGCGAAGGGAAATTGAATTTTCCACGGTCGCGAGAAACGTATGACGAGATCCAATTATATCGCTGGATAGTGTTTCGTTAGTTTCTATCTCTATCGCGTGCAAATTTTCGAACGACGAACACCTCGTCGATGTGACAAATTATGTGCTTATAACACAATCATCTGGCAGAAAGTATTCGATCGTATATATAAATCAATAGATTTTTACATACTTCGATGCCTATCGTTTATTTCTATATCGATTTCGATGAAATTTTTAGCGTGCGTACAAGTGACATAAATCGTGACAAAACGTATCGTTTAATTTTTCAGGATAAAAGAAAAGTTTATAAAAAAGGTTTGTTTATTTTCTTCATCTTTTTCCGTCTATCTGGTAAAGTAATCCTTCCAAGTTTTCAAAAAGAAAATTCGAGTCGTTTGATCAATTGAATTTTAAGAAAGTTATTCTATCTTAAAGGAATACTTTTTGCCAATATTTTCTTCTCTTTTTCTTTTCTCGTGGAGTTAAAAGGGAAATAATCCATCAAAACGTGTACTCTCTTCGATTTCATAGTTGAGTGGAGACGTTCTTTAGTTTACTTTTCCGCGTATAATTTACCTTTCGAGTTAAAAGAACAGAGAGTACGCAGCTGTAGCAAACCTCTACACACATGTGCATTTGATGGAATCTATCGTAAGCGTACAACTTTGATCACATTCAAACAAATTCTAAAATGTAGCATAGATGGATTAAAATATCGATCATGCGTATTACGAGTGTTTCGTAACGCGTTGAGTAGCAAAACCTAAACCTTTCTTTTCTTTCGATTAGTTTACAGTAGCTTAAATTAGAAATAGAAATATCATTGAATTGTAGAAAAATCATAGATGTGACTCGTATCGATTCGAGAAACAAAACGATTCTCTCTTTCATCTATAGTGATTAACTTAGTTAATTAACTAATCCACCATTAGAAATATCATCGAATTGTGAGAAGATCGATTTTCCTCGATTCTCTTTCGATATAACGATTAACTTAACTTACATTAGAAATATGATCGAATCGTGGATGTGACTCGTATCGATTCGAAAAACGATTCTCCTAGACTCTATTTCGATATAGCGATTAACTTACCGTAGCTCGAATCCGTTAGAAATATCATCGAATCGTGAAAAGATCATAGATGTCACTCGAAGCGTTTCAACGATTCTCCTGTTTCGATGTAGTGATTAGTTTACAGTAGCTCGAATCCATTAGAAATATCATCGAATCGTGAAAAGATCATACATATGACTCGTATCGATTCGTGGACGATTCTCCTGGACTGGCATAGAAGAAGAAGGTTACCACGAGGCTGGGTCACGATCGATCCGAGAAGAGAACAGAATACGATGTGTTCACCGTGTTGTTTCTAAATGCTCCCTCGAGAGATAATGCGAGCCCTGTTTCTGCTTGCGCGCCACGAATTAATACGCATATACATTACGGAGAGGTCTCCACTGCAAATTTGTCCTATATTCGAGAGGACCTTTGTCGCGAACATACTCGATTCAAAAAGCGACATGATTCTCGATTGCCTCGTGAATCTTCTCCTCCCTTTTTCCGTCACTCGTAGCATTTTTCTTGCTGATCTGTAACGCGATAACGAGTTCATCGGATTCGATCTTTTTACAATTTTAACGGACGATCGTTTTCTTTTTCTTCTTAAATTCGAGTTAACGTTTTATGTGTTTTTACACGTTGATATTGATTTCGAAATGCGAGATCTGTTTCAAAGTTATCGTTCAATGGAAGTTTAATTTGATTTGCATTTATTACGCATGTCAATAATTTTTAGGTTATATTAACTGCGATGTTTGTGCAAAAAATAATAGCTGCTGAAATTTAGAGATGATTTGTTAATTATGTGCGATAATTAGGCAAATATTTGATGAAAGAAAGAGTTGATATGAAAATTGGAGAAAATGATTTGAAGAAATCAAAGAGCGATATGCATCATGGTATAAATTTGTTCGATATTTGAACATGATATCAAAGATGCATCGAAATCCACCTAGAAAAACAACATTTTCAGAAATTGAATCTTTTTTTTTATTTGTGAACAGAAAATTTATTACGAGAACGAAGCTGCCTCGTATTTTTTTTTTTAAAAATATACATTATCGTAAATTTCAATTCACGTGGAAAAAAAACGAGAGGAACCTTATGCCAATCCAACGATTCGGCGTTTTTATTACTTTCGAAGTTTGCCAATTAAACAGTACCAGGATGAATGTAGAAACGAAGGTTTTATATTCGTTGAGTTTTCGTTTGAAAATAAAAAGTAGGTAGCGTATCCGTAACTAGAATTTCGCCTTTATAACCTCTTCGGGAACACCGACACATGTGTATACCTTTAATTTTTTAAATTGAAATCGTTCTAAGAACAAAAGAAAAAAATTTGTCTTCGCTTTTCGCATCTTTTAATAATAAAAACAAGCACAAATAATATTTTACTTCACTTTCATCATCATATTATATATTCTTAACAACTTACCCGAAGAGGTTAACCGTAGCCTTGCGTTAGAAAGAAAATGGGATAGAAATTCTTTTTCGTGTCTGTAGAATTTAGACTTTTCGATCCTTCTCGAGATACATTATAATTAATAACAAAACAAAATTGTAACGAATTGGGCAGGCGGAGAACCTCCACCCGGATGCAAGCTGACTCTGGGCTACAAGGAGGACGCCCAGGATCTGAGATCGTCGACGGAGGAGCTCGACCTGCAAGATCCGATTCACGAGCAAGATCTGAAAAGGGAATCGAAGAAATTGGCCAAGAGGCGGAAGGAGGATGGTTCTCTGTCCGACTACAGCGGCAAACAATTGGACAGAGAGCGTAAGGACAGCAATTGTTCGGAGATTGTTCTGTTGAACATCAGTGGGAGAACGTCCAGGCTCTCGTCAGTCGGTAGTCAAGGTTCCGGGGCGTCTGGCAAGCTTTCCGTCGTGTCAGCCACGTCGTCCAGGTAATTCGATGTCCTCCAGAATCAACAAATATGTACAGGGTGTCCCAAAAATTCTAGCTCTTCCAAGATTCAACTTCAACTTAACCAAGATTCCTCTAATTTCAAATGACATTTTCCAAAAAAATTGTAGTAATTTAACCAAGATTTCCCTAATTTCAAACATTTTTCAAAAATTTTAACAAGTTCCAACTTAACCAAGATTTCCCTAATTTCAAACGACATTTTCCAAAAATTTTAACAACTTCCAACTTAACCAAGATTCTCCTAATTTCAAACAACATTTTCCAAAAATTTTAAGAATTTAACCAAGATTCCCCTAATTTCAAACATTTTCCAAAAATTTTAACAACTTCCAACTTAACCAAGATTCCCCTAATTTCAAATATTTTCCAAAAATTTTAGCAACTTCCAACTTAACCAAGATTCTCCTAATTTCAAACATTTTCTAAAAATTTTAACAATTTAATCAAGATTCTCCTAATTTCAAATATTTTCCAAAAATTTTAGCAACTTCCAACTTAACCAAGATTCTCCTAATTTCAAACATTTTCCAAAAATTTTAACAACTTCCAACTTAACCAAGATTCTCCTAATTTTAAACAACATTTTCAAAAAATTTTAAGAATTTAACCAAGATTCCCCTAATTTCAAATATTTTCCAAAAATTTTAAGAATTTAACCAAGATTCCCCTAATTTCAAACATTTTCCAAAAATTGTAACAACTTCCAACTTAACCAAGATTCTCCTAATTTCAAATAACATTTTCCAAAAATTTTAAGAATTTAATCAAGATTCCCCTAATTTCAAACATTTTCCAAAAATTGTAATAACTTCCAACTTAACCAAGATTCCCCTAATTTCAAATGACATTTTCCAAAAAAATTGTAGTAATTTAACCAAGATTTCCCTAATTTCAAATATTTTTCAAAAATTTTAACAAATTCCAACTTAACCAAGATTCTCCTAATTTCAAACGACATTTTCCAAAAATTTTAACAACTTCCAACTTAACCAAGATTCTGCTAATTTCAAACAACATTTTCCAAAAATTTTAAGAATTTAACCAAGATTCCCCTAATTTCAAACATTTTCCAAAAATTTTAACAACTTCCAACTTAACCAAGATTCCCCTAATTTTAAACATTTTCCAAAAATTTTAACAATTTCTAACTTAACCAAGATTTCTCTAATTTCAAATGACATTTTCCAAAAATTTTAGCAACTTCCAACTTAACCAAGATTCTCCTAATTTCAAACAACATTTTCCAAAAATTTTAAGAATTTAACCAAGATTCTCCTAATTTCAAACATTTTCTAAAAATTTTAACAATTTAATCAAGATTCCCCTAATTTCAAATATTTTCCAAAAATTTTAACAATTTAACCAAGATTCCCCTAATTTCAAACATTTTCCAAAAATTTTAACAACTTCCAACTTAACCAAGATTCCGCTAATTTCAAAAATTTTCCATTTTCCATCTCGTTATCACTTTCTTAACCAATCTCGTCGAGAGGAGCAATATATATTATCGAGCAAGAATGTTTCCACGTTTTTTGGGGCACCCTGTATATTGACTCACGTTTGAATCCCGAAATTTAACTAAATAAACGTCACTCATCTCCAGGTCACCGAGCCCGCACAAATGTCTACTCGAAACGTCGTTCTGCGGAAGCAAGCCGACGCTGGCCGATAACCTGATAGAACCGTCGAAGCCGGAGACGGACGATCTGGAGAAGATCCTGTTGAAACGGGAGGCGGACACCACGAAAGCGTTGATCCCGGAGAGCATAAAGGTGTCGATGGTGGACGGAAATTTGAAGCCGGATCCCTTGGATAAACCGAGGAGGCGGGGTCGAGAGGAGAGGAAGGAGATCTTTAAAAGAGAAGTCGAAATCACGAAGAGATTTCTCGAGAAGGTGAATATACAGGTAAACGAAAATCGAATATCTGATTCCTTTTGTTTCTTCACATTCCTCACGCATTTCTCATTGAAGGTGCCGGTGGTAAAGAGATCGGAGAATACAACGGAGCAACAATTGGCGAGAAGTGAACAGGCGCAAGAGGTGCAGAAGCCGGCCACTCTGGATTTCAACGACAAGAGGAAAAAGGCGCAGAACTTCAAGGAGATAGTGCAAACAACCCCGACAACGAGCAGCGCGACCGGTAGCCCAAAGTTGCCTAGGCATCAGAAGGTCCGCGACCTCGAGGGATCCCGTACACCCAGCCCCTCCTCCGTCTCGAGAAAGAGCAGCTTCACCTCCCTGTTCAAGGTACCCTCGTTGTAACCACCACGTTGTGAACACGTAATACGCTGCTGTGTATACCACCTGTAATAATTGTAATAATTTATAGATGAAACTTAATTAAAAAAGTAGATGATAGGCATGTAACGCTTCGCACATCGATTCCACACGGATATCCTGGCTTTGTCTCTTTGTAGAAGATCCGCTAGCTTAGTCGAGAAGAAATCTCGAACAAACAGACACACAAGTGCATGTACTTGACCACCGCGTGTTCAACTTTTAAGGCCCGTACAGACAGCAGTGTGTTGAGCCCAGAATCACCGTCGCCCAGCACCAAGCCTCGCCGTAGCTTGACCTCGAAGATCAGGGACACCACCGAGAGTCTGCGCAGCAGGTCCAAGTCGAGGGACCGGGTGACCCCCCCGGCCGACAAAGGGGCCGCCGCTTTGAGAAAGGAGTCCAAGAACAAGGGGGTGTTCTCGTCCACGCTGAGCTTGTTCAAGAAACGCGAGCGAAAGAAAAGTTACGACGAGGCGATCGCTGCCTCCTGCACCTCCGCCTCCGTCGAGCTCAACGCCCCGGCGGGCGCCGGCCACCCCTCCCTCGAGAGCATCGGCCACGTCGAGTTCCGGTTCAACGCGGAGAAGGAGAGCCGCAAGGACGACTCCATCTTCATTAGCTTGCACGCCGACGACAGGAACTACGAGGAGGCCCTCCCCTCCGAGAGCGTCTCCATACCCCTCGAAACGCCCACCAAATTGTTGGACGAGTACGAGTCGGAGCCACGGACCGGAAGCATCGTGACCGAAGCGTCGATCGAGCATTACCCACCCCCTCCGCCCTCCTCGTCGAGGATAAAGACCGAGGCGTTGATCGAGAGGTCGTACTCGAGGGACGCGGTACAGGTACCGCGGAGCGGCTCCAAGGAGTCCGAGATATCGAGAAGCTCGTCGAAGGACTCGAAGCTGAGCGGTCATGGGAAAGGCGAGGTCAGGTCGTCCTCGTCCGTGGAGGGGAAGCCTCCTGCGGAGCATCGGGTGTCCAGCAGCTCGTCCAAAGACTCGTTGGGGAAGAGGGACGCGACGAAACCGAAGAGGAGGAGCAGGGAGGCGCAGCAAGCAGCACCGGTCGAGCAGTCGGTGGAGAGAAGGGAGGAGGACACTGTCTCGTCGAGGCAGAGGCAGATGAGGGGACACGCGGAGGTTAGAAGCGCGGAGAGCAGGAGGGCGGACTTGTTGGACGAGGGGATCAGGGTCGCGGATCAGGAGCTGGTGAAAACGCCGAGCGTGATCTCGGATTTGGATCGCAACAGCTCGGAGTCGGAGAGGGACTCGGAGATCGAGTTTGTCAGGAACAAGGTGGAGAAGCTTGCCGAGGAATTGCCCGACGAGAGGAAAGGCCTGTTCTACGAGGAGAGCTTCGAGGAGGATCTCCCCTATATCCCGACCACCCTCCCCTTGGAGAAGAGCGTGGCTGTGCCGATCCTGCCTGTGAAACAACGACTTCAGGAAGTAAGGTAAACTGCTCCCCTTATTTCCCCCCCTCCCATCTCTACGACGATGATCGAACGAGATTGGTCGCTGTTTAGAACGATACCAATCGAGAGGCCGCGTTCTACGACACCGATAAACCCGACACTGCTCGACGAGTTCGTGATGCAGACGTCTCTGGACGAGCGCCGCGTGGAGAAAATGAAGATATCGCTGCCCCGGGAAGAAAGTTTCAAGCTGAAGAGCCCGAGGAAGCACGCGGCGAACACGTTCATGGAGTTCGCCGGCAAGGTGCCCGACGGGGGGCGGAAAACCGCGGGCAAGTCGCCGAGTCCTCCTCCACTGCCACCGAGGGCCACGGCCAGGCCGAGCAATTGGATCAATTTCGAGGAGATACCGGAGAAGAGGAAAGCGCCGAAGAGGATTCAAACGATCCCTCGGCCCGAAGACGAGGTGAAATCAGGTGGATACAGTTACGTTCAACCGGAGGAATGCAGGTACGCATGCTTCTCCGTGAAAGCGCCCTCTTCCAGCGAGTTGATTTTGCAGTGCCTGCGACTGTCTCGAGTTATCCTGAACGTTCTTTAGATTAAAATAAAATTATTAAACAGGTGCGAGTGCCACGAAGAGTCGCGACGAGCGTCGATGAAAGAGGCGGCTGCGACGAGGGCATCGTCCTCGTGCAGCAGCAACGGGGAACGTGCTTGCAACGGTGACAACTGTACGGTGCCTACGTCGACGTCCCTGGATCGCGCCAGTATCGTCAGGTAAACACGCCCGGGTACGATTGTCGATCAAAGTCGAATCGGTGTGAATAGAACAATCGTCGAAGACGCTAGTGATGAGTAGAGGTTTGTTTTTGTACTTTCAGTGACAGCTCGTTGGAGTGTAGCCTGAGCATCGAGGAGAACAACACTACGCAACCGTTATCGGCGAAGCCGTTCAGCATGGATCTGGACATCAGGTCGAATCGGTCCAGTATCGTATCCCAGGACGAGACTGACGAGACCCTGCACCAATAATAGTTCATTCACGGCACGCCTCGCCTTATTATCCTCTTGTTAATCGGAACGAAGATTCAACACCTTGTTGGAACTGTTCTCGATCCGAGTTCTCGTTGCATCTATAACCGATCCGAATCTCTAATGTATCTCGTCGAAACTGGATAACGAATCGACTCTGCTCTCTCTCTCCTTTCTACTCTTATTTTCTCTTTCTCGCTTCTATCTATTATCAAAACCGTCTAAACGGTTTCTCTTGTCTGTATCATGTCAATTTCAGTAGCAAAGTTTAATGCTAGTTTACTGCAACATTTTCTGTGCAGTCGTATTCGTTATATCTAATTAAAGAGTAACAGAGTAATTCGTTATTCGGGGAAATAAGTATCGTGTTAAGCGCGTTTGGAATAGAGCTCTTATTAACCGGATATCCGAGTGTTCGAAACATGCTCATTGTAACTCGAGTTTTCTTTCATGATTCCAAATACGAGATTTTGAATTGAAATTGAAGAGACCAAATTTAAATGTATTCACAACAGAGCTTCGAGTTTTAAATTAAACTCGAGTTCGGATGCTAGAGTCGATAGTAAGAGCTCTGGTATTAGAGTATTGTATCTATATTGTGTAATCGTTCCGATTTTCCTCCACTTTCCTCGACTTTTCTCGTCGTTGTCTACGAGCCTTGTTTATCAACCGGTTATCGAACATCGAACGTCAATGCTAATTTTTAATCGCGCTTCGTAGCCGATTAAAACGCGAATATGTCACGAACGCGAGCACACACATTTGTACATAACCTGTAACGATTTCGAGAACATTTTAATCTAAGGGCGTAACTTCCACGAGAACTCGTTCGTTCTTTCGTTAATAGTTCCCTCGTCGCGCATCAACCCTTGAAAAAAGAAACGATGCTTTGCGCGCGTGTTGACCAAATGCTTCCTTACGAGAACGGGAGATCGAATCGCGGACGATGATTCGTGAGAGAGAAACAATCCTCGGTTTTTCGAAGCTTCGAACTCGGAATTAAAAGTCGAATGTCGACGCTTTACGCTAGAAAAAGAATGAAAATTAGTGGATAGTTTATTAACGATCGCGTTTAGATCGTCTTGAAAGTATATGATAATAGCGAATAATGCGTTCAAATATTTTTGCGACCAATTATAGACAGGACCTCGAAGCCCGTAATATGTGTGTTCTCGAATATCATTGGCAAACTTCGTAGCAGCGAGCTCCTTCCGTTTCCAGACTGATAAAGAGAAGAATACGTTATTTTGTTGATCGTCTGGTGTAAAAAAAAAAAAAAAAAAAAAAAAAGAAAAAGGAGCGTGTCACGAAGAGAGCTTACTTTCGATTCTTCATATCATGTAGATAAATTTAGATCTGTAAGTGCCACGAATGTAGAGAATCATAGAAAATTAGAGAAATTATAAGAATGATTGTTACGTTGAATCAATCGATTTTTGCGTATGACACGTGTTCTATTAAAATAGAGTTAATCGCGTGTACGCGAAAATCAGCGAATATTCGAAAATTTCATTGGACGCATGTGATGCGCATCGTCGAAAAATCATTCTCTCAGTATTATACGCGTGGATAATTGTGATTGCGTGTATGCGTGCATATCATTCCATATTCATAAAATTAATTTTTATTTTCCCTCGGATTCATTGCAATTTATCGAGCTTCGAATTTCGAAAATGTGAATATTGTCCACGGTCATCGTTCACGAAAGAAAAATGGCAACGATCTCCCAATATATTGAGCCGACGAGTATAAATAGCGAAGATATCGATGTTAGACGCTTATAATCACGACAAAAATCAAACGATCATAACCGACAGAATCGATCCGATTGCGTTTCGTTCAAGTGCTTCGATTGCTTCGTCTCGCGTCACTGGAATAACGATCATCCTTTATTTCGAGTCTGAAAATATGTGATAGGTTATCTGAATTGTTTTGTAACTCGCGATAAATTTCAATCGCTTAGGCTTCCCAATCAATGTTTTCTTTCATCGTTCGATAAAAACTTCTTCGCTCGAATGTGTTTTCGTCTAAATTGCTTTTGTAATAAATTAAGTTTGGATTTTTTGGAAGCTTCAAATATCGGAAAACAAGTGTCGGAAAAATTCTGTTTCGTGAAAGTCAAATCGAAAAGTACAAGATAATAGAGATAATTGTAATTGTTGTTCGATCCTCGTTAATTGATAAGAAAGAATCTTATCGATCGCGATATATCGCAATTAACGTGAATAACGATTCGATGAGTGAGAACAATAGTCGGAAAATGAAAAGATGAGACAAAAGGTGAAAAAAGAAAGTTCAACTTTTTTTTTTGCATCATTACTCGATGATTAATTACAACATCGACAAAAATCAATTAGCTATCGATTATCGAATTAAATTATTATATCGATTATATTTATATATATTATATTAATCGATAAATCGAATTAGTGATAATATCAGAGATCGATGAACCGCTTTTATATCGTTTCTTCCGTTTTAATGGAAGGGAAAAAGAGATAGGAAAGAGTGTAAAGTTATTGAAGAAAAAAATTCTTATGAAAAATATTTCCTTTTCGATATTCTTTAGCAATACACATCACATTATTCGTAATTATACTTTTTAAAATATATTCAACGACAAGTGGAAATGATAACCGAAATAATTTGATATTTCTAAAATTGTAAATAATGAATTAGAAAAAAATGCATATCGTGGAAAAGCATAAGAGAATGAGAATAAAATCAAACTTGAAATGAAAAAGAAATAAAAGAGAGAGAAACAATGAGTGAGAAGGGAAGCGAAAGCAGACGGAGAAAGAGAATAAAAAAAGTGCGTTTTAACGAGTAATTTAATCATTTCAAATACGTTCTCCTTTTTTTCTTTTATTTTTTTTTTTTTTTTTTTTTTTTTTTTTNGTATTGCTCTCTCACCGTCAAAAAGTTGCCCTGGTTCGTACTCACGTATTAGAAATTAAGGAATGAATCTATGGCAAGGAATCGTCCACGAGTCGAGAAACGAATTTTTTGATATTAATCGTGGAAATTTCAGGGAGTATTCGGCAAAGGGAACACGAGTCTTCCAACATAACCTCTTCGAGGAACAGTTCTCGACGTGAGATCGATTGACTCCAGTGACGCGACATTTCGACATTTTTCCTTTAATCGCTTTTAATATCGATAAAAAAAAATCTGTGTTCGAAGGCTTCGAGGCCGATCTCAAAGAATTTTATTATTACTATTATCTTCGAACTTATTGAAAAAAAGATACGTCAAAATATGTTCGGAGGGTTATCAAAAAATTCGATCATTCGATCGAGTTTCTCTTTCGAATAATTGAAAATTCAATTGAAATCGATAATTGTCGTTATAATATATCAACGTGATCGAACGTGATCCCGCGATGATGAAGAAAATGAGAAAAACGACAAAGAGGAAACACGATCGATATTTTATTGTTAATGCACGAAATTTAAAAATACTCCCCCACTGCGATAACTATTATACATACTATTTCTTCTGGGCGCGAGAAAAGATTGAGGAGAAAAAAAATAAGGATAAAAGTCGCGTGCGAAAGAATTAAAAAAAAAAAAAAAAAAAAAAAAGAAAAAGAAAGAAATCCGTAGAAAAAGCAAGAAGCTTCGTCGTGGACGGCTCTAAGCCTATTATTTTCTGTGTGTGTGTGAGAAATTGCAAATTATTTATTCCTATAGAGTCTATTCTTATATATATATATATATATATATATATATATCTTTCGACTGAGTTACGCGTCGACTTACCGAAAATAATGTTCGTATTCATATTCGTTCGTAAAACGAATAAATTCAAAGGTAAAAAAAAAAAAGAGATCAACATTTTTCGCTGTATATATGTATGTTTATTCTTAAAAAAAATTATACGGCTATTATATATATATGTATGTGTAAGTATATGTATGTACATACATACATACATACATATATATATAAGTACATTACAAAGTATAAATAAATAAATAAGTTAATAAATAAATAAATATATATATATATATGTATAGAAAAAAAATGAAGAACAAAGATCAGCAAAAAAAAAGAAAAAAAGAATGGAATGTATTAAAAGAATAGCGTATGCTGCATATATGATATTTCAAAGCACATCTGTTTAAGGAATTGTTACAGAATGATTCAATAAATATTATCTTAATACAATTTCATGCTGATAATTCATGGATGAATCGTTAAACATGTACGAGAGAAATTTTCGATTTTCGATATCGATCCAAAAAATATTCTTCATTTATTCATCTAAGTACTTTTAACTATTCTGTACCAAATCATTGTGTACTAATCTGATTTCATTTAATATATTGACTGTTAAGCCTTTGAATCTTGGATTTTACAGTTATTATACCATCCTTCTTCATTTCATCCCTCTTCTTCTCCTCCTCTTTCGAATCTATCATTATCGGTTGATCTATATCGCGTAAAAATATCGTGGATGTCGTTGTCGGAATTGTATTATTATTTTCTTGCATCGATTGCTGAAATCATAAAATTAATTCGAATAAATTCGAGTAAATTTTGTTGATATTCGCTATTTATATAAAGTTCTATTTGTACTATACTAATAGAAAATGATTGCTTATCTTTTAAAAAAAGAAAATAAAAAGACAACGTAAAATTACCTGCATGACGTTTAATAAGAACAGGAAAGCAAGTAAAGTCAAGGCGCTAAGTGCAGCTCCTTTGTCATTTTTATTTTTGTTACTTCTGAAAGTTTATAAAAATTCGATTTAATTTTACTCTGATTATTATATATAAAAGAAATGAATAATAAAAAAAAAAAAAGAAAATTATGAATATTTTATTTCACCCTCGTGAACCATGATAGTATCCTCCATATTCGCCGTGATGATAACCACCAGAACCGCTATGGTACCTATCAATACCAGGATGATAAGGATCATTCAAGCTTCCGAGATTCATCAAGGATTTGAATGTCATCTACAAGAAGAATTGGATCACATTGATGTATTAAATACGAATGGAATATTTGAAACTTTTAAACTCGCGAATTTCATAAATTGTAATATTTCGTAAATTATTTATACAATATATTATTCATCATTTAGGTTATGAAAATTTCAAAAATTCATAAAAATAACAAAAAATCGAATTTCGATCGAATATATTTTTAGCACATTAAGTTTTGAAAGAATCGTCACACAGAAAAACATAAAATGACACAACAGAAGGATAGAAAGTTTCTTACCTTTAGAAAATCGTCGAATGAAAAATTTTCGTCTTTCGCAATATGTATTCGAACTCTTTCAACGACTCGTTAAAGTCAGACTGTTTCGTCGAGAATTGTAACGCTCTGTTCCTTTAAACTTTCTGTTATGGCTCGTAAATTTCTTGACGCTCATTAACGACATCGTCCTCGTGTACACTTTGTTCATGTTTACATCGAATAAATGTACTCATTGTCTCGGAGACAAGGAAAATTTTCACAATCAACGAAGTTCCGGACTCATTATTCTTTCATTCTTTTGACTATGTGTAATTGTACGAGACTAACGAAGCACATAAGTTCAAAATATCGGTTCAAGAAGCAAGTAGGATTTTGGTAAGTATTTCACTTTGTTTGAAAAATGTCATACTACAAAGAAAATACAACTAAGAATATAAAATTTATATGAAAATTTTGCATACCTTTATTCTATTTCTGATGTATTTATGTTGAAAAGTTTCAGTTCGAATTCACTCACTTACTATAAATGCAATTTGCAATTTTCTGAATTTAAAATTTCTGATATCCTTGAGAATGATGTTAAAACGATAAGAGGATTCTGATGTAAGCGAGACAGAAAAATGTATTAAATATATAATATATAAATATTATATTAAATATTATAAATATAAATCAAACTATATCTCGTTTGTGTTGCTATTGCGTTTCTTTCCTTAAATCCTACAAACGAAAATATATTTTGTTGTCGATAAGTTAGATAGCGATTAAAAAATTTTAATCAGCGCCATCTCGTGTTTGGATCACCGAAGCTTCGACTTGTTACTAGCATAGCAGGATGTGCAAGGAGGTATGTAAGTAACCATGACGTCACAGACAAGGAGAGTAATATTGTGCGAGAAGGACAGAAAAACTATTATTTTTACATACAATTGACGCAACATTGAAAATTCATTAATTACTCATTTATTATTAAAAATTCCCGTACTTTTAAGATCGCATCCTAAAGATAGAACTTGAAACAAGTTTCTCATATAAATTTTAATATGAGATTCTTTCTAATTAATTATTTATTAGCGATTATTTTGGCAAATGTTATTCTCGCGAATCTTTAATCCGTGACCGAGTAAGAAATGATCGATTTATTTGTTCAAACGAGAAAGAAGTTATAAATGAAAATTATACGTGAAACTAAAGAAGGGTATAACGTTTCAAATGCATATATTTATATTTAGAAATTGATCCTTTAATAATAAGAAATTAGTAAAAAACGCATTGAATGTCGGTAACGTCGATCCATATATGGCGCTTTAATCGTTAATAAATAATTAATGGAAAAGAAATTATCGTTAAAATCCATATGAGAAAATTGTCTGAGATCTTAGTTTCGAGATAAAAGTCTAAAAGTGCAAAAGTTTTTAGTGAAAAATGAATAATTAATTAATTTTCAACGTTGCGTCAATTATATTAGAAAATATTAGGAGCTACATAACCAAAAATAGTGGCACGCTTTCTCCATCCTTCTCGATTAGTGTTGCTCTCCTTTTTTATAGTATACCTCTTTGCACATTCTGTTATGCTAGTAATAAATTGGAACTTCGGAGATCCAAACGCGAGATGGCGCTGATTAAAATTTTTTGATCAGTTATCTAATTTATCGGCAAAATATACTTTATGTTTTTATACGTTCAACATACATATATTTTAAAGTATATTATAAAAGATACGAAGTTATAGAGCCGATTCTTTTCACTGTAAAGTAACAAGATTGAAATTATGTTTCTTTGTTAACATTGTATAAATGTTTCAGTGTAAATGAATTTGGAAAATTAAAAAAAAATACTAGATGATTTATCAGTAAGATCGTTTATTAACTTCAATTTAAATGTCATCGTACCGCATACATCATACATACAACTTACATCTAAGTGATACGCTAACTGAGCTAAATAGATCTTGGCTATTGTGAAAAACTCCACCCGTGTATGTGTATTTATGTGTATACATATATAACGCTTATATACAATGAAAAATTTTTAGCGGGTGATGAAACAAACACAATATCCTGAGACGTTAACTCGTACAAATATAAAAGAAAAGAGAATTCAAATTTCCTTGAACTCCTCCTCGAACAATATTAGAAAGGAGTTAAAGAAACGTGAAATGATTTACCAGATTTCAAACTTTCAACTATTTTAAAATCATCTTCCTCCACAAAATGAAGAAAATGTCTCGTTGAATGCGAATAAGTGAAAAATTAAATATGAAGGATTGGCTTGAACATGACAATAGAAAACGAAGAAAAGACAAGTTGAAAGAATCAAAACTGATTTGGATTGAGATATAAATATATCGTAAACATTTTTAAATGGAAATTGATTTTAAATGAAAAAACTTGTCTTTCCTTTACATAGTAGTTCTTCGGGTTTCGATTACGCGCTAATTCTATGTCTTTCAATAAATAGAAATAAATATCATGATTATCGTAGAGATCTATTCAAACGATACATGGTTTGTCCAGATCTGGAATCTCATTCAGTCTACTTCTACATTAAAATGTATACGTTCCCCGCTAGAGTGCACGGCCTCTTCTTTCAGCTCTGTCACGAACTCCTTTCGCGCAAATAAGGAATTCAGAAATTCTGGAAGACTTTTAGAAAGTTTCGTATAAATCACCGGTATTGCGAATCATTAATCAAGAAATTACTCTATACAGTTTCGTAGATTCTAATTAAATCGCGGTTTCATTTCAATTATATTTTTCAACTTGAAATTCGAACTTCTAAGAAAATGATACCAATTCGATCGATGAGACGTAGACAATTCGTCGAACGAGAGGCTCGAGCAGAAGATGGCCATTGTGTGGTTTGGTCTCGATACGGTTCTCGAACATAAAGCTACTCTTTCGTCGGTCTCCAATACGATTTAAACCTTAGGATGCGATATCTGGTTTAATAACAAATTCCGTAAAATTCCAATATTCTTCTTCGAAATTTCAAATGGAATCCCTCGTCGAATTTGATTTAAAAAAAATCGAAAGAATTGAAAGTATCAGGTATCAATCCAGCTCCATCTAAATCGTACTTGAACGGACTCGAAACGGGTTTTCATACGGCGTTGCAATCCATGAACAGGGTTCTACAGTCCTCGCCGGTGCGCCCGCGTCGTCCAGCCTCGTACAGCGCCTCGAAACCTACTCCGCTTTGTCTTTGGAGAAGATAGCTCGTCGCGTATCTTGAAAAAAATAATTATATCATTATTTCAACGAATGGTGAATCGAATAATTAAGAGAAAGTATCGTTTTAGAGAGGTTATGGGCTTACGATCCAAGTTGACAGAAGATAGATGACGTTCCTTGAGCATCCGCTACGCATTCCGCACTCGCTTCGCAGAGGGCTCTCTCGGCGCATCCACGTTGACCTTCGTCCTCGGCACGGCCAACGTTGTTAAACGATTTCACTGATCTCATGTAGCCCTGAAAATAAGAAATAATAAATAAATTTGTTCACAAGTTGAAACGAAAAAAAAGGAAAGAGGAGAAATTTCCAAGATTGAGGTTACCTTTAGCATGGAAATGGAGGCGACGGCAGCTTCCGAAACTGTATCCCGTCTTCCCATTGATCTGGCCGTCAAAGAACGATGAGAGAACGATGTCTTCAACGCGTCCAATAGATTGATCACTATGCTGATGAACTGTTTTCGAAAGAAATGATTTAAATAATGAGATAATATCGTGAAATAATATCGAGAAAAGAGTAAATAAGGTAAAGAAGCGTCTACACGTGAAAAAGCATATATATATATTTTCATTTTACTTATTTTTTTGACTCGTCAACGTTTCGTCAAATTCTCTGATCGTTTCAAATGTTTCAATGTGTCTCATAATTTTGAAATAATAAATCGTTTTTCTTGTAGTCGAAACGTCAATCAGAGAGAAAAAAAAAAGCAAAATTGTTCATGTACAATGTATGTGTACGATCACGTACTAACCTCGGAAGCGTTTTTAGCCATAACAGCAACCTGATCGGGATCTCTGCCCTGTCCTAGAAACGCGCCCAGCACCGCAGTCAAAATGCCCTAAACAACCGACACCAGCCATGTGCTCTAAGTTGACGTCCTCTGATGATGATTATTTACAAGAAGAAGAGTCGAGTCTGTGTAAACTTTTTTACACCCAAGCGACAGATCTTGTCGAGGAGAGTATCGTTTTTTTCTTTTTTTCCTTTTCTTTTTTTTTTTAATTAATTACACGAAATCACAACAACATACGATCGATTTGATTCGAATTCGTAATATGTATATATATATATATATATATTAAATCGAAAGGGAATTACGCGGTTTAGAAAACGTAAAGATCGTTAACGTGATCAGTGTTCCCTTAATTGATTAAGGGGACAATGGAGCTCGTTAACAGGATTAACGATTCGCGTCGTACGCCCGCTGTGATTTCTATTCAAAAATAATTTTGTAATAACAAAAGAGAAAGAGAGAGAAAAAAAAAGGTAGAAACATATATATATATATGTATAAAGCGACGATATTATTTTACAATACGTGCACGGATACGTCGCGTCTTTCCAACGAAAGAGAGAAAGAGAGACAAACTAGCGATTATTCCTTCTCGAAATTCTATTATTGTGTATTTGAGAGGAGGAAGAGACAAACTCTCTGTGTTCTGCTCCGCGTCATGCTCAGCGATGTACAGTCTACAGCATGTATATATGCGTTACCAATTCTAATTAGCTATCCAAATGTACAGCAAATATATGTGTGTATATGTGTGTATGATGTGTGTATGTGTGTGTGTGTGTCTCTGGATAATTATTCTACGTTAAGGAACGATTCCATGGTAAAAAGAAAACTACAAATGGAAATTGTATAAATGAGTATATACGCTTGATCATCACATGTATAATACCATGGAATAATTCAGTTGTATTCTACTGTTTGTAGCGAGTTTGACCTAAATCGCAATACAGTCAGTTCGGCTCATGCTTGCTTTCATTTATGCGACCCGGATCAAGATGAAAGTCTCGGAAACACTTGTCTTGTTCCTGTTGTGCGGGACCGTTTCGAGCAATCATCAAGATTGCTTTCTAATTCGTGTTTCTTAATTTCGGTAAATATTCAGGTTCAGCTGATCGTATTTATCAATAGAGGTATCGTTACCTAAAATATATATATTTGATTCGCAGATAAATCGGTGTTGAAGCGGAAATGACCGTAATTAACAGGGGAGAAACAAGGATGCCACAATGTTTGGGATACCGCACATACCTGCATGGGACTGCTTTGGTTATCAACCTTGTCGATACCGTCCACGGACTGTTGAGGACCTCCTAAAAGAGCGGTGAGCACCCTCAGCCCCACAGACAACAAATTTGCCCAGGGGCTTGCCGGTGCCCCGTCGTCGATCTCGTTCTTGCTCGGGCCCGTCACTCCGCCCGTTTGACCCAGGATCATCTGCATCAGCATGCTCAACATGTTCGACCACGAGAACCCGGTACTGCCACCTTCCTGATCAAACGGAAGAGGATTCGTCAACAATTTATGAAGATTTATGATGATTTTGAGGAGAATGAAACGTGAAGAAGGAGGGAATAATTGAATGAAATATTGTAGAAATTGAATGTAACGATAATTTACTTGAATCTGATTGGTACTAATGTCGTCTAGGTCATCGAGGGCGACCTTCTTCATTGCATTCGGCTTTTCTGCGAATTTCCTCTCGTCTCTGACCTGCTGTTGGAACTGTTGCGGATACTGAGTGTGCTGTGGCAGAGTGGCTGCTTGTCCAAGAACAAGCGCCATCAAGCATAGCGATATGCATTGCATATGATTCATTCTGGAAAAAAAGGAAAGAAGAGAGAAATTGAAAGAAATTATTCGAGGATCAAAAAATTAATGAATGGAGAAAGAAAGAAAGGGAATGACACAACGCTCTTCGTTATTTTGAATGATTCAAAAAAGAGAAAGTAAGAGCGAATTTAATGAAGATTCCAAATTCACTGTTTCGAAACACATATCCCAGATACAATTTATTAACATATTTCATCTTTTCTATTAATTTATTTTCTTTCTCTTCAAACAACTATGATTTAATTTAATTACAATCGATTACAAATACAAGTCAAGATTGAAATTTTAAAAAGAACCCAAGTATTTACAAAATGATGTTAATTTAATATTCCATGTCGATTATCTCGAGTGTACAATATTTTTTTTCATTATTTTTCCAAAAAAAAAAAAAAAGAAAGAAAGAGGGATAGAAAGAGAAGATCAATCTTCTTCGAGAAGATTGTATCGGTAACCTTGATCCGAGTGGAGGAGCGATAAAAAAAAAGTGATCATGCGTGTATAAGCAAAGAAAGATCGTCGAGCGGTAAGAAAGTGTGTCAGAGCGGTTAAGGTCATCCTGGTAGCACCAGGTAGCCCACTTCTCGATCGAAGCTACCGGTTTGTTGAACTCGAGGGATACCGTTATCTGAAAACGCGGTCGCGACCTACTGTCGTGTTCAATCTCCTAGACTGCAGTCACTGACCTCCTAAACGAAAGACAAACAAATAATATGAGAGGAAAAGGAAAAAGAGAAATGAAAGAAAAAAAAAAAAAAAAAAAAAAGAAAGAAAAGAATCGAAGAAACCATTGAGATTGTGAAAATTTAATCTAAGTTAAAATTATTTTATTTAAAAATAATAAAATTTTCGACGGATAAAAACAAATGGAATTTTTGATAAATGTTCGAAAGAATTGAAGAAAAGGATAAAGGAATTGATAGAATAATTGATACGTTTTAAATTTATACAAGTTTGTTATTTATAAGAAAAGAATTTAAAAAAAATTGTCATTTAATTTACCTTAGATTAGTAAGAGAAAAATTGTATAAGTATATACAAATAAAATTAAAAACTATTTTGAGAGTTTAAAAGTAAATAGGAAAAATGTTGAAGAAAATATGCCTTTCGAAAACGGTACTTTTCCGGCAACGCCGGAAAGATCACCAACTAATTCTAACTGTAGACAACACCTGTAAAAAAGTACTTTTTATCTGTTAAAAACATGTTTCTTCGTTCGATAATTTTTCAATCCTATTTCAAATTAATTTAAAAGGATTTCTAATTTTATTCTTTTCATATAAAACATTCGAGTCCTTTATCTTACTTACTACTATTAAAAAAATAATATTTAAGATTATGTTTAAAATTTTTGTAATTCTACAAACAATTGACTTCTATTTTTGAAAATATATTTTTCTAGTTTTAAATGACACAAGTACGAAAGTAAAGTCATTTATCTAAATTTGAATCGCAAAAAAAAAGTGCTCGTTCGAAATGAAAAATTAGCGGTCATTTTATTCGTTACTATATAATCAAAGACGATAATAATTACGAAAAATTTTTGAGAATTCGAACGAGGATCGATTAAATCGATTTATTTATTTAAACGTACTGTACTGTACTCACTTCGTTACTTCCAAGTGGATTCCCTTGACACTGACTCTCAGTTCTGAAGATGAAATTCCGTGCGAAGTGTTCTATATAGCTTGTGTACTCACGTGGGGATGAGTTGCACGGCCAATGACCACATACCTTTGGCACTATTTTCAATGGAACGGACCAATCCTCTGCTACTTTAGTCGTTGTCGATCACGAAGGTCTACTTTTCGAATATTCTTTGAGCAGATTTTACGGTTCCGACATTCCATGTGCCTTTTATTTCAAACAAATTCTCTCGTATAAAACAATCCTTCAATTGAACAAATAATTACAAAATTTTTCATTTTTCTTTATTATATTATATAATTTATTATCATTTATGAATTTAAAAATAGAATTCTCATTATAATTTAAATATATTGGATTTTAATTTAAATATTAAAGAAACATATTCTATTATTTCTTTTAATTATAAGGAATTTATAAGAAATTTATAACTGTTCAGAATCAAGCATATGATAGATTGTTTTTTAATATAATTTTTTCATAAAATTTGTTTAAAAAAAATAAATTTCTTAAATATGTAAAGATCTTTAAAGATCTATTCATAATAATAATTTGAAGAATTTTTTCTTTTAGTTTAGAGAAAGATTCCTTTTCTATTTTTGTTTCTTATCGAAACAATATTATTTTCTTTTTCTCTAATCATGATAAGAATTATAATTATATTAGAGATGTCTAAAAAAAAAAAAAAGAAGATATTAAGATATTGATATTTATGAATTAAATTAACTATTTCAAAGATTCTTTAAATATATTTCTAAATTTTGTTCAAAAAAAAAAATAAAAATCACTATGAATATTAAAATATTTCATATCGATAATCTCTTAATCGCTATCTTATAAATAAATTAAATCAAAACAATAATGCATCGATGATTTGACGTTGGTCTGAGCCATTCACTCGTCCACGGCCAGAGGCTTTCCTTTTCTTCTTGAAGGCCCATTTCACGTTGCGTGCACCCTGGACTAGGCGGTCACGATTCATCATAACTGTTTCAGTAGCGGGATGCTGGAGTCATATCTTCTTATTAGGAGCATCTTACTAATCATCGTATATAGAAACGACCTATACTTTACGAGAAATATAAATCAAACAGTCAGTAAATATATAATATGTTTTTCTCTATTATCTCTATTATCTCTATCTAACTGAAATATTTTCAATTGCATTTAAAAATTCTTTAATTCGATCTTTCTGATTAACATAATTGATATTATTAATAAACACGTTCTAAAATATAAATTATTAATTTATTTCAAGATCATTAATAATATTTCGTTAGATGTTTTGCTGCATGTCATAGATATTAATGTAACGGGACTAACGAACGACCTTCAATGAAATGAACTAATTTTGATAAATCTATTGTAACTATTAATAGTTTACTTTCTTCTTTTTTCTATAATACCAAAAATATTTAATTATTTATAATAATTTATTTATAAAATATTATATTATAAATATAATTTATAAAAATATAAAATCAGAGATACTATTCATTCTTAATTTATAATTTATATATATTTTACATATGTATAATTTCTATAATATCAATCTAGACAATTGTTATCAAAAATAGTATATATTTATAAATATATGCATTTTTATCGTTTTACAATTATATTGTCTTATTTTTTAATTATCTTTTCTTTTTTTCTTTTTATATGTTTATCTATTCAATTATTATTAAATAATTCATTAATAAAATGAATTCTATGAAGATATATTTAAAATGCATATATAATGATAATCAAAATAAAAGTAGATTTTTTTCAATAAATTAAAATCTCTGAAAAAAATCTCATGTTTTTAGTAACGGGAACTATTTGAAGATTCGTTAGCGACTTTAAGATTCAAAAGAACGGGAATTCATAACACATACATGATTTGGTATAGACATTTTATATATTTGTAAAGTCAGTTTTGTCTCTCTTTTTATTTCTTTGAAATGCCATATCCTGTACTTTAGCAATATCATGTTCGTTCCTGCCGAATGAATCTTAAAAAATTATCAGTGTTCCGGCATCTATAATAAAACTGAAAAGAATAAGAAATCCAGTCCGCTATTAGACCTTTACTACTGACACAGAAATGCAATGGTATAACAACGAGCAAGAACCAATCATTTCTGTTCATTTTCTTACCTATTTTCTTTATAACTGTTTACTTCGTCACAACTATAATTATTTTATAATAAATTTAATTAAACTTTAATAAATATTATATATTTTTTAATATTTTTTTATATTATTTTGACGAGTAAATTATTCAATATATTTAAATTCTTTTTATTTAAATTCTATATAATTTTTATGTGTTTGTTTTTTTGTTGTTTATTATATAATTTATTATTTGTCAAAAGCAACTTTTTCCACGAATAATCTTCACATTTTGAATAAAAATAATTAAGAAAAGAATCAACAATTACTTATAAGTAACTATTACAGTTATTTATAACTGACATACAAAGTATCGAAATAGCGGGATAACTGATATTGAATGCATTTTATAATTTATATACTGCTTCCTATCTTGCATAATATAAATATATTAATAAATCATTGATTTGAATTTATTAATTTTGATCAGAAATATTATTATTTATTAATTTGATCAGAAATAATTTAATAATTTCGTATTTGAAATAAAAAAATATTATTTATATAATTTTTTATGATATATTTCTTTACATTTGTTAACCAATTAACTTCAAACAAATTGTAAGAATGCATGCCATTGGATATATAAAACATTGATGATCGACATTACGATCCTAACCTTATAGTTCGTGACAAGCAATTTTCGGTGTTATTTGATCGTATTATAAGTCCAAGTGATAGTAAAAAAATAATTATTTATTAAAATGGAATGTTTAATTGGTATTCAATTTAAAGATTTTGTGTTAGTTGCGGCTGATATGACTACAGCTCAATCCATTATGGTTATGAAAAATGGTAAGGAATTATATATGCTTGATTATAACCTGAATGTAATTTGTTTACTTCATTATTAGTTCATTTTGTTCTTTTATTATTGTTTCCATATTAAACTTATATATATAAATATATATATATAATTTAGAATAATTAGAATATTTTATTTATTTTTTATTTATATATAGAAATAGAATAACAATTTTTTTGCAATAAATGCAAGTCATTTAAATTACTAATTATATTATTTCAGATGAAGAAAAGATTCATAAAATGTCTGATAAGCTTATTATGGCAGTATCAGGAGAATCTGGAGATACTACACAATTTTCAGAATACATAGGGAAGAATATACAACTTTATAAAATGAGAAATGGTTATGAATTATCTCCAAAAGCAGCTGCATTATTTACTAGAAGAAATTTGGCAGATTATCTTAGAAGTAGAACACCATATTTTGTCAATTTATTAATGGCTGGTTATGATGATAATACTGGACCAGAATTATACTTCATTGATTATTTAGCATCATGTGTTAAGGTGCCTTATGCATCACATGGTTATGGAGGCTTTTTCTCTCTTTCTATTTTGGATAGATATCATAAATATGGTAATAAAATAAATATAGAAATCAAATTTATATTGATATTTATTTGAACATAGTAACATCATTGTAAATTCTTTATCAAAAATCTATTATTCATGCTACTTTGTATTATAGATTCAACAGAAGAAGAAGCATATACACTAATGAAACGATGTGTTAGGGAAATACATAAGAGATTGATAGTTAATCTTCCAAACTTTAAGATACAAAAAGTATCTAAGGAAGGTATAAAAGAATTGGAACCTATCACAGCAAAAAATTTGGCAATAGAAGATGCCGATAAAGCATAACGTATTTGTTTTTATTTACATTATTTGTAATATTATCAATACAAGAAATAAAGATATTAAAAGTATCTTATACTTATTCTTTGAATAGAAATCTATAAATAATTATTTTAAAAAAATGGATATATAAATGAAAAGAATATAATTTTATTATATTTTCAAAAATGTTTACAAATTTTTCTAACTATACATATTCTACAAAATTTATTTTTCATAAATTTCATAAATTAAAACAATTATAGATTATAAAAAAATTATATGTATCTGATAAAATTACAAGTTCATAAAATAATAATAAATTCAAAGAATTATTTGTAATTGTAATTTTAAATATTTTGTAGTTTTAAAAAAATAGACAAAGATTTTTTATCAGAGATTTTAAATCAATTCGACTATAAGTCTAATTTTTATGATAATAGATTTTATTTTATATAAGAATAAAAAATTTTAATCTAATTTTTTGTTTTACGGTTGGAAAAATGAAAAATTTTTCAATTAAAATTGATATTTATGAATATCAAAATTAATTGATATTTATGATATGCATAATATTAATGTAAATTCTTATTTACTCAAAATTTTATAAAAAACAATTTAATTAAAAAAGAGGATATTTATTTCCGTCCTTAGATAACTGCTCTATAAATTATTATTAATCTTTTCATATGTATTGACATTCATGAAAAGCAATACAAATATGAAATAAGTTATAAATCATTGATTCAATTGAATTTAAATATATGGATACTAATTATATTAATAATAACCAAATGATTATTTCACAGTGTGCATGTAAGACAATTACATATTGACACTTTTAAATTTCATGATTGTACAGCTTGAGCGTAAGACAAACTATCTTTTTTTTTTTTTTTTTTTTTCTATATAAGATAAATTTAGAATAACAGCATAATAAAAATGCTGAAAATTTTATTACACTGATCACCTTAAATATTATGTATCTTTTTTCATTTCTACTTGTGTTTGAGCCGATTTTTCCGTTTGTATCGTATTAATTGGATGATCTTCATAACTGAAAAAGATGTATTATTTAGATTTACAATCTATAATGTTTCAAAATAATTTTAAATATGAAAAATATAAATGAAATATTTATTAATACGTACGAAAATAATGCTTTCAAGTCGCCTTTGACTAATGCTAGAAGCAGAGGAGTACCTAAACAAGCAGGTACCAAATATAACAGAGCTGGTTGTGCGTGATTAAATAAATGCATAATGAGCATTGTAGCTAACAGTCCCATGAAATATGCAAAAAATGTCGAATAAAAATAGACATTTGTTTTTCTACTCAAACTATTATCAAATCGCAATAAAAGAGCAATGAAAATTCCTGGCAAAACGATGTCACCTAAACCCAGCATGGCAAAATTGCTAGCTGTAAGTCCTTTCTCCAATATATCTTGAGGAAACACTAACTTAATTGGTACTTCAAACGATCTCGCGACTGTTACCATTACATCTGTACCAAATACCCAAAATGCATCATAAAACAAGAGTCCACAAAGCAAAATACATCCTGTTACAAAATTGTTCACATGTAACAATTCTACACCATTAATCGCAAATGCAATTCCAAATAAATTATTGGCAATCCAATGCTGTAAAATTAAAATAATAATAATAATTAAAAATTGTTTCAACTAAAAATATACTTCTATTTAAAAAAAATTAATATTTGTTAATATTATTACCTTTTTTAGAAAATACCAAGTTCCAATAAGGGAACAACATATTAGACAAACAATATCATGAAGGTTAAATTTATAATTGATAATATGTTCTGCCTTGTCACCTTCACCCCTAGTGAATAATATGTGATAATGAGTTTTTGGAATTGCAGCAGGTACTAGTGATGAAATTAAAGGACTGCAATTATAATTATAATATGTAATTTCAAGACCATTTGAAAAATATAACTATTAGATCTAAAGTTATACCTGGTAAGATGACACAAAGATAAGATTCCTAAGAAAAAAAAATATGCAGCTAAGATTTGATTAACTAACTCCTTGTCAAATATCTGAAAATGATAAAAATGCCTTTAAATTGGATTAAATAAATTTTTTATGTAAATATTATTTATTCATCTCTTCTTACCTTATATAATACATACAGTCCAACTAATGTAATACTGGAAATAAAAGGAAATATTGCTGCTTCTTTGCGAGACATTGTATCTGGCTGCTCTCCACTTTTTTTACATTGTTGCTATTACACATAAAAAATTATTTAATATTTTTTTATTTAAACATAAATATTATTTAATATTTTAAATATATAAATGAATATTATATGAAATAGAATATTTTTTTTAATAAAATTTTAAAAACTTATAAATAAATTTTCAAATTTAATTAATAAATAGACATTTTATAATGTATACATTCACAAAAAATACATTGTTAGTTTTTAAATTTATTAAATATCATATTAATTGAAAATCAAAAATATTATTTGTAGTAAAGATTATTATTTTAATATTACTAATTTGAAAATTAATTTAATAATTTTTTTAAAATTAGATAAGACCAAAATTTCTTCGACATACGCGTGTAAAACATATGTCAAACGCGTGGCTAACCTGCTGCTCCTTATGGTGTTTAACAGCTTGGTAACTACCAAAGAAGATAGGTAAAATAGCCATAATTATCAAGCTTCCATAAGCAAGGGCCATTCCCTCAGATGTCGAAGATATTCTTCCCGTAATCGCTTCATTATTTTCACTCGCTTCAGCAGTAATTTCATTTACCTCGCTTGCCATCTTGTACTTATTAATTGGACTGTGTGTAGTCAGTTAGTCAGTTGTGTGTAGTCACACAAGTGACACGACTTCAAAAAGAAATCTTTGAAAAAATAATATGAAGATAGATAAACGTACGTTATATTATACAACTATTAAAGTATTAAACAAATAAAAGTTTTATTTATATATAACAAATTTTTGTTATCAATTAATTATTTTGTTAATAATAATTTAGCAAAATATCTTTTTTTTGTAATATATTTATTTTGAATTCAAATAATTATTATTCTATCAATAATTTTTTATGGTTTTTTATTTTAATCTTTTAACATAAATATGATGCAATTTAGTTTTGATATGATTAAAAATATAAATATAAATATTTTAATAATTTATTATTTACATTTTATGTACGATAAAACATTTTATTAAAAACCAACCTTTACATATCTCGACACGTGGACGAATAAATATTATTTGTCTTATACTATAGTACTGTCAAGTTTTATTTTAATAAAGCATTGAGAACTCACGGTGAAAATGACAAATAAGAATTTACAATTGAGTAGTGAAGATTGAAGGAAATTAAAAAGTGGAAAAAATATTTATTATCATTATAAAAATAATTTAATATTTTTTAATATTTTAAATACTAATGTGAAGAAATTTAATTTTGAAATTATATCTTATAAAGAATGCATAGGTTAAAAATGTACATTGTTTTGTAATTTAAAAAAAATGAAAATTTTATTTGAATAGTTTTTTTATTCATGTGTACAAATAAAAATTAAAAATATTTTCTTTATATATAAGTGCTAATGAACTATTATTATCGAACTATTATATGGTATGTTTTAAAAAAATAAAGATCAAATCCATTTATTTGTTTTTTTATTTTTAATTTTTTTATATAATATACATACATACGTTTATGTATGTGTGTATATGTGCGCGCGTGTTTTCTTTACATCTTTTATTTTTTTCACAGATATCAGTGAATTAAGAAAGTGAATAATGGACACACTGAAAACAAAAAAGGTATTACAGAAAACATTTAATTTATTATTGGAAACAATCAGTATTAGATCTTCAAAATATAAAATAAAAGTTTGTCAAAAGGTACATATCTTTTTACCTCTGAAGAAAGCACATATTTATAAATTGTGATAAACTATTAAAAACTTATGTAGATTAAAAAATAATTTTAAAGTTCAAAATATGAGTTCACATTATATTACTATGGAAAAAAAATTATACCATAGAGGACAAATTGATGTAATAGATATGCCAATACAATTAACTTGTAATTACAAGTATTTCCTTGTTTATGAGGATCAAATATCTAGATTTGTTGTGTTAAAAGGTTTACATGGAAACACTGCAAATGAAGTAGCTGTAAAGTTATTAGATATATTAGCTATTATTGGAGCACCACAGGTTTTACAAAGCAGCAATGGACGCAAATTTGCAGAAGAAGTTGTACAAGAGTTACGTCTTTTATGGAAAGATTTTATGATACTTCATGGAGAAATTATTGAAACCAATGAACGTAATAGAGATTTTAAAAGTTTGCTTGAATGTTGGATAAAGGAAAATCCGACAAAAACATGGCATGAAGCCCTGGTACATATACAGATTTTTCAAAATTCAACATTTCGATGCGAAAATGGAAAAATTCCTTATGATATATTATTTGGAAAAAATGTACATAATGAGTTTCAAAAACAAACTAATATAATAAATTTAAAAAATAATATATGGACAGAAGAAGAATGGGTTGATCTTTTATCAGACAAACAAAATGATGTTAAGAAAGAAAAAAAGCAACAGCTTATAGAAGACTCTGCCTTTACAAACGTCAAAAATATAAAAACTGTAAGTATAATAATAATCTAATTTTTTATATCCAAGAGTTATAGTAATTATTACTGTAATTCATCAGGCAGAAGAATGTGAAAGTGAAGATTCTTGCAATGAAGCCAGGGATGAGCTTCAAATGGACACTCCTGATTTTAATTTTGTAAATGTTAAAAGTGAACCTTTAAACATGCATACAGAAGATTCAATATTTGAGGATGAATTAGGAATAGACAACAGAACCAATATAGAAAATCAAATCAATTTAAAATGTAAAATTTGCCAGAAACAATACATGAAACCTGGTCATTTAAAAAATCATATGAGAACACATATAAAGGGGAAAAAGTTCGAATGTAAATTATGTAACAAAACATTTCATGTTCTAAGTTTATATGAGAAACATATGCGGCAATCTCATAAACAAAATAAATTGTCTCAAAATAGTTTCAATAGAAACAGAAAAAATAGAAATTCACAAGATGAAATAACATTGACCACAAAATTATCTAAGTTAAAAAGTTTTTCAGATTTAAATATTGATGGAACACAATCCAATGAAACAAATGATTGTCCAAAAGCAATAAAAAGTTTAAATCTTCTTAAAGAAAGAAAAAGAATTACTGTAGACAATCGTTCTATGAAAATAAATGGAGAGCCAAGTCTGAAATGTTCATATTGTAATCAAAAATTTAATTTTCCTAGTGTATTAAAAAGGCATATGCGATCTCATACAAACGAAAGACCCTATATTTGTGAAATTTGTAATAAAAGTTTTAAACAATTAGGTCATCTTAGTCAACATTCATTAACGCACAAAGATTATCGTTCTTTTCATTGTGCGGTTTGCGGAGTGAAATTTGAATCATTGAGTTCATTAAAAATCCATACTCAATCGCATAAAGAAAATTACATTATGAAAACTAAAGAGGCTTTCCGTTTATTTGAATGTGATAATTGTAAAAAAGTATTTACCACTAAAAGTGTTTTGGAACGACACATACTTACTCATTCTCATGAACGTCAATTCCCATGCGTAATCTGTGGAAAAAGATTCAAACAAGCAGGACATGTGAAGTCTCATATGTTAGTGCATACAGGTGAACGCAAATTCGAATGTTCAATTTGTAAGAAGAGATTTAGTCTTTCAAATTCTTTAAAGAAACATATGTATGTACATAATGGAGAAAAACCGTATCAATGCGATGTATGTGGTGCACGATTCCTTGAAAAAAGAAATCTAAACGGACATTTAATGACTCATACAAATGAGCGTCCATTTCGCTGTAAAATTTGCGGAAAACGATACACTTTGGCAGATACTTTACGTCGACATATAAGTGCTGCACACGAAGATGGACGTACATATCAGTGTGAGATTTGTGCAAAAATGTTCAAACAACTTGCTCATTTGTCCGTTCATAAAAAAGTACATAACGATGAACGACCATTCCAATGTCATTTATGCGAAAAGAATTTTAAACATAAAAACGTGCTTAAATCTCATTTGGCCATTCATGCAAATGTGAGGCCATTCGAATGCGATATATGCAAAGCTACATTTGTAAGAAAAACAAATTTACAAACACATATTGCATCAGCTCATATGAATGAAAGACCATATGTTTGTACTATTTGTGGAAAACGATTCAAGCAGATTAGTCATTTAAATGGTCATGTGGTAGTACATAGCAATTTAATGCCTTATCAATGCGATTTCTGTGATCGACGATGTAATAGACTTGATAATTTAAAAAAACATATGCGTCTTCATACAAAAAATAAAGAATAAACAGTATAAAGTAATTTTCTGATAAAAGATGTGACATTTCAGTTATATAAAACAAAATAACAAAATAAAATTATCCAAATTTAAATCTATATATGTTATTAGTAAAGAGTCGATTTTTGGAGCTTCCATTTTTTATTTGTAATAACTACTTTTCATTAACTTCAAATTTATTATTTACTTACAATTTATTTGTAATTCTATGTGATTAGTATATGCTATATATTAGTATATGCTTATAGATTTTGAATATTTTTATATCTTATAAGGAATCTCAAATACTTAAAATCTTTATTCTTTTGAAAAAAAAAATTTACATCTTAAATAATTTTAAATAAATTTTAGGATGAAGTCACATAAGTATTAAAATTTTATTGAAATTTCAAAAGAATATAATCATATATTTTAATGTATTTCTTTTTTGTATTTTACTAATTAATATCATATATTTTTTATTTTTTTATTATATTGCAATTTAAAAATTGTAATCAAAATTATATAATTGTATTGTATAAATATAAAAAAGATAAATTTCTAAATCGAGAATAAATTTTTAAGATTTATACATGTATGTATTCTAAGATGTTTTATGTTCAATGGAATTTAGATTAAATTGCGCTAATTGATCATATGTTGTTTTTTAAATAAATACTACTAAAAAAAAAATGTATTTTTATTTTTTAAACTTATATTTATTTGATATTTTGTTTCAAATTTATAAATATCTTACACAAGAAATTAAGTGCAAAATAAATATATTTTCAATTCTTTATTTGAAACATAAGAAAGTAATATTAAAATAATATAGTATGATAAACAAAATTAAATATTTATAGTTGACTAATAAAAAAAATACTAACGCTACATTGATTAGATTGTAAGAACTCGGTGATAACAGCGCTTAATTCATTGTTCTCATACCAGTTCGAAATGGGGTACAACAAGGGATTAAAATTAGGTACAGCGTTTACCATATTAATAGTTTTAGTTGCAATTTATTATAGAAATTCGGAAAATGTTCTCCAAAAACGTTTGCAAGCTTTGATTCATGGTTTAGAAAAACTTGAAAATAAACATGTGATGACTTCACGACCAAAAGTAGCAATAGGTTATGGTGTATGTACTGATGTATATGTCAATGCTAAAGATTTATTGAATTATTCTGAAAAAATTGGGCAACCGCAACATTTCGATGAAATCAACACAGAATTAGAACTTTTAAAAAGTTTTGCCTATTATTTTCGTCATGGAGCTGCTGCAGAGTAAAATTTTTTTTTATATAAATTTTATACATTTTAATAAAAAATTTTTTTTTGTTTAAAATTTTATTTAAATAATTTAAAATAATTTAATTTATTAAAATTTTATTTTTATAAAATATATTTTTTTTTAGAAGATACATGGCAAATAGAACATTGTTTGATGAACTTGTTACCAAAGCTCGTTCATTTCCTTCTTCTTATACTACTATTGGTGGTAATGCAGCAATTATGGCACTAAGATTTGCAAGAGAAGGATGTGATGTGACACTTGCTGCAAAATTAACTAGATCCTTACATCAAATGATACCACAAGTTATTAATATCGTAGGAGGTGAAGTGAAAAGAGATGACATTCACTTAGTAATAGAATATAAACATGGAGATATTTGGGGTCCATATTCTAGTGCCAGAGCTAATAGGTATAATACTTAAAAAGCTTTGGAGAAAATTATATGAAAATATATATGATCATAATAGATCTCCCTAAATAAGTATACCTAAACTATTTCATAGGTACATAATTCACAATGATGCCAATAATCCTAGGATTAGTTCTCTTGATGCATTTGATAATCTTTTGTTAATGTATGAGCCTAATTTACTTGTTATTAGTGGTCTACAAATGATGGATAATTATCCATTTCCCGAAGGTAATTAAAATTTTATTTTTGATTATAAGTTTTATATAAATTTAATAAAATATTTATCAAAATACAGGTGATAGACAAAAACTTTTATATAAGATAAAAAAGCAAATGATGAATCGATCTGTATCAACTAAAATTCATTTTGAAATGGCTTCATTTGCAGAAGATAAATTTCTTTTTGAATTATGTGATTCGATAATACCATATGCTGATAGTTTAGGAATGAATGAACAAGAAATAGCTAATTTGCATAATGCAATGTATTATGGAAATATTTCATTAGTCGCAAATTCAACACCACGTATAGCAACAGTTTTAGATCAAATGCGAACATTATTTAAATTGATACGTATGAGAAGCAAAACTATTGAAAATTCTCGAGAATTAACTAGAATTCATGTACATACATTAGCCTATCAAGCTATATTTACTGTTAAAAGTTCTATATGGAAAAATACTATGGCTGCAGCAGCTAAAGCTTCACTGACAGCTCATAGACATGTATGTGCAACAAGTTATGTAAGTAAATAATTGTTTATAATTTATTAATTATGGAATTAAAATCAGTATATGTATATTTATACATAATTTCAGGTAGACATTAAAAAAGCCGCGTTGATTTTAGATGATAGTTTTTCGACATCAATTGTCGATGGTACTCGGATAGCTCTAGATATTGACAAACCAGTATCTTGTTGGGATGAAATATTAAAAATAGGAAACAAAGATATCCCTATTCAAGTATGTGT
Source organism: Apis laboriosa (assembly GCF_014066325.1). Lineage (NCBI taxonomy): Eukaryota > Metazoa > Arthropoda > Insecta > Hymenoptera > Apidae > Apis > Apis laboriosa. The sequence goes on from NW_025223857.1 coordinate 842,560, forward strand.
TGCACCAGTATTAGTTTGTACCGAAGCGGCGCAAACTGCTGGCGGTGGAGATAATATTTCAAGTGCGGGTCTTGTATTACAAATCTAAAATATTTTATATTTTCAAAATAGTTGAATGACACTGAATTTTCGTATTAGTTTAAGGTAATCACGAAATCTAAAATATTAGATTTCTTTATATTATCAGCTTTGAAATTCTAAATTATAGAATTCATTCCATAAAATATCATTCCATTATGGTCCAAAACATATTATTTTCTGATAGACATATGTTTAGAAATTAAAAAATGACATTATTTTGTTATTTTATTCTGTTAAGGAATATGTTAAAAATCAACAAAGCTTAGAATTAGTATCAAAATAATGATATTAATGATTTTATCTATTTATATATCTTAATTTAAATATGCATAAAAATATGTAGGTATTTTATCTTTTCATGCATAATAAAAGATATATTGGAATCGTGCATAATATCGAATGACATCAAAAAGAAAGTAATAAAAAAATTTTATATATATATATATATATCGTAGAGTTTTTAATATAATTTATATATATATATATATTTGAAGTAACTTTTAACTAAATATTNATAATATATTGATATGAAAATAATATTATATCTTGAAATAATTCTTAAATAATATTTAAGAAATTGTGAAATATTGTTTATCAATATTAGACACACATATACACATACGTGTATTACTTATTTTCAATATACATATAATTCATGTATATTATATCGTGCCATGCAACATTTATATTTCATATTTAATGATTATTGGCAAAAAAATTTTATATTATTAAGTTATCTATTGTATAGAGATCATATATTTTCAAAATCAAATTATTTTTTGTGTATGTGTAAAGGAGGGAGGGAGGGAGGGAGAGGGAGAGAGAGAGAGAGAGAGAGAGAGAGAGAGAGAGAGAGAAATATAGCATTTAAAAAGATATATAAAATAATTTTCAAATGAAAAAATGAAATACAAAGAAAAAATAAACAAAGCATAGTTTAATAGCATAGGGCAATAAAAGTGTTTTTTTGTATTACTTAATTGTATAACATCACATTAAGTCTTATTTCACATAATTTCGTTATTTATTGATGAAATATTATTTATAAATCAATCAATTTTACACTTTAAATTTTTTTCTAAACACTGTCTTTATACTGCACTTAATAACATTGAATGTAAATATGTTTTCAATAATTAAAAACATTGATTACTTACATGTCTAATATTTTTAATAGTTTTATGCACAAATAGAAATTTAAGTTTTGACGTATGCCCAAGATATACATATATGTATATACCTGAATTAAAAAATAATTATATGACATTGCAGTTTAATTTTTGCAAATTCTTAAGTATATCTTGAAATACTTTTCGTCAAAATTAGATGAAAGCTGCATATTCAATAAAAAATAGTAAATATTTCATAAGATTATTCCATTCTATTATTTCATTGAGGCAATACTATAGTATTGATTCGTCACTAATACGCAAAAGAGAAACATTTACTATTTCCCATTTAAAATACTAGTTTATATAATTATACAATTCGATTTTAATATACTTATATAAATTTTACCACAAGGAATTACTACCAATTCATTATTTTGCAATTAACAATTGTTTCAAAGAAAAAGGGTAAATAATCAACGTGACTTTTAACGCTAGATCCTTATCAAAAGAATATCTGAGGCTGAAAATATGAATTTATAAAAAATTTTATAGAATTGTATCTCCTTCATCAATGCCTAACATTTTCAAATCATCTGGTCCAGGTTGAGTATCTACTTCTGTCTCCGCTTGAGTAATTTCTGGTGGCGGTTGATCCATGTACTCTGGCCCATATCCCACACACCCTAACATACTATACATTGATGCATACATAATGCTACTTTCTTGTTGATTTTGTTGTTTCGTTTCTGTTTCCTCCTTTGGAAAAATAATATTTAGTGCTTCTTGCAAATCATCAGGCAGAGGAATGCTTGGATCAGTTCGTTTTTCAGCAGGTTCCGGTATATCGGAAATATCTTGTGTAGTATTTTCTATAGTCGGAAGCGGAGGTGGTGGAGGATTTTGATGATTTTGTACAAAAGGAGGTACAGTAGGCATTTGAGGTGGTGGATTCGTCATGAAAGGAGGATGACTTTGTACCGGTGGACGTACTGTTTGATGAGGAGGGAATCGTGGTTGACCTTGAACGAATGGGGGTGGATTAGTCATAAATGGTGGTGGAGGTCGATTTGTTGGAAATTGTGGTCTGCTTTGCACTGTTTGTTGTGATTGTTGTTGTTGTTGTTGTTGTTGTTGTTGTTGTTGTTGTTGTTGTTGTTGCTGCTGCTGCTGCTGTTGCTGTGATGTAGTTGAGAAAGATGGTGGTGGTCTATTTAGAGGAGGTGGAGGATGTGGAGGTAAAGGTAATTTGGATATACTGTGCGTTTGTTTTTGCTGCTCCATCATTGGTTCTTCTATTACTGTTTCTTCAGATTGATCTTCAATTTCCATATCAACTACTTGTTGTGTAGGTTTTGTTTCATTCAACACTGGTGGTGGTGGAGCTACTAATATTTTCATTGGTTGATTTTTATTGTTTTGGGATACATTGAGCGTATTATTACTAGCATTATTATTATTATTCGCTGCGGCGATAATGGTGCTATTATTACTACTGTTGGTAGTATTATTATTACCCAAATTTATTGGAGTTGCAAGTTTGGTGATATGTACCACACCAGGTGGATTAATAATTTCATTGGGAACTTTTGGTGTATCTTCAAATTTACTTTGTTGGTAAGGAAGAGGAGTAATATCTTTTTCAGGTAACTTTGGTTCTTCAGCTTTCTTTTTAAATAATGGTAATCTACCAATGAAAGGTAATTTACCTTTCGATACCTGAGGTGCCGATTTTTTAGTTTGTATATTACCCTTTTTAGATTTAGATGCAGATTCGTTTGTTTTCTTTTCAAACTTGGACTCGTCGTTAGATGAATTATCGTCTCTTCTATCTTTACTATATTTATCATAACCCCTTTTTGGACTGTCACGCCAACTTCTTTCGCGTCGTGGAGAATCGTTATTATCTCGTTTCCTTCGATCATCGTAATAATCTCTTTCCCGATCTCTATCTCTGTCCCTGTCTCTTTCCCTATCTCTATCCCTATCCCTATCACGATCTCGATCTCTATCTCGTCCACGTCTTCTTTCATACCTGCTACTATAACGATCATATTTATCTTCTCGTCTGTCATATTTTCTATCACGATCATCTTTATATCTATCATTGTCCCGTTCTCTTTCATCTTCTTTTTCCATAGACTTACTTTCCGGTGGTTTCACAGTCATATTGACTTGCTGCTTCGTCCAGAATCCCATATGTGGTTTAGGCATTTCTTCCGGTTTTGGTAACTCAATTGGTTTATTGGCTATAGGTTGTGGTTTTTCTTCTTCCTTCTTTATCCAAAAAGGTTTTGGAGGTTCTTTCGGTCCCCAAGCTTCCAAATTTTCCGGTTTTGATTTGTTTGAGAAAGATGTCTGTTCCTGTTCATCTTCTTCTTCTTCAATTGTCTTCTCTTGACTCAATCTTCGATTACTAATTGATTTCATTTCTTCTTCTTGTTTAGCTTTCAATTTGTCTCTGATCGAATTCAACAATTGTCTGTCATCAGTTTCTACTGGTTGTGGCTCTGGAGTTGGTGGTTGATTCAAATGCTGCGCCATTTTTGACCAGTGTCCTTTTAATTTTATTCGATGATAATCTATTTCTTCATTTAGTATCGCTTGTGTTGATGCTTTCATTTTATTTCGCATAGCAACACGAATGCTCTTAGACATATCTTGATCGGAGTCTGTATCCGAATTTTCTGATTCACTGGAACTGTCGCTGCCACTACTTCTGTTTCTTCGTTTCTTAGATTTTTTCGATTTTTTTTTACTTTTTTTCGATTTTTTCGATTTTGGCGGTGGATCATCATCTTTATGTTTTTGTAATTCCATTTGTATCTGCTTATGTTTCTCTTCTGAAAATGCTTTTTCACGATCTGCCATCCAATCGGTTTCCCAATGTGGATTTTGTTCCACAAAATGCTAGATAAAATTATTACTTAATAAATTTTAAATTTTCATTTAAAAAAGCTTTGTAATTAAAAACTTACAGAATAGTTCTCAGAATGTTGTTTAGATTTCAAGTGCAAACTCGCACAATGAAGATCGCCGATCCAGGAATCGCAAAGCTTACAGTACCATGCCGTTGCAGCACTGAAGAACTGTAAACCTATAAGCAAATAATTTAACACTTAGCATTACTTAAGCTTTGAAAATGGTAAACAATTTAAGTTCATAAAGAATGACCTTATATTCTGCCACGACACATTCATGTCACTGAAAACAAAAATAATATATATTAAAAGATGCTCAATAAATAGTTGATAACATTATTCTTCCGTAGTCTCCCACGATGAATTCTAGAAGAAAAAAGGATAGGAAAAAAATTATGTTTTATTCATACAAATATATCACAATAATATTACAGATAAAATGAAAATAATAATTACATAAAACAACATAATATGAAACTTTTACACACACTGCAATTGCCTTTTGTAACTTTCTTTTAACTTTTATTATTATTGAAAGTTAAGAATTAAAATTACTATAAAATTTATATGTATTTTTTAGGATCAATTGGCATTTACAGTACGTTTGACAAAAATATTTTGATTTATAATATACGTTATACACGTATTTATAAGTATAACAGATATATTAAGTAAAATAAATGACACGAGTGATAAACACAATTTACACATCTTCGTTATTTATATTCATACACGCACCAGCATTATAACATTGATTTATATAGATATTTGTTTCACATAGATAAAATCTTCTTTTGTTCATTCTTGACTATAAATGGACCTATGTACGATGAATCGACGAACAGTACACTTTTGAAGAATAATTTAAATAATTCAATTATAGAAGCTGAAATATCTGAAATTGCCCGAAAGTGTGCTCCTCGAGTCCATTTAAAATCCAGTGCATCTCTATGGTGTTTATATCGTTGCTACAAAATTTGCTGCTAACATTGCGATGTAGACAAAACACTTCGCGAAGATAAAAAAAATCGTTCCGCGTATAAATTATTAAACGATTTTCACAATCATTTGATACATATTATTTTTATTATATTATAATTTAAGAAAAAAAGAAAGCAAGAAATATTTAAAGCATAGCTATTTCTTTTGCGTACATAAATTGACTTTGCAAGTCAATATGTTAATGCAGACAAATTTTTGAGCAAACCATAGCTGTAGATCTCTTCAATACATACCGGACACCACAGTGTCTGTGCACAAGCTACGGAATTGTATTCTATTAGTAATTATCCACTGAAATGAACCATACCTTTAATAGGTGTTCTTTTCGTTGGTAGTCCAGGATAATAGGGCACTTCCTTTTCCGTTCCTTCTCCATTGCGCTCATGCCAGGGCATATCAACTATCTTGCGTTCCTGTTGCAGGGAATGAAATATTAGTTATAATGTTTCCTATAATATTATATAAATATTCGGTGGTACTTTTTAATGAGACATTATTATGGTACATTAATCAGACTATGTACCAAGTACCTGCAGGTCGATTGTTACTGTAATATATCATCCTTATATAAATATAGTTCAAATTAGAAATACATAGTCTTAACCGAATCCGTTTGTTCTCTCACAATGTAAATCAATTATCAGTTAGATTTTTCTGCATCCTGTTCTAATGATTATAAAAGTTATTTGTAAAAACGATTTTCAATTAAAAATTTCTACATTGAATTATTGAAAGTGCCTATACCAAAGCTGAGTTTTACTAAGACTCTATTATTAGAATAATAAGCAACTTACTAAGCAAGCTTCTTTGTGCTCATTGCTATGCAGATGATTCAAATATTCCTTTGCCGTTTTAGGAAATATATCGCAGACTTTACACCAATGCATTTCTGGATCATAATGTACGAAATTGTACATAGGTTTAGAATCTTCAGGAGACCTTCGTTCTTTCGAATCTCTTTCAATTTTGGATTCCTTGTCAGAGTCAGATACCGATGATCTATCAGGTGATTCCGATTTTCCTTTCGGAAAGTCTTCCTTGGGACTTCTTGAACGTTTGTTAATTTCTAATTTAAACTTGCTTCTCAAATCATCGACAGTAGCTTTGTCTCCTATAATTCCGGTAAGCATATCGATTACGTTATGTATCGATTTCATTTTATTTTGTATTTCAATCTGTAAATTAATAATTATTACACAATAAAAAATTATTAAAATATATCATTACTCATTTTGTATAAATTATTATATACCTGCAACTTTTGATTTTCTTTTATAATACGATTATTCTCTCGTCCACCTTCTTTACCAATTTCATCGCATTGTTGTCGTAGAATCTCCAGTTCACGTTGTAACGTAGTAGATTTCTTAACATATTCTTCCCGTTGTTTAGCCAAAGTTGCTTTTTGTTGCTTTACTTCGGCTGCGATCGCTGCTGGGCATAGAATGTAAAAATATGTTAAAATAATATTAATTAATAAATTTTTGTGGAAATAAAATAAGAGATTCACCTTCCTTCTTGGCATCTTCTGGTCTTGCCAAGGATGATACTAATCCAGAAGTACCACTATCCATTGGTCTTGACGATTCTTGTTGGGATGTTAGTGTGGGAGGAGGTGGTGGCTGTTGATTGTTATAAGCTACCTGATTCCCTTGCCAATTTGGTGGTGGATAATCCTAACAAAATAAATATACATTTGATATAAAATATTCAAACAATATTTTTATCAAACCTTACCTTTATTTGTCCATACTCAAATCAGAACTTTGGATAATACACGGAAGATTCTTGAAGATGAATCATCTGGTCAATAATACTGGTTTCCAATGTCGATGCCAATAAAATAAACAACGCGAACGTTATACTTACGAGGGGATTCACAATATTTCGCGATTCAAAAGAACATAATGTTCATCCCCCAAAAAATGAACAATACTACCAAATATTATTCAAAACACTTTGGTAGTGTACGTAATAATTTCATAATTACTCTTATAAATTTATACAATACGATTAAACCTATGAATAGGTAATCAATCCAAAAGTGATAATATTTAATTGTATTGCTTCAACTGCAATACAATTTTAATTGTCACAATATAAGCTGATCATTCTCATACAACATACTCCTTGCAATTAATATATTATCTTTCAAAAAACTTACACTGCGATAACCAGTGGGTTGCTGATAACTGTAGTCATAGCCTTGTCCATAATTATAGTTGTAGTTATTATATCCTTGGTTGTAAGCAGGCAAAGGTGGTGGAGGTTGACTGGTGTTTGGAGGTGGAGGTGCCTAAAAAATAAATATATATTTATCATTTATAATATTTATTTATTTATTTGATTTATTTATTTATTTATGATTTATTTTTTTTTTTCTTGGTTTATGTTAGATTTACCTGATATTGATTATGAACTGCTGGAACATAACCACCAGTATTAGCTGGATTAGGAGTAGAAGCTTGAGACTGAGATGTAGTTTGTTGTTTCCAATCTTGTTGTGAACGACTAGAATCTTTTCTTCTTCTATCTCTAGAACTAGAACGTGATCTTCTATCTCTAGATCGAGATCTACGATATCTACTTCTTCTTGGAGATGGAGATCGGTCATACTTTCTTGATCTTCTTCTATGAGATGAATCTTCTGAGTCTGCACTAGGGCTCCTTGGTCCTTTACGTCTTGATTCTTGCTCCATTTTTCAATCTCAATTTGTAAAAAAATATATTAATCAAAATTATCAGGTTATGTTATAATAAGAAATTTTTATTCAGCGATAAATAATAAAAAATATATCAATAGTATAATCGTATGATACAATTTTAATGATAATAATAATGTTATTGTCCTATAAATTTCGATGGTTTTATATTCATGATAAAATTTAACGATTCTAACCACTATATGTATTAGCAATGAGAAGAAATTTTAAATGTCGCATTGCAGCCATTGTTATCCCATCGATAAAACATAGTCGATATTTTTTTGACATATTAACCGTTATGAAAAATATTTACCTTTCTTAACGATTGCTTTATAATTTTAGTACTCTGTTCTCGGTAAGTACTGGCGTAAGATAACGAAAATAGAATATACTCCAATTCTTTTAAGAATCATTCATACGACATAACGTAGACCAAAAAACGAATGGAAGAAGCCGCTATGACTATAGGTAAAATACATAGAAATAGAAATCTTAGATGGTAAAACTCAAATTGTTATTTATATTCACATAATAAACTATGGTGACCAACTTTAAAAAAAAATTTACTATATTTTAAAAATTAAATTTTAGATAAAAATACATTTAATATATATATATATAATATATATATATATATAATTAATTCTAATAAAATAAATAAATATAGTAAATTTTTAAAAGACATTAAACATTTTGAATCTCTTTTACTTTTTTTTATAAATTTTATCGTAAAATGAATTTCAAAATGATGATTTTAATATTTTGTAATATTTTGATTTTAAGGTTTTTTATAAATTATATGTTATATTAGATTTAATTGGAGGAAAAAAATATGAATCAAATTTAAATCGTCTTCTGATTAAAGAATTTCATGATATAATTAATATTTTATTATTTAAAAAATAATATACAAATACAAATATACAAATACATAAATAATACGCAAAATCGTAATATTGTCTTTAATGTTAATGTTAATTTATTGCATCATAATATTTTCTTCTTCATTTTTAAATCACTTTATAATATTGAATTTAAATTAAATTAAATTTTAATTTTTGCTTATTTTAAGATAATCAACATTAGTATTATAATTTAATTATAATATTAATTTATTATTAAATTTGAATTGGACTTAGATGATACATTTTCATTATTCAATTGAAAAATAATTAAATTTGGCGCGCTTCTATTTCTATTGTTTATTTGAATTGGATAAAAATTCATTAATGACATATAATTTACAAAAATCCCTAAAAATTCGCAATTTTATGAAAATAATTTTTGAACCACTAAATTCTAAAAATTAATTTAAATCATTTTTACATTAAAGTTTATAAAAGTTCAAATCACTTTTTTTAAAGTTTAACTGAAAAATATTGTAAATTATATTTGACAAATCTTATAATTTTTATATTTATTTTAAAATGTTTAATCTGAAATCAGTTTCATGTTACTTTTGATAGATAAATAAATATATATTTGCAAGAAAAATTCTTTGATATTTTCGAAATTTGTCTTTTTTCTTTTCTCTGTTCTTTTGTCATTTTCATGACTCCCATCATTGGCATCAAACATTATATATGCTATCTATATTATATTTAATAATTGCTACACAGTAATCCTACTAGCGAATCATTATTAATCGATTCTTTTTTCTCTCATTAGAGGATATCTTTCAAATTCTATGATTTGGTAATGTTGAGTATTGGAATCTGCTATGACATTTCTATTACATTTGTTCTATGACATTTGTATTATATTGATTACAAGTTAAATTATTACTGAAATATTTTTTTTTTATAGGAACGATTGTTAACAAAAAATAAAATATGAAGAAACGTATCGATGGCCGTCGATTGGCACAAAATATTGGAGAACAAGTAATTTTACTTGGAACTATAGGAAAAGTAAGGTTTGTTTTAATATTAGCAAAAGAAACGATATAAATATGATTATAATATTCCAATAGCAACGATTTATTTATTTATATATTTATTATTTGCTTTATTAAAATTAATTATTTTAATTTATTGCATCTTATTGCATCTTTTTATCATTAGAAAAGTTCAAATGGTAGAAATTTAGAATTAAGAACAACTGATGGTGTACAAGTAAATATAACTTTACCAGAACCAATTGATGGCAATGCAGAAGGTTATATAGAAGTACATGGCACTTTGCAATCTAAATCTACGATGAATTGTAGTAATTATATAGTGTTTCCTCTTAGTTTAACTGAGGAATTTGGTAAATATATTATCTAATATTATATCATAAACAGAATATATGAATATTATATATGCATATATTATGAATATAATGAAAAAAATATTTATAAAGACAATATATACATACATATATATATATATATATATATATATTACAGATGCTGATCAATATAATGAACTGATGGTTATATTAAATATAATAGGAATTGAAAAATTGACAGAATGTGAATGTGAGGAAGAAAATAATGATTTTTAATCATTGTAGAAATGCTTTATAAAGTGTTGATAAAAAAAATCAATTATACATCAATTTCTTATGAGAATACTATCATTTTTACATATATTTAAAGTTATAAATTATATTTTTTTAACAAAATGAAATTGTATCTATAAATAGAATAAGCAAAATTCATTATTCTTTATTTCTAATATTTATGTTTTGTTCCAAGAAATATATAAAATAATGTCCTAAAACTTAAATGAATATTGTTAATATTTATAATTTTTATTTCATTTTTTATTTATATCATACTTACTGCTATTTTACATGATGCATCTAAAGAAAAACATCTGCATGTACATGAAGTCACTGGACATTCTGAATGTTGACTATATAAACAAAACAATATATTATTACAAAAGATAAAATGTATACAGAAAACTAAAAATATGTACATAATTTTAAAATATATTACCGAAACCAATGTGTAATATGATCAGCATGACCACCATGTCTACATGTTTGACACCATGTAAACCAATTACTGAATTCTGTCAATTTATTATCACATTCATCACTTCTACTAACTCCAGATGTTGTCATTTGTAATCCACTCACTGTACCCATATGCATTAAGCAAATTGCACATCGTGGTAATGGCTTTCTACAATTTGGACATGACGACATCTATATGCATAAAAAAAATTTTATTTTAATTATTATTTTATAAACTATTCAAATAAAAATATATAAATTACTTTTAATTTATTGGGTGTACTTCCTAGCCTACCAAAAGGTCCTCTTGCTCTACTCAAACCCTGCATGAAAGCTGATATACTTTTACCACAAAAATTGCAAGAAACATATATTTGTTGAGGAGGTTTTTCATTTGTTGAAGATCGCATGGCAATATCAAAATGAGCTCTTTGGGTCCACATTTTCCATGCATTTAATAAATTTCTATAACTAAATTTTTAATGTTATCTCCTTTTACAATTTTTCAAATAAATATTATTTATTGCAATACCTAGTAATCCAAACTTGAACTTGGTTCTCTTGAAGCAATGTTGGTGTAAATGCTCTTATAGCTATCAAACTACAACTTTGAACATCACCAGTAATTTCTAAATATCGATTTAATAATTGTATACCTTCTAAACTGGCACCTAGATAAAATATATTATAAATTTAGAGCTTATATTAACAGATTTATTACAGATTATGTAAATTTCCTATACAAACCTGTTAAAAGAAAACCAGCTAAGTTTCCTTCATCAGTCAATTTTTGAGTTAATTTTTTTAAATATTCATTTAATTTATTATCTGATAAAAACATAAGCGCAAATGCTACTCTATCTTCAACTGCCATACCATTTTCATTCTATAAATATTTTTTTCATTATTTACATAAATAATTTTTATAAGAAAAAATTCATGTATACTTACTAAAACATTTTCATATGAATCATCTGCTGTTAAAAAAGCAAAAGTTGCTCTCAAATAAGGATCTGAGAGTTGAGATCTACACTTTAAACATGATTCTCTCCACATACTATTTCTATCTTCGGAAAATCCTGATAAAGCCATAGCAACAATATTTAAATTTGTAGACATTGACATTTTAGTAGCTCCTCGATTTAGAATTTCTATTGCTTGCCGTAAACATAAATTAAAAACTGCTATTGCTGCTGCTCTTGGATATGCACCTTCTCTTTCTAATCTTTCTAAAAATAAATTATCATAAAGGCTATTGGTGTCTTTATCAAATCTCCAACCACATAAAAGTAATCCTTTATCTCTGTCTGGAGATCTATAACATAAAACTATATTACAAAACTTTGATATCATGCAATATTAATATTTTATACCTATAAATTTTTGCAGTATGATTAGATCCTATATCCGACCAAGGACGATGAATTAGTTCCGATTTTAAAAAACCATTATTAGATCCTTGTCCATCTAACTTTAAAACTGTTCTATGTAATATTAACAAATATTATTTTGTGAATTTTTAATATATACTATTAGAAAATCTTTAATTTACCTAACACCTGGATGTTTATTATCTGCACATGGTATAGTACCATCTTCTACCAAATATCGACTTAAGTACAACCATTGCCACAAGTTTTTGAGAGTATCATTTTCTGCTAATTCTCCATTCTGAGCCAGCTCTGGCTATAAATATATATATTAAAACATATATATTATATAATATAAAATATAAGTTTCTTTAACTTACAAGTAAACCATATTCTGAAGTAGCACGTGTTTTAGTTAAAATAGAAATATCATTCAGAGCTTTATAAATATTATCATTACTACATATATATTTAAATGATTTAGAAGCATGATTCCAAACAAGATGAGACCGTGTTGACCAGTTTACTGTAATTCTTTCACAAACTGTATAATCTGTAAGTCCTTTAAAGAAATAAAACAAGATCAAAAACATTTTATTCAAGAATTTTATAAGTTAATGCTATAATATAATCAAACCTTGTTGAGATATTGCCAACAATCTATTCACATGTGTTGGATGCCACGAAAAACTTACAGGACTATGCCAAGGTGGCGCAACTGTTCTTTCTAATGCTCCAGGTTCTGTATCTTCTCCTCCTCCAATTCCACAATGTTGAATGTCATATAAATGTAGTGTCACTTTATTAATATAAGAAATTATATTAATTATATTAATTAAGAAATTATATTATAATAATATTAAGTGATAATATTATATTTATTCAATTTATAATTATATTTAAAAAAAATTAAAATACCTGAGTCTTTTTGTAAAGCACCTAGAAGATTGTGTCTAGTTGGACACCATAAAACCTTTGTAATTTGTCTACTTTGCGACAATGTTAAAACAGGTTTTTCAAAGCATCTTGTATCCCAAATTGTTATTTGATTATCAACACTTGAAAGTAAATGATAATTATTGTGTGGATTCACTGATACATTATAAACTGCTTTAGTAGCTGTTGTGTTGATCACTTTTGCAGAATCTAATATTAAATAATTTAATATATATAATGCAAAATAATTTAAAAAATGTAATTACATTGTTTTATATTATTTTATATTAATACCTCTAAAATCAATGATTTTTAATTGTTTGTTATTAGTGCCAACTACCATACATTTTTGTTCATTTTTAAACCAAGCAATGGAATGTACAGTTTCAGAAACACCAACTTCTGTTATAGGTCTTACAGAATCTATCTGTACTGTATTATGATGATGTATTCTTTCAGAAGTATGTAAACCTTTGTTTATATCCCACAATAAAATGGAATGATCTTTACTATGTTTATCTAAGCCAGATACAATCAAATTTGTATCTATTGGATTCCAAGCAACTGCGTTACATTGTCTAGCATGTTTTGGAACTATAATTACATAATTTTTAAATATAATAAAATATAAATTTAATTATTTATTGAAATAATATACCTAGTTCTTTTCCACTAAGACCTTGAGAATCAAAGATTGTTGGAGCAAAAGTAGTTAAAACAACTTTTCCATTTGCTTGACCAACAGCTAACAGTATATCTGGTTCCAATTGCGGATATATATCAATACATTTAACATAATGATGATTGGTATTCGTTGCAAGTAAATGAGCAACTGTAGAATCAGAAATCTTATCTGCAAGAAAATACAAAATTTCATTTTTTTTATCAAATATATTATAAATATATTTTATAAACAATATTTACTTACATAATTGTCTATTATTTTCTTTTATTTGCATAACTTCATATAAACAAATTTCTGTACCCCATGTAATAAATTTATTAGCATGAACTGGAGACCACTGTACATCGAGTTTAATACTACTCATTTTAGTAGTATTTTTATAAAATTTTGTTAGCAAAAATAAAATGCATTACTCTTTCTAAAATAGAAAAAATAATTTGTTATGAGACTACGTATATAATCTTGCTTTATAATCTTAAAAAATGTTCCTTAACCTCGAACATATTTCTTTTGTATTAAATGTTTCAATTTAAATCTGACACTTTTATATTCATTTCTTTAACCATTTTATAAATGATTAATAGTAACTTATATTTTGGATGTTAATAATAATAATAATAAATTATAATGATAACAAAAGTTTCTATACGTTTCAATTTTTCATTGGATACTTGAAAATGTTGTCCAATTTTCGCTTTATATAACGGGTATTTAAAAAAATATAAATTATCATCACTATCATAAATATAACATTTTTTTAAAAAATTTATTTTATTTTAAAAATCTTTCTACATTGATGATAAGTATTATTATTAAATTAATAAAAAATTCAAAAGTCAAAATTATTTTTGATACATTATTATTTTCATATTTATACAATTTTGTGCAAACAAATTAATATATATGTATAAGATTGTACCCACATAACATTTACATATATTGTGTATATTCGATTAATTTATCAATTAATAATACATTTTCATACATTTCATACATTTTAAAATATATGATATAAAAATCATATACAATAATTTTTCTAATTTTTACAAAATGTATTTTATTTAAAACTATAAATATAATTAAATTATAAACACAACATTGCATAATAATTATATAAAGAATGATTTGATATACAATAGTGTAATGACTTTATATATGTATACATATATATATAGTGTGCGAATTCATATAAAGATATTTTTTGAGATGAAATTTATTTTATGCATTGATAAAATTCTTAAAGAATGCTATTATATCATCAATTTCAATTTATTAACAGTGAACACTTAAAAAGGCACAATTAATTTCAATAGTACAAAACGCAAATGCAAAAAAAATATTCTAAAACTTTATTACTAATAAATATGCTCCAAATTATAATCATTTTTAAAATTTCAATACTTAATAATACATACATGTATATATATATATATATTTATTTGTAAAATATAATATCAACTTTATTTTTTTTTATTCTTTCCATAAATAAATGCACCTCATAGAGGTTTAAGTCTTTCTGATAAGTAACATTAATAATGTTTTCAGTCTATTGAAATCTGTTAATTCATAGATATTAAATTTTTAAATACAATTTTATAATTTCTTGTTCAATAAAAAAATGTATATTTTTAAATAATAAATTGTATTTTGAAATATATAGACTTTAATGACTTTCTTAAAAATAAAATATAAAATGAGAAAGTCAATAAGAATGTTATTTAAATATCTAACATAAAATATATATAATGTATAAATAACATATTTTAAAACAAATTTAAGAGAAGATAATATTGCCTGGATGCAAATATTTAAAATTATTTTTAAATATTTTATTCTTATTCAAAAGTATATCTTTTTTTTAAATAAAAATGAAATTTGTCAAAAAATTGTTAAAAAAAATTAAAAAATATTTTATAATTTTTAAATTTAAGATGTAAATATAATTATTCTATTTACATCTCTATCCAGAATACAATGTTATTTTATTAATATAAAAATAATGAACTGTATTGTTTGTACATAGTTGCAGACTGTAAATTAAAATTACAGAATACTAATATCAAACAAATTGTGGATTGATTACTATGTCTTCTTTACTTTACAGTGCTATGACTGTTTTATTATAAAATTAATAATTTAAATAAATCAAAATTGTCACATTTCAAATAAATAATATAGAGTATATAAGATAATATAAAGAGTGCTGAAATCATTCAAGGTTTCAAAGAAACATATAAAATACAATGAATATATAATAATTTTTTATTTGCAAATAAAATTAATTACAGTGTTTCTATAATATTTGAAATATCTTTTGTTAACTATTATTGAATGGTCACGAAATATTGTGCATAGTATAAATGTATAATATATATATATATATATATATATATACATGACACATATATATATATATACATGATACATGAATATATATATACATATGTATATAATATGTGTATATACATGCATATATATTACATGCACATGTATGTATACATACATATAATTTTTTTTTCTTATGGGTATTTTCTTCGCATTTCTCTTTTCTTTTTCTTTTTTATATTAATTGAATAACTATATATATTTCAGCACTCCAATGATAATGAAAAATTAAAAAATAATGTATTAATGTATAATATAATTTTGTGCACTATTTAAAACTTTTACTCTTTCTTAATGATTACAAAAATATGACATAAATTAACAGTTGTATGTATGAATTATAATTATATGCACCAGTGCATTACAAATTAAACAATTAATAATTTGATGGAAAAGAGTATAAGTTTACAATTATTACTATAATAATTATTAAATAATATGTAAATTACGTGTTCTTAATGCAATTGTTTTATTTTTAGTGTCAATTCACTGTAAAGTGTCAGAAAACTTTTTTCTGTATGTGTATGTATATATGATGCATTTGTATATATATTTGTATATATGTATGTATGTATACAAATACATTTCTCTTACTCAGGTTTTTTCAATTAGAAGTCGAACGTTCCATTATAAGAGCTTGTTTTACATTTGTTAGAGTAAAATACAGCAATTTCTTTTCTTCTTACGTTCACTTCCATCTCCTTGATTTTCTTGCGCTTTACGTGCAGCTATTGCACGCATTAAATCAAAAAATACCTGTAATGGAATACAAAAAAACAATCAATTTTCATTTCATATTTCTATCAATTTAATATCAGAAATCGAATTATAATAACTTTGCTATATATTATCAATACTAAAACAGAAATAGAATTTATTTTTTATTTATATTTCTTATTTAAGTTCTATTAATGTAATATAAAATGTAGTATTATATATTACATATATAATGTATGAGCAAAAATATAATATGATAATATTTATTAGATATAATATTGTAATATTTACATTACTAAAATAATCATGCGTAATAAGCTATACATGAAAATGTATTCATTCCCATTCTTTTTATTTTAATAAATTTTTAATAAATTAACAGAAAAAATCAGTTTGTGCCTTTATAATTTAATAAAATGTGATACTGACTTGAATTTGTACATGCATATGCAATATTTCAAGCATAAGCTAGAAACAACATAAAAAGCGATTTGTATGTAAGAAATTTTTTTTTGTACGTGCCTGTGAGAGACACTCTTGCAGAAAGTTGATACTTCTGATATAATTGTTATCTGATGATAATTGCACATATATATTTATTTAAATTTCAGAAAAAAGTGAAAAGAATACTGCAATAATAAAATTTCTAAATCATTGTCCAGTTTTTCATTTATAAAAGATTAAAAACAGCGAAAAAAGCAGCAAACCTATAGAATTTTGCACTTCTTTTTCTTCCTTGTGGCACGGTCCTTTCCACGACCGTTGCTTGCTGATTTATCTTCAATCTTGCGCGATCTTATTTCACGCATCAAGTCGAAAAATACCTGGAAATGTGCAATTGATGCCATCTCAAAGCTTCAAGGCTTGAAAAATGTGCTTTACAAATATAAATAAATGCAATTTATGTATTAATTTTATATTTGTATCAATATTTTTCATTACAAAAAAAATGTGTGCAAAAGCTATGAGATGTATATATAGCAAAGAAACTAAAACATACAATAAATGATAAATTAAGCTAATTAAATAAATCTCATGCAATTCTTGTATTCTAAAAACTATTGTAAATTTAAGAGACAATATAAAAATATCTTAATGATACATGTGCATTTTTTACATACAATTTTTTTACATAAATAATCAAATAAATCATTTGTAATAAATTATATTATTTAATATTATTAAAAAAATTATTAATAATATTAATTTTCTATATAAAAGACATTTATTTTCTTATTTTTACTTACACACACATATATATATAAAAAGAAAAAAATAAAATTTGATTATTAAATTACCTTATCAACATTTTCTTTTGTCTTTGCACTTGTTTCTACATATGGTACACCCCATTGTTCTGCTCTGGCTTGAGCTTCATTTAAACCAACTTTTCTTTTTTCTTGTAAATCACTTTTATTTCCCACTAATAAAAATGGAATGTTTTCATCATTTTTTACTCTAAGGATCTGTTCCCTAAATATATAAAATTACATAATTTTGTTTTGAAAATTATATGTACACATATTTATAATTTAAATAATTTTTTTATTCACCTAAATTCTTGCGTTGCTTGAAAACTATCATCCTCTGTTATAGAAAATACACAAAGAAATCCTTCTCCACTTCGAAAATAATTATCTCGAATTGCTGCATAATCTTCTTGTCCTGCAGTATCTAATATATCTATTTGTACTTCTTCTGCATCTAGCACAACTTTCTTTCTATAAGAATCTGCTTTTGTAGGCTCATAATCTTCTACAAACTAATTTATGTAAAAAGAAATCAATAAATTAATAATATAATTTATTATTTATATATTTATTTATAATATATATTTTTTTATAAGATAAATATACCTCATCATACATAAATTGTAATGTGAGAGCAGATTTTCCAACGCCTCCACTTCCAACCATTATAACCTTATGCATTGCTTGAGTAGTACCTGGTTTTTTGGACATTTTTTATATTTTTCTAAAATCAATGAATAAATTTTGATATCATAACACAAAAAAATTCATATATTATACAAATATCATATATCATATATTATGATGTTAAAAAGTTTTTTCTATACATAAGCATTATAGATAACATATTAAATAAAAGGAGAATATGAAATTACTATTGTCAATATGAGAAGTCTAAAAAACAGTAGGATAATCAGAAATATACATTTACCTACTTTGTTTATATTATACTTGTTTATATAGTACAAATTAATTTTATTTATTGATTTGTATCATATTTATAGCATCAAAGAAATGTAACACTTTTTATCATAATGAACTTTCATATAAATAATGTATTTGTAATAAATTGTTATTTTTTCCTAAATTGCGTATTATGTATAAAGATAAAAAATTGAACAATCAATAAAATGACAAATTAATCATTTTTCTTTAAAATTTAATTAGAAATAATATATATAAATAAGTTAATACAATATTTAAATTGTAAAATTTAATTATGATTTTATAATTATTAAAATGTAAATAGAATTCAACTAAAAATATTTTGATATAGAGTGACATTTAATCTTTTCATTATGTTTATATGTATATTCTGACAAATACGAATAAGAAATGTTGTAACAAAAATACAGAAAAGTATATCAATTTCTACAAATTGTGATATTATTTAATTAGTAAAGTTAGTTATATTTAATTAGTAAGAAAAACTAAAACGATAAGAAAACATATAAAATGTATCAGAATAAAGAATAGTGAAAAAGGCGGTGCCACACGCCCAATTTTAGGAATGCTTATTTCGATTCTAAATCCCTGAAGTTTCATTCGTCATACATCAGTGTAAAATTTAAAATATTTCTTACCTTAATTGATGACAAACTTGAATTGTTTAAATACTTTCTTAAACGACGTTTATCAAATAATTTTTGCTATTATTTTCTAAGACCACAGTCGTTGTGCTTTACTGGACTGCAATTGATAATACCGATAATTGAGCAGAGTACCGGGCACTCTACCGGCACCTTACCAAACTGTAATACTGGCGCCTAAAGTAAGTAGTTAATCTTTTTTCTTTTCTATTATCAAATTTTATAATTTAAAAAGAATTATTAAATATATCCGTATATCTTATTATTTTTATTTTTTTAAAAAATTAATAATATTATCAAATTATTAATAAACATATAATTGTGTATTTAATTTTATGCAAATAAAAAATTTTAAAAAAATTTAATTTAATAAATTATAACTTAAATACGCTAATGTCCCTAGAACAATAATTCAATATTTTAAAAAAAGAATTTTTTTAAATAATAAATTTTATGTTCCTATAAAAGTTATATTAAATTATATTATATTATAATAGTTTTTTAGAATCATATATTTCTATTTGTTATATATTATATATCTTTTTTGAATATTTTTTATTGATTACGGAAGCAAGTGCTGCATTCATACATATTTTTCATTTTTATTGAATATCATATAATATTTATATATTTGATAAAAATTATTAATAATAAATGTGACAAAATATAAAACATTTTTATTTCAATTATTTTACACTTTTCTGCATCAAACCAGAAAGAATTGGTTAGAAAAGAACAAGTGACGTCAAAAGAAGTCGCGTGATCGTTCTCGAGGCTACGGACTGGTCAGAGGTATCTCTTATAACAGTGATCTTTGTCAAAAATCCAATTGAAACGAACGATATATTATCATTTTAACGAAACATTTATAATTGACCATATTTTCTTGAAAAAACTTACTTTATTTGTAAAACAAAAATTTAATATTCTTTACGAAAATCAAAAAGTATTTGAAATTTATTTTAAAAAGAAAACGGATCCACTTAATGAGAATTACTGGTAAAACGATTTCTTCGTACTACAATCTATACGTAATAATAATCACTATAAGATTTAAGGAATATGCGTTGCGCGGCGCGTACTAATGTTCGGATTTTTCCAATGAACGGTAGGTTCGTGTTGTTTTCTCTCTTCTTTCTTTATTTCACCAAGTATAAAATAGCTTACAATTTCTTATTGCAATACTTTTCTTGAATCTCTTTTTTTTCAGCTATTCTACAATAATACAAAATTTAGCATATGATGACATGTTATAAATATAAATTATAGAATGAAGCTGCAGTGATAGTGGAATTAACGTAACAAATTTTTATGCGTGTTTAATGAGTGACATATACCAAATGTACTTTGATTTAATGAAATTGAGATTCAAGTTTTTTTTTTTTAATAAATAAAGTGAAATTAGTGAAATAGGTGTATAAAAGTAATATATAAAAGTATAGTGCAGGAAAAGAAATATCTACATGCTGTCATAGGATGACTGACCCGAAAATCGAAATGCATTATACACCACCAAGTTCGGATACTATTCAAACAAAACCTTTTCCTATTCGTGGTAAGATATTTTAGAAAAAATATAATTTTTCTCAGATTTAAAAATTTTATTTAATTTGAATATTTTGAATTCTTATTTTCTGATTTTTTTTGATGTAAAATGCAATTTAATACAATATATTAAATTTTATCCAAGAAATAACTTAAAAGCTAATTTCAGTTCATTACAAAATGAATATATTTATTAAAAAACTAGTCATTATTTTGTTAATATCTTTTCGATTAAAATCTTACAAAATATTCACTTTTATACAAAAATATATATTTTCATTTATATAAATCATTCACTATATTCCACTATTATTTTGGAAGAACATAACCTGAAAAGATGTGTTAGCCGCGTGTAATGCATTTACATAAATGTCAGGATTACATATTTAGATAATATAATATATATATATACACAAAAAATTGAGTTAATTGAAATCTATAGCAATACGAAATGAATTAAAACTAATATAAAGTATATTTGACATTATAGAAACTTAAATTTGATCTTTGTAAATGATTAATTCTTACGATTAATTTGTAGAAATAAATTTTCATGCATTAAATAAAATTGGATCATTAATATTTTGTTACAAAAACAAATTATCGGTTAGCCAAAATTTTTCAAAAATTAATCAGAACTTTTTTTTAGCATTCAAAAATTTTTATTGTATAAAATATACTTTAATAAATTTTCAAGATTTGAATATTTTTAATATAAAATATATTTTTAAAAATACTCATAGCGCAAAATAATATTAATAATAAAATATTAATATGTCAAAGGCAATTATAAAAGTTTCATTGATTTTTTAAATAAATAAATTGTCAATTTTTTTGATACAAAATAATTTTATCATAAATATTTTTTCTTATAATTGTACTTTCTTTCTTACTTGGTTTTTTGTCGATTATTAAAAATAAGTAAGTGATAAAATTAATCTAAAAAGATTGACAAAAAACAAATAAATAATAGTAAATAAAAAAGTAGTGGCAACATGTTTATTGAATATTAATTTTATAACAAAGATAAAATGTTTATGTTTTAACTAAATGATCTAAACAATTACAGATCGTACCATTTCAATATCATCTGATAAAAATCATTAAAAATTAGAAATATATTGAAATTGCTCAATTTTCATTGCAATTTCAAATCAATTATTGATATATTCTAAGCTGGCAAAAATAAATAAGTTCATTAATAATACTAATTTAAAATTATATAAATTTATCTAGATTCATTTTAATATTATATAAATTTAAAGCATGTTGAAAACAAATGATATAAATATACCATAACCAATTCTGAATCTAATCTTTATGAAGTTATAATCAATTATAAAATATTTTAATAGAATATGCAATTTATTATGAAACAACATTTATAATGAATTGATATGATAATTTTTTTATTTTCAAAGAACAATACTATATTATTATATCACGAAAATAATAAAGATAAAGATATGTATGTATTTATTATATTTATTATATTTTATAAGATAAATAAAAAACTTATCTTGTACATATATATCAAACAAGATTACAATATCAAATTGATATTACCAGAAATCACTTGTTCTATTTTTTCTATTAGAAAAACAATATATTAAAACAATATATTCTATTAGATAAACAATATCATTAATAATTGCATCTAAAAAAAAAAGTTAATTTCTGTCTTGATGATTAAAATAATTCCTAATTATAATATATTATAATTCCTAATTAGTTAATACAATAAATGATATAATTATAATTCAACATTAATTGATAATTATAATTGAACATTCAATTCAAAATTAAATCTAAAAAATACTTTTTTCAAAATGATTAACAATAATAAAAATGATTATGAAATTTTCTTTTATCTATAATGCTTGATAATTACAGGTGAACGAGCTAATTTTGTAAATAAGCCACATGTGATTGCTATGGTAGGATTACCTGCCCGTGGCAAGACATATATTTCAAAAAAATTATGCAGATATCTCAATTGGATCGGTATAAGTACAAAGGTGTTCAATTTAGGGGAATATAGACGACATGCAACTACTGCTTATCAATGCCATGAATTTTTCCGTCCTGATAATATTAAGGCAATGGCAATACGTACTCAGTGTGCGATGGATGCTCTTAAAGATGTTTGTCAATGGTTGGAAAGCGGAGATGGAGAAGTGGCTGTATTTGATGCTACCAATTCTACTATCGAAAGACGACAACTTATTAGAAACATTGTAGTTGAGAAAATGGGATTTAAACTTTTTTTTGTTGAGTCTGTCTGTAATGATCCTGAAATCGTTGAGCAAAATATCATGGAAGTAAGAACTGCTTTTCTAAAATCAATAATAATTATATTATGAATTCAATAATAATTATATTATTAATTTATCTTAATATATAAACTTAAATATATTATTTTTAAATATCATTTTTATTTTTATTAAATTTTTTTATTTATAGTATTAATTCTGAACTAATTCCAATAATTTGTGATGATACTGATCATAAATAAAACTTTTATTCATTTAGGTAAAAGTAAGTAGTCCAGATTACGCAAATATGAATAAAGAAGAAGTATTGGCAGACTTCATGCTACGAATTGAACATTATCAAGAAAAATATCAACCACTGGATGAAGCTCAAGAAAGCGACCTTTCTTTTATGAAAATTTACAACACTGGCGAAAAAGTGCTAGTCCATAAACATGAAGGTCACATACAAAGTAGGATAGTTTATTATCTTATGAACATCCATATAGTGCCACGTACGATCTATTTAACTAGGCACGGCGAAAGTGTGATGAACCTTGAAAGTAAAATAGGTGGAGATTCAGTGTTAAGCGAAAGAGGCTGGGAATATGCCAAAGCATTGTCTAATTATATTACTAGCCAAGATATTCAGGTATAAAATAAAAGAGAAAAATCTTTTGTTTAAAAAGAAGAAAATAATATTTTTTATGATTATAGGGATTGCGAGTATGGACTAGTTGGTTAAAGAGAACCATTCAAACGGCAAGCGACGTGAATGCGCCTCAAGAAAGGTGGAAGGCGCTAAACGAGATTGATGCAGTAAGTTATAAAGAATAATTATTTTTGTTTTATTTTTTGACAAATGTCTTCTATCTTTATTTATAATAAAATATTTGCACATAAAACTATGATGATAATTGATCTATACTTACACAGGGTATTTGCGAAGAAATGACATATGAAGAAATTGCAGAAAAATATCCAACAGATTTTGCTGCAAGAGATCAAAATAAATTCTCTTATCGTTATCCAAGAGGAGAAAGTTATGAAGATTTAGTTGCACGACTAGAACCGGTAATAATGGAACTAGAACGGCAAGGTAACGTTCTAGTTGTTAGCCACCAAGCGGTTTTACGATGTCTACTTGCTTATTTCCTAGACAAAAATGCGGGTAAATATATCTAAATATACCATTCCATAAACAATAGAAAAACGATAAATAAAATGCATATACATGATATATTTACATTATATTAAATCAAGATATGTGTACTTATATATTTGAATAACAAATATCGAAATTGTTTTGTAATTTTTGATCTTCTATGAATTAAAATAAATTAGAAAAATAAATATGTAAAAATAACGAAATGTTAAGAATGAGACATTCTTACATAATTTTTGTTTACATAATTTTATTAATATAAATTGCGCAGAGTATAAACGTAATTTGTTCTTGTGTTTCGTAATCGCAATTTGTTCGAAATTTCGAATCATTGCTTAACAATTCAATAGTGATTTTGTTTCTTATTTTATTTTATGATTCAAAAAATTTTTTTCATTTTCTAAAATTTTCTTATTCTAAATGAGTTACTATATTCTTTTTCTAGATGAATTACCATATTTACAAGTTCCATTACATACTATTATTAAATTAACACCTGTTGCTTATGGTTGTAAAGTGGAACATATTCGATTACCAATTGATGCAGTGGATACACATCGACCAAAACCAAAGGTAGAATAATTAGAATTGAATATTAACAATTGCTTTCTCATTTGTAAATATATCTTTTTATTAAGCAAAAATAGAAAAAATTGAGACATTCTTATTTTGCTTGCTGCTCTTAAAATAAAACCTCAATTCCTTTTTTATGTTTTAATGTTCTCAGAATGCCTGACTATTAGTGGATTGGGACTACTTTCTCTCGTATCTAATCTTAATTTAATATATCCTAAAAGTTATTTAATTTCAAGCTTTATAAATTAAAAATTATATCGCATGCATTTTTTTTCATTAAATTAGCATGAAGATTTATTAAAAATTAAAATTGAGATGTCGTACCACGCTCATAATTATTATTATTAGAGATGTACAAATATCTGAATCACGAATATTGGAACATTTCAAATTATCGGAATTGCGATTCGATATGAGTAATGATACGAATATAATTTCAGATACTCATATTTAATTTATTATATTGTAATAGTAACATATAGAAATAGTTTTGTGTAAATTTATATAATGCATATAATGATAAATATTAATTTACGATGATTAGTCATATATATTAATAATGTCAAGTTTGTTGTTAAAATAGACTGTATAGATCTATAATTAAAACATATCGCCACCATAAAACGTACACAAAATTTATTACAATTTATTTAATAAAGTTGTATAGTTGCGGTTTATATATATTTATTTGAATGAACGTTGATCATTATAATTTGTAAATACCGTGAAGATAAAAAAAATTTTTTTTTATATTTGCATTTATGATCTGAACATGCACATAAAATATATATATGATATATATTTTAGCGATATGTATATATATTTTTTAACGGTACGACGTGATTATAAAACTTATTAAATCTATATCTGCTTAATAATTTATATGCGAATTAAGTTTTTTTTATTTCTGTTATATAAACGTAGAAATGTAGTAGAATATTGTTTACATATGGACCATTGTGCAAATTTTATAACGGTCCTTATGAAACTCTTTTCAGATCCCAGGATATCTTGAAGAACGATTCCGAAGAAAAGAAAAATTGCTTCGCACGTGATAACAACGACATTATAGCATGACAGAGCTAATTTTAATCGTCATTATAAGATGCTGAAGACAGCATTCTTTCGGCAGCTGGCTGCCTTTGCACGATGCAACGAGCATCCAATTTAGCTTTGTACACTTTAAAAAGTTTTAGACGAAGTATATCTGACAGCAAGCGATGTTGTTTCTATACGAGTTATATGATTAAAGTTTTTTTTTGTTCAATTTTTTAACAATATAATGCTACAATATATTAAATTTTGATTTTTAGATTTTCAAAAATATGTTTGAAAAGATAGATATTTTATTAATTAAAATCATTAAAAGAATCCTGTAAAAATTAAAATGAATATATAACCACTTATATAAATTAGTTTCAATTCAGAGTTTTATTATTATATATAAAATTTAAAAAAATTTTGAGAATTATATTTAAAATTATTTGTTTCTAGCGTTTGATTTACTATATATTTTGTGTTGTTTATTAATCATTAATAAAAAAAAATCGATTTCCATATATATAATTTCTAAAGAATATAGTGGTTATACATATAGCGATGTTTATGTATGTATAAAAAAAAAAAAATTATACATATAATACATATTTAAAATACATATTTATGTATTTTATAAAAATATTTTATTGTTATCATGTTTTGGCGATTTATCGAGCTATATGTAATATAATCAAAAATAATTGAATCATAAATATATTATATAGAAACTATTGTGGAATGAAAATTATATTATATTTCAAAAAAAGTTAATCGCCTTACATGATAATCTAATTGCTGATATAAGGGTATAAATTCCAAAATAATTTTGTCGAGATTCTGCTGTGTGAAAGATTGAAAACTTTTTGAAGTATAATTTATTTTAAGAAAAGTGTACATATTTTTTTAATGCCCTTCATGACAAGAAAATACATGTATTTGAAATCAATAATTTGTTCTTTAATTTTAATATTCGTCTAAAATAAACATAAATTTTCGAATATTATTCTTTTTTATGACATATCTTTAATAAACATACCTTTAATATTATTGATGCTACACCAGAGAGCGCTAGTAGCGAATAGATAACACTGTTATCATTGATATTATTGTTGATATTCTATTTTTTTTACTCTTCTTTTAAACTATATAATGAAGAACACAATTAATGACAATGATGGCAACAACTAATGAATTTGGTCCTGATTCTGGTGGTAGAGTTAAGGTAAATTTTTATTAAAAATAATTTATGAAAAATTTATCACTTTTTATATTTCTAACCTATGCATATATAAATAAAATAATAAATAAATTTTAAATATAATAATAATAATAGTTATTCAATTTTTTACATTGTTATAAAATTGAAAAAGAGTAAATTATGATTATTATTAAATGATTATTATTAAATTTTATTGAGTATATTTTTAGGGAGTTACAATAGTAAAACCAATTGTATATGGTAATGTAGCTCGATATTTTGGTAAAAAAAGGGAAGAAGATGGACATACTCATCAATGGACTGTATATGTTAAACCATATCTTAATGAAGACATGTCTACATATGTTAAAAAAGTACATTTTAAATTACATGAAAGCTATAACAATCCTAATCGTATTATGACTAAACCACCTTATGAACTCACTGAAACTGGTTGGGGAGAATTTGAAATAGTTATTAAAATATATTTTCATGATCCTAATGAACGTCCTGTGAGTATATTTTAAATATATGAATTATAATATCATATAAGAATTATTATATTATATAATATAAATTTCAAATTATTTATTGCTTTGAATAGGTAACCATATATCACATATTAAAACTTTTTCAAACAACACCTGAGATACAATTGGGAAAAAAAAGTTTAGTGTCTGAATTTTATGAAGAAATAGTTTTTCAAGATCCAACAGCTTTAATGCAACATTTATTGAATTCTAATAGACCTATAACTCTTGGTGTTTGGCGTCATAATACAGATTGTAAGTACTAATTAATTGAGTTAATAACATTTTATATATGAAAATTATTTTTATTTTATTATATAGTTGAAGCTAAAAAGGAATCTACAATGAAAGCAATAATAGAAGCAAGAAATAAAATAAGATTGGAAGTCATAGATCTTAAGGAAAAATTGACATTAGCAAAGGAAACAATTGCTAAATTCAAAGAAGAAATTGCTAAGATTTCTAAAGCTGGTGGAAGTTTGTCTGTTGCATAATTTAAACATTAAAAAAGTTTTTTAAATGTATTATAGCATAAAGAAGATAATAAAAAAAGCACAATAGTTTTTATAATTAATTAATATATAACATAGCTTTAATATGAAATGATTACATAAATAGATTAAAAAATATATACATATATAATAAAAGTAAAAAATAATATATATAATATATTTTTTAAATATATGTTTTAATTGTTCAATAGTATTTACTAATAAATTTTCTGTAAATACATAGGATTAGAAAACAAAGCATAAATTTGATATCATATATATGTGTCTGCATATAATTATGATTTCATTTTGCTTTTTGAAAGTGCTTAGAAAAATGCTTATAATTTATATCTATAATAATTCAATTGCTATAAACAAATTTTTTTTTACATTTTTTATCTTATAATTAAAAAAATTTCTAAATTTTTAAAAAATAACATTTTGAAATACTCTATAAGTTTGTTGATAACAATTAAAAATTAAAAAATATCAATAAAAAAATATTAAAAGTTTAATGTATTATTATATTGTTTTTGTTATTAAATTTATAAAATATATTTTCAGAACATTTGTTACATATAATTGTTATATTTTATATTTAAATAAATAAATAAATATTATATTTAATATTATAATAAATTTTATAAATAACTTTTAAATAATTTTTATGAAATTCTAATTAAAATAATAATTCTAAGTGAAAACGATATTATATATATTTGCGGTAATATATATGTAATATATATTACCGCAAAAATTATTAAATGTTATAACTTATTGAATTTTTAAAATAAATGTATCAATATTATTTTACACAATTACGTAAATATTATTTCTATTTCTTTTATTGATATTATACTCTTACAAAATGATATAAAAATTATTATTTAGATTTTTTAATGACTCATGACTTTTAAATTGACCTTGAAATATTACATGTACTTTGAAATTATCTCATACAATAGTTATCTATAAAGAACAATGTAATTCTACAGTTTTAGGAGTCAGTTCAATGATGAACTTAAAAAGAGCAACAGTACCGATATTTCTTGAATCATTTAAGTGCTTTCACTTAGATTCGTACTTAATAATCGCATATACAGGAACATTTTATTATTGTATATGTAAAATGACTGCAGCGCCGAACTCAAACGCTTCTAAATCGTAAGCTATTACTACTTGATTACGAGTTTCTAGCAGATCATAGTTTCAGTTCGTGCTAACTCTGATATTATTCTTATATATACATACATATATGTACTTATAGTAATAGTTATGCAATAAACTTTGTATCTAAAACCGGCCGGTCAAATATGAGTATATTATTAAATATTTAATCTCGAAAGTTGTATACGAATTTCAATATTAAATATATTAACTTATTTAATTCTATGTTCTTTAATATCTTAAAATTTATATTTGATCATGATTATTTTACATATATACTCTAGTTATGAATTCGTTTAACTGGTCAGTGATGACTTAATTATTTGATTGATTTAATCAATTTTTTATTTCGTGTTTTATTGTTTGTTTAATTCAATAAGTGTAATGTAATTTTTAACTTTGGTAAGACATTTTTAGTGCTAATCATTCTTATTTTCAAAACTTAAAATATGATTTCTAATTTTGTAACCAAAATTTTTTTGTTAGCCACATTAATTATTGCACTAAGAACTTATATTTAAAATTATATGACTTTATTTAATATTATTATAATTTGTATTAAAAAGTAAAGAAAATTTTATTTCACTAATAATTTACTAATTTATATTAACCAATTAATAAATAAAATAAAAAATAAAGCTTAAAATTTAGTAATTTTTGATTCAATATTAGTTGAATATTACTAATCTTTATCTATGCTTATGTGTATTGTAATATAATAGAATAAATTATATTAAAATTTATAAATAATTAATATTGCATTTTTTTATAATTAAATATTGTTCTAAATAAATTCTAAAAGTTAAATAGCTTTATATGCTATTTTTAAAATAAAATATTTTTTTCGCGCGCATTTTAAATTGCTTGTATATTAACGATTTTTTGAAAAAATTATTTTTATAAAAAAATATATTTATGGTAAAATAATTTTAAGATAATTATTAATTCTAGATTTTATTAGTCCAGGTATTGAATTTGTAATTGGAGGATTAGCTGCAGTGGGAGCTGGATTTTTTACGAATCCAATTGATGTAATAAAAGTACGATTACAATTACAAGGAGAGCTTGAAGCACGCCGTACATATAAAAAAATATAT
This sequence comes from Apis laboriosa, assembly GCF_014066325.1. Classification (NCBI taxonomy): domain Eukaryota; kingdom Metazoa; phylum Arthropoda; class Insecta; order Hymenoptera; family Apidae; genus Apis; species Apis laboriosa. The sequence continues at coordinate 873,315 of NW_025223857.1, forward strand.
AAGAATACTCTACATGCAGGCTATTTAATTGCAAAACATGAAGGTATATGTGCTTTACAAGCCGGTATTATACCGGCTTTATATTTTCAAGTGGTGCTCAATGGAATACGGTTAGGTATATACAATACAGCAAAAAAATATGAGTTAATTACTAACGATTCAGGAAATACTGATATTATAAAGACTGCAGTAGTAACTGGTACAGCTGGATGTATTGGAGCTGTTCTTGGCAGTCCGTTTTATATGGTAAATTTTATTTATTATTTTGTAAATTATTCTAGAATAATATAAATAATTTATATTAAAATTGATATATTAATATATCAAAATAATTAAAATTTATCTTATTAATTAAAAATAAACAATATGATCATTTTTTTGTCATAGATAAAAACGCAATTACAAGCACAATCAGCACAATCTATAGCTGTTGGTTATCAACATAATTATTTGGGCACTTGGTATGCATTCAAATCTCTATGGAAAGAAGGTGGAATAGTTGCTTTGTATCGTGGCTGGTATGCTGGTATACCACGTATTTTTATAGGATCTGCGACACAATTAACCACTTTTGATTTAGCTGCAGATTGGTTGCGCTCATCACAAGTGAATATTTAAATGATTATTATATAAAATGCAATCTAAATCAAAATATATCTCATATTTTTTTTTAAGGTATTTACAAATCAACCAATATTGTTAACTTTTTTTGCTTCCGTAATTGGTGGAAGTTGTGTAGCATTCACTATACAACCATTTGATGTTTTAGCAACAAGATTGTACAATCAACGTAAGTAATTTACTTATTAATTATATTTTGAAACTAATTTTTAATGATAAATTTATTATAAATTTACAATAAAAAATGATATAGGAATGGATGTAGAAGGAAAAGGTACATTATATAATGGACTTTTGGATGCATTTGTTAAAATAGTACGAACAGAAGGACTGATTGGCTTATATAAAGGAATTTTTCCTACATGGATGAGAATAGCACCACATACTGTATTATGTTTAGTATTTTATGAAAAATTAGATCAATTATATTATAATATATTTCAAAATTAGCACATAATTAAATTTTTAAAATATGTAGGAAGAAAAAATTTTATAATTTTTAAACTGTTGTATAAAGTACAATATAATATGAAAAAATAAATTAATTTCTTACATAGGCAGTGATGAGTTTCACATTTTAGTGATATTTATGTATATACTTAAAAACATTGACTTATTTATTTGGATATTTTATAACAATATCCTAATGTCAATTAAATGTATATTTTCTCAATAATTAATTCTTTCATTAATCTAAAAAATATTTTGATAATGTTATCAAAATATTATTTCTGTAATTATTTAAACCTGATAAAAAATAGAATAAAATCAACATTATATATTATGTATGTTAATAAATCAATTATTTCGTAATTTATAGATAATAATGGATAAAATTATAGTAAATTTCCTATTTAAATCGTAAAAATATTCATATACTTAAATAATTTACTTATTTATATAAAACTTATAACAAAAAATTCTAGATTTATCTATTTATTAAAAAAGATGTTAAAATAAGAAATTTATATACCGATTTTTTTTTTAAATTTAAGTGCCATGTATAGAATTTGGTCTGGAATTAAATCCTTGACTTATTGATGCTGCCACATCCATTGTATTCCTTCCTCTAGTCTCAGGTAAGTATATTCTAAATAGATTAATATTTATATATATTATTAAACAATATATTATAGATGATTATATTGTAAATCAGTATTTTACTATATACCTGATAATATATCCTAAGAATAAAAGAAATCCGACAAAGATTAAAAAAGTATATGCTCCTATAATATTTTCTATTGTTGGAAACATCATGCCTACTATAAAATTTCCACCCCAATTGAAAACGCTACCAAGCGCCATAGCTACTGGTCTGGGACCAACATCGAATAATTCAGATCCAATGAAATATGGTATTGGACCAAGACCAATTCCATAAAATATTACATAAGCCACAACAGCTATGATACATATTAATGGCATATAAGTTGATACATGCTATATAAAAATATAAAATTATTTACTAAACATTCAATTGTTTCTATAAATTATTTTTATCCAAAGCAATTTTACTCACAATTAATAATGTAGAAATACATAAAAGTATCAAACATCCGAAGCACAAATAAATACTGGTAAGTAGAACACCTCTCCTATTTAAAGATGACATCACTGGTACTGAAGCAAGAGCCATAGCAATATTAGCTATACCAGTTCCAAGAGTAGCATATTGTGCTCCAGTGATGCCAAGTCCAGCATCGTGAAATATTGAGTTAGAATAATAAAATACAACGTTTATACCACTCATTTGTTGACCAAATTGTATTATACAAACCAAAAATATAGGAAGTTTTAAATTTGAATCTTTCAAAATACGTTTGATTGTCCAAGGTTCAGCTGTTGTTTTTGTTTCTATTTCTTGTTGTAAATCAGAAATTTCTATTTGTAACAGCATTATATCCATTTTGCGTATTCTACTAAGTTCTGAAATATTAAAATGATTTTATGATATTGTTGTAAATATATACCACGTAGAAGTTAAATTTATCAGCTTCATCTTTTAATTCTCTAGTTAATCTTTTAATTCCAAATAGAATTGAAAGAACTGATTCTAAATTTTGTAAATAGAATAAATTATTTTTTAAAAAGTGGAATTTATTTCTCATTAATTTAGCTTCTGAGTGGTTTGTACATAAATTATTATACATTATTTCCAATAGTTACAAACCATCTAAAGCTTTTTGCTTTTGTTCCCTGATTATATATAAATATTTAGGACTTTCTGGTAGAATAATGCTTGTAAGAACAAGGGCATATATACATAATGGAACAAATGCACCTAGCATATAATGCCAAGAGTTTTCAGTTCCTAAAACTGTATTAAGTCCCGCAATTTGACCTAAAAATACTCCACATGAGATTCCTAATTGACAAATAACTCCAACTGCACCTCTTAGTCTAAGTGGTGCAATTTCTGTCATATACATTGGAACTAAACATGTTGCAAAACCTCCAGAAAGACCTAGAGACATATATAATTTTTTAATAATAAATTTTATAAAAATTACTCCAAATTTTTTAAATTTTTTAAAACAAAACTTACCTACAATTAATCGGCCTATTAAAAGAAGTTCAATTGAATTTAATTTCTGTACTAAAAAAAACATTGTAGCTCCTATAATGCCAAATATATGGCCAACACATAATGCTCCTTTCCTTCCATATTTATTTGCTACCCAGCTAGATAAAAATGAACCAATTGCTCCACCAATAAGAAAAATTGACACAACAGCAGACCAAACTATTTTTAAACCATTTTCAGATATATTTATATTATATCTCTCTTTAATACTTTCATTACAAAACCTTTCCACTAGCTATAATTAACATAAATAAAATAAAAGTATTAAAAGTATTTTTTATAAGTATTTATAAAGTATAAATACAAATACTAACATAGGCTGCATTATTTAATACTCCTATGTTAAATCCTGTTGGTACAGCTGATCCTAAACAACAGGTAACACCTGCTAAAGCTAATGTAATGGTCCATCCTCCTGGTACCTAAAAAAATATAAAAAAAAAAATATATTTTTATTCTAAGATTTGATTATAAAATAAATATATTCAAATAATTATTACATATTCATAAATATTTAATTTGCAACATGAAGCTCGTTTTTTATTGCAAAATAAAATTAAACAATAAAAGCAATTCCTGCGTGCTCAGTTTATATGAAAATAAAAGATTAAAACATATAAAATAATGATATTATTTTAAAATTATATTAAGAAAAATGAAAAGAGGTGGATTGGTGACATTTTAATATCCACTAATAATTTTAGTTTTACCTATAACTGTACCACATTAAATTATTTTAATTTACGAAGTAAAATTAATTTACAAAGAGTTAATGAAAATTAAATGAAGTTATAAAAAAATGTTATATAACATATATAAAGCATATGTGATTATTTATAAAAATAAAAATCTATGATGTGCTCATAATATATATTAAAATATTTTAGCATATAATATATGATATGCGATGGTACAGTACAATAAATCATATAACATAATTTATGTAATTATTATTGCAAATAATATGATAAAATATATTGCTAAGTTTATATTTTTCTAGGTGAGTTTTTCACCTATCCCTCTCTTAAAAAAAAAAGGAAAAAAAAATTATTATGTGTGTAAAACCAGAAAACCATACCACTGAAACAATTAAGCATCATAAGCAATAATGTGTGGCATCTTGGGAGACCAATCAGTGATATAATGGAAAAGCCTGGATGGAATGATGGAATAAAACTCAATAAAACCACACATCACTGGCAAACCTGGAAACTATTTAGATAATCAAACATGCATTACTAGAACTTTTTACAAAGTAGAGATAAATCCTCAGTTTTTTAGTTACTCAAATGTATGTGCAAAGTATTGCTTATAAAAGATTTTTTAAAAATATATATAATTAAATATAATTAATATAATTAAATATAAAGTGTGGATTTAAATTATTAAAGTCCATGTTATTTAAACTGTCAAAGTTTCATGTAATAATGTTATTATTGCTTATGAATTTTATTATATAATATATTTTTATATATGAGAAATCTTCCTTATCTCATTAGTTTTTATAATAATTATTATTGGATTAACTATTGAACTTGAATACCAGTGGAATGCTTATCAAATTTCTTCACATGAAACAATAATATCAAAAGAAAAAAAATTAAATTGAAGTGAAATACATAATAGTGGAAAATAACTTGATTTCTAATTAAAAATAAATTTTATTTATTTCATTTAATTTTATTATGATAAAACTTTTATTGATAAAATAATGATAAATAATAAAATTATAAATTAATTCCAACATATATAATTAATACAGATAATTATATACATATTTTAATTTTCTATATAACATTTTTGTTTGAATTTCAAATTTTTAGAATTTCAATTTTAAATTGAATAAAAAAATTTAATAATTAAAAGATAAGATATGATAATACTATATTATATAAAAAAGAAATATTTTAATTGTATTTATAAAATGCTCGACACATTTAAAAATTTTTACATGAGAACTTGTGACAATTTTTTTCTGAATAAAAAATCAATAATTCAATCATCAAAATGAAAAATCAAAACCTATAAATTATATTTTGTAACAAAAAAATTTTATTATCTTTAAATTATTTATAAATTATTATATTATTTTATTATATAAAATATAAAATATTTAATGTTATAGAACTGTTAAATGGAGATTACGATTTTAAAATTCCAAAATAAAATTCATCGATGTTTCTAATTGACGTAAAATTATCAAGCAATTTTTGTTTTTAATTTAAACTTTATTGAATAAATTATACTTACTAATCTTTCATCGCGATTATCTGGATTAGATTGATGTGATTGTTCGACATCCGTAAGTACAGCGGCATGACTATCTATAATTATAATTAATAATTATATTTTTAAAGTTATTATTTTTAATCTTATATTTTAAAAAGTTATCTTTGTATTATGAACATACTATATCAATTTACACAGATACATATATTCAATCTTTTCTAGTAAAATTAGCAAAGCAAATATAGGTCAATATTTTATAAAAAAAATATTATATTAAAAGCAAATTCATAAAAAAATATTTTATAAACAAATAGATAAGAAAATTAAGCAGATAAGAAAATTATTTGAAACAATTATTAAGAAAATTTTGAAGAATATTACCTAATGCCATGCTTTGTATAGCACGTGTCACTGACACGACGTCAGAACGGTAAATAACACTAAGAATGGATTGCTATTGGCAACATGAAACATTGTCTACATATAGTATAGTTTTTTTTATGTTATTGCACGACTGAAAAAATTTATTATTTTTTTAATGTAATTATAGAGATTATTTAGATTTTTCAAAACTAATATAACAATTGAATATTGAAAAAGTATACTATTCGAAATAAATATACTTAATGTAGTAAATAAATATAAATTTAATTGAATTAGTTCTTTTAACTTTATTTTTTTTAACAATATATACATATTTGTGAAATGCGTAATTTGCAAGACTATATAATTTACAAATTAAATTGATGATTTGAAATTATTATAAATAAATATTATAAACAATTAATATGATAAAAGATTCTCGTTATACGTTCAAGATAATTAATATAATATGTATTCGATTTCGACATTTCTCGTAGAAACTAATCAATTCACATGTATGTATATATCATTATAATTATTTTAAAACATTCTTCAAATTAATAAACTTTAAAATTATAATGATTTAAATTCATTAATAATTAAAAAAAATCGAATTTGTTTTTTAATTACTTTGATTAATTTTATCGGTAAGGAATAATACAAGTTATAAAATTCAGAATTATTTTTGGATGAATGTTGAATATTTTTTTAACGCTTCTTGCGTTTTCCGAATATATGTTCTTTTCACTTAAAATAAATTTGAACTAAAAAAATATATAATGAAATCTAAAAAAAATCGTGTTTCATATTTTTAGTTATATACATATATATATTCAATTAAACAAGTGATATCTTTCTAAAAGAGAAAACTTTCTGTGCAAAAATATTACTTATCTCATTGCATCATAGGAAGCAGAGCGATAAATGTAAATATTGAATTGTATGTTAGTTGACGATAATAAAGCATGTGCATATATTATCTCGAATGAAAAGTTTCAATGCCAATGGGTATATGTATTACGAGTACGAAAACGTGAATATAATATGTTAAGAACTTTAAGTACTATATATATATATATATACAATACATATAAATATATCTACAATAAATATATCTACATATAAATATATTTAATATGATTCATGTTTTTCAAATATTAATGATTTAAATAATTTATTTTAATAATCTAAAATATTTTGTTATTTTATCGAATTACAATATTTAAATAACTTATTAATTTTGATAGAATGACAAAGATAAATTATTTATTATATATAAAAAACTATATGATATTGAAATAAACACATTACTAATATTTTCATAGTCACTTGAATATTAATTATTTGAGCTATTAATTTCGAAATAAAATCTAAAAAAAATTATATAATATATAATATATATATTATATATTATATATTATATAATTTTTTTTTAATATATATATTATATATAAGAAGATGCTAGTCATAAAAATAAATAACTTAAAATCAGAATATGATTTCAATAAATATTTTATAATTTTAATATTTATATTTATATTAAATGCTTAATGATTAATCAATATAAATAATAAATCAGTTTTTACATACCTTTATAGTCGAGTATGTCGCTGACATACACTTCCGAATTACAAGTCATATATGCTGACCTATGTAAAGAGAAAAAATATTTAAAATAATATAACAGAACTTATTTGTAATAATAATAATTTAAACAATGAATAATAGACTGTTTGAAATCAAATATCATTACTACATTGATTACTTTCTATACTTGCTTATTAGTCTAAGTGTATTTAATTTCTCGATGTTTTCTGTTGAACTTTTTATAACGTGGCTGTCATATTGATAATGCTAATCAATTATCGAATTTTACCGTTCGATTTTGTAGATCTCGATCTGAATTGAAGTTTGATAATCGATATATATTATATATGATTATAAATTTAATATATTTAAATTCAATATTAAAATTTTTTGTTTAATTACATTAAAAAGTAATTAAGTTTCATAATTTGTATATAAATGTTTTTATTTTTTTTTCAATGTCATGCCACTTTTCTCATAAATTCATTCATGTTAATTAATAATAATATCATGAAATTTTTAAATGTCCTAATAAAATTATATATATAATTTTGTATAAAATGTATAAATACATGATGTAGTTTAAACAAAGATTAAAAATGACTTACTGATTTTTTTTTTTTTACAATTTCTTACTATAAATCCAAATTCAATATGCACAACTACGTGGTCACACTGCTCACGCGTTCACAAGGGACTAGTTCAGACAAATACTATAAATGATTTGAGAAATCAGAATCCCCACCTTCTTTTTACCCTTTCCTAACGTACTATTTAACATTACGCATTTCTTATTTACTCATATAATTAATTCCAATCTTGAGTAATCAATCTCAAGAGAAATTTATATTAAAAACATTTTATCTGATCATTAATGATCGAAATAGTATTTCGATCATTCTTGAAAATTTCGCATTAACATAATATAACTAAAAATTAAAATAAAAAATGGCATTTTCATTGAAATCAAAAATTTAAATCGATAAATTTGTAGATATGTACATTAAATAAATTTTACAAATTAAATATTACAATTTGTAAAAATTTTTATTAGAGTTAATACTATCATTTATTCATATCATTTCTTTGGGATAAATGATTCATTCGCATATTTAATAAATTTATTCTATTCATGAGATGGTGTATTTAAAATTATACATAAGATACAGATGTTTATAGAAATTGCATTAATATTATAATATGCATGTACTTGTGAGTTTGATTAAAGATTGTCTTTTATAGAATGTATTGTCAAATCTATATTCTTTTCATTTTTAATTTATTTTCTTTTTGTATATATAAATAATAAAAAATTTTGTTACCCAAAAATAATTTTTTGTTATTTTAATTTTCCTTTAATCTTTAATCATTTCACAGTTTTTTCTTCTTTCTTCGATAAAAACGAATTAGCAATCAATGTTTATAATGAATCAAATCATTATACAATTTTTATCTTCCGATTTATTGTAAGTAATGTTTTTCTTTAACTAAATTTTTAGTTAATTAACTAAAGTTTAGTAAGTTAACTAAATTATTAAAGAAAAAAAAAATGTAAATATAGAATGAATATATATTTTTTTTTTTTAGATTGTATATTTTATATGCTACGTTAATTAAATATATCTTCGTCTAATGCCTTTAGACGAAAATATATTTAATTAACATAACATATAAAATAAACATATAATTAACATCATTCGTTGCAAATATATTATTATATGACGAATCGGAAGATAATGCGGACTAAGTGGAAGTATATAGATCAAATCCTATTTGATCCTATTACGATCCTACACGATTGAAAATCATAATATGATACAAATCGTCAAGATAAATCCTTTTTTTTTTCTTTTTTTCTCTCTAAATCATATTGTTCTTTGCAAGTATTTATAACTTTGTGCTATACAGTATTTACACTGACTAATATGATTTATGAGCAATCTGAGATTTATTGTTATCCGTGAAAGTGGAACACAATGTAAATGAATTGCTATTCGTGAATCATTTGCATATTTGTTCAAGATACGTGTATCTCAAGTACAATCCATTCTGAGTTCTCGTTCTCCTCTAATTCCTTGGCTAAGCGCTGTTGTTAAAGGATACTTTCCACAACCACACTGATTTTTAAAATCGTCCAAATCCAAGGACCAAATCAGAGCACCGCTAAGATTTAAATCTCTTATGAATTTTGCCTGGAAGAAAATATGTGAATGTTTATATATATGAATGATAAACGTTTATCTTAAATTTATTGCATCATTTATAGACGTCAATTACTTTTTGCGTTACACTTGATATATCTTCATAGCTGACCCATTGATCACTTTTCGTAGCATATGGTCCAACTAAATTCTTCGGATCTTTAATAGCCGACCAATTTTTATTTTTCACATTATCGCATATCTATGAAAATATACGTAAAAGGAAAAACGTTCGGTTTAAACTTCGAACGTAAAAATAACGTTGCAATTTACATAAAAGAATTTACGATGGTAATTTGCATTAAATATTAAGTGTGTTATATAATCACTTATGTATAGTACATACTACATATAAAGTGATTTACTTATCAATTGATGAATTCATACCTCGTAATAAGCAAGCATGCCAGGTGATTTGGTAAAATCACCTATATATCCAGGTCCAGAAACTTTCACGTTAAAACCTGGCGTTTCATTTCTTTGTGATTTTTTCAATAACGTAAAACTCTGTCCATATGTTGGTACACCCATTACGAGCTTATTCGATGGCACGCCTTGTTCTAGCCAATAAGTTATAGAAAAGTTCACGTTTAAATATTTGGTTTGTTCATTTGAATTATGATAAAGCGGCGCAACATGGCCAGTTTTGCTCTCTAAATTAGAATGATAATCGTAACTCATAACGTTCATCCAATCAACGTATTTGATTAATGCTGGAACATCATAAGCTACATCGATAACTTCTTTGCTAGCAGAAACTGCAATAGAAAGGAGCAATCCTTTGGATTTCAAGGCTATGCTCAGTTCTTTAAGCAAAGCTGCAAAAGCTTCTCTGTCGCTCAATGGACCACGAGTACAATCAACCTGTAAAAAATTAAAACATTATATGTAACATTATAAAAATAAAATAACCGTAATTTTTGACAAGAAAACAATTAAATTAGAAACGATAAATGATAAATTTACTTATTATTAAAACATTTTATTTATTACATCATTTTTGCATAACTATTTTTACCTGCCAGCATACTGGATACTCCCAAAGAAGATCGAGGCCATCGAAGCCATGATTCTGAATGTAAAGAGAAACGTGACGTGCAAATCTCTGTCGTTCCACCGGATTATGCGCCAATTTACTATACTTGTTGCTCTTTGATTCTTCCCAGCCTCCTAAACTAAGTAAAATCTTTAGCCCGTTTCTATTTTTAATATCTACTATTTTATCAAAGAATTCCTTTTGGCTGGTACTCTGAGGACTTTGTATACTTAGTCGTTCCGGGTCCAACTTGACAGGGCCAAAAACGATATGGGTACATAAATTCGGGTCGATATCTTCGGGTAGAAATTGCCCTGCTCCAGATCGCTTTCTTCCCCACTTTGTTATGTAACAAATTACTTTCTTCTTGTCCGTTTCTGGAGCGGAGATTAATGGGAGTAATTGATTGGACTGGAAATTTAATTTAGATTTATAAAAAAGAAAGAAAGAAAAAGATTCGTAAATTAGAATAATTTCAACTGTTCACCTGACGTTGGGAATTTTTACATTTTGTGTTCTCAGGCCAATCGCAACGATTCTCGTTCCAGTAAAGGCCAGGAGGACAAGAGTATTCAGTGAGTTTTCCAAAATTGCACAAGAAGTATTTGGAACAATCCTTTTTGTGGGGGACGAATACACGACCACCGCAATCTTCTGGCGAAGTGCTTATTAATGGTGGTTCAGCTTCTATTTCGATAGTATCGTCAGTGTCGGTACACGGATCTGCGGTCGTTGGTGGTAAATACATTGGTCTATGAGAAGTGGTAACTTCCCAACTTGGTTGTTCACTAGTCGTTGATTCCATGGTGATTTCACCGACATCGATTGTCATAAATTCTATTTTCAAGATTTATCTTCATTTTATTTTAATTTCTCGCTTTTATTTAATAAATGAAATTTCAATTTTAAAACATTTACCATTTGTTACTGGACACAATGGGCCTTTGGGATAATTTCTTAGAACTCTGTTCATGGTTCTTAAAAGTGGACTAGGTTCACAGTTGCATCTATTTTTGAAATCATCTAAATCAAGGGCCCATACCATGCCACCACCCAAATCAAGATCCTTTATAAATTCTGCCTTCAGTTTAATTTGTCTGGCATCGTCGAAACTGACCCACTGGTCACCTTTAAACGCATACGGACCAATACGACGTTTCTTGTCTTGAACGACAGTCCAACCTTTCTTCAACGTTCTTTCGCAAATCTATAATTGTCAGAGATAAAAGATATCTATAAAAATCTACGAAGGAAAGTTAGAAAAGAGAAAATGGAAAATACTTACTTCATAATAGGAGAGGAAGCCTCTTGCTCTTGTTGCTTCTCCGGCTTCACCACCGCCATAAGTTGGCGCATTTAATCCCTTCTGTGTTCTCTCAGCTAAAGAAAAAGATTGACCGTACAAGGGTGCTCCCATAACAAGTTTTTTCGCTGGAGCACCTTTCTCTATCCAATAATGAATAGAAAAGTTCTGTAAAGTAAAAAAAAAAAAAAAAAAAATTATGTAAGAGTTACTCGTATCGTATTCATTTATCGTCGATAATTATACCATAAAGTACGAACAGCGTTAAATGTCGGCTCCCAATCATTGGGTAAGTAATACAGAGGCGCTACATGACCGGTTTTTTTATCCCATTGACCATGATAATCGTAAGTCATCACAGATATCCAATCCAAGTATTTTGCCAAGGTTGGCACGTCATAACCCGTGTCAATAACTCGTTTGTTGGGAGAAACGGCAGCAGATAATAATAATCCTTTTGGTTTAAATTTTTCACTCAATTCTCTCACTAAACTGGCAAAGCTTTCCTTATCCGATGCTGGACCCTTGTTGCAATCAACCTAAAATTTGTTTACTCGTCAAATTATCTTAGAAACAAGACGGAAATTATAATAACTATATCAGTTTATTTTACCTGCCAACAGACTGGATATTCCCAATCTAAATCCAATCCTTCGAATTTGTATTTTTCGATAAATTGGATTACGTTCTCTATGAATCTTTGTCTAGCCGATGGCGAATTCACCAAACGGCTGTACTTGTCGCCCGCTGAATCATTCCATCCTCCGATGGCCATCAATACCTTTATACCCTTCGATTTTAACGCTGCTATTCTTTCGTAGAATTCTGAAAAAATTCTGAAAATATAGCGATCCATAAAAAAAAAGAAATATACATGATATAAATCTTAATAGTTACTGTTATCTATGTCAGCCCATGGATCGTGCGATTTTATCCTTAATTGAGATCCATCAAGTACTGCAAAACCGTATAAAACATGAGTACATAAATCAGTATCCACGTCTTCCGGTAAGAACTTCCCTCCTTCTTGACGGTACCAGGCCCAATTCGTAAAATAACAAATTACTTTAAAACCATTTTCAGATTGCACCTGATCTGTCGAAGTCGACGATGGTATAGGTGTTTTAACAGTGGTGGGCGCTACCGTGGGTGCCACTGCATCTTGATCTAAATCCTCCACTGTGATCGGTGGTTTTTCAGCTGCGACGCAAGATATTTAACTTTAGATAAAAAGTAATATATTACAAAGAGAAACGAAGAAAGATATTAAAAAAAAGATTACGTTTCTCATCTTTATTTGGTGGATTAGCTAATACTTTCTGAAGTGTATGCATTAAAGGATGCGGTCCCTCGCCGCAACGTCCCCGGAAATCATCGAGATCCAATGCCCATACCATTCCACCACCAAGACCCATATTCCTGATATACTCAGCTTTCCTTCGAATCATCTCGGCGTCATCGAAGCTGACCCATTGATTGCTTTTATACGCATAAGGGCCCATTCTATGTTGCGAATCTTGAACGACATTCCATCCACGATTCCGTATCCTATCGCAAATCTCGTAATAGGCCAAGAATCCAGCAGCTCGAGTAAACTCTCCTGCCTGTCCACCACTGGCTGGTATGTTCAATCCTGTACCCGCGCTAGGATCGTTTATGGAGAACGATTGGCCGTACAGTGGCATTCCTGTTATCGAAATAAATCAATTAGATAATGGATAATTAATTTAATTTGTGTTTTCAATAAAGGGAGCTATATATATATATATATATACCCATAACAATTTTTCTACGAGGAGCTCCTTTGGCGATCCAATAATTAATAGAATAGTTTGCATTGAAGTAATAATAATCATCGTTGGGATAGTAGTAAAGTGGCGCAACGTGGCCAGTTTTTTTATCCCATTGACCGTGGTAATCGTAAGTCATCACTGCGATCCAGTCCAAGTATTTGGCGAGGGCGGGAACGTCGTAACCTTTGTCAATCACTTGTTTGCTCGGTGAAACTGCGGAGCTAAGTAACAGACCTCTAGGCCTTAGCTCGTTGCTGAGCTCTTTCAGTAAACTTGCGAAACCTTGTTTATCCGAAGATGGCCCTTTCTTGCAGTCAACCTACGACAAAGGTAATATATTAATTGGTAATATTCTAGAAAGAAGAAATTTATGAGAGATTAATATGAATTTGCACATACTTGCCAGCAAACTGGATATTCCCAATCTAAATCAAGTCCATCGAAATCGTATTTTTCTAAAAATTGAACCGCTTGCGCGATAAATTTCTTTCTGGCTGTGGGATTGTTCACCAAACGACTATACTTATCTCCAGCTGAATCGTTCCAACCACCGAGAGCAAGGGATACTTTTAATCCACGTTTCTTATACGCGACTACACGCTCGTAAAATCCTGTTCAAGAAACGATAAAATATTACATTTATATTCCATACTTTCGAATATTCTTTTAAGAAAAAAATCATTTCTTACGGTTGTCGTAATCAGCCCAAGAATCGTGAGCTTTAATGATCAGATCCGAGTAATCCAAAACTGCAAATCCATAGACGATATGAGTGCATAGAGTGTGATCGATATTTTCAGGAACGTAACGGCCGACCCCTCTTCGATACCAAGCCCAATTCGTGAAGTAACACACGATCTAATGAGAGATTATACATTAAAGCGATTTGGATTCGCGTTAGTTCACGAATGATGACAATAATCTTACTTTGTAATATCCAGACAACGGAGAAACTTTTTCAGGATGTATCACGGCTGATGACAAGGTGGTTGTTGTTGCTTGTGTTGTTGTGCTCTCTTCCCAAGGTTTTTCGGTACTCGATGGACGAATTGGTTTATTGTTGGGTATATTGGAATCTTGATCGTCTGTCGATACAGAATTATCTTGACAATTGGCTCTGGATGGCCAGTCGCATATGCGAGTTCTCTGATTAAAGTGCAATCCAGGAGCACAACGGAACACCTCATACCGACCCCATAAACATGCCTTGAAACTTTCGCAATCACCTGGAACGCTGGAGTAGCTTTCAGGAATGCATGGCTAACAAATAAAAAAAACAAAATTTAATCTTTATCCTTTATAATTTTAACACGAATGATAGAGATAAATATTACCATGGACTTAATATCCGTTGCAATCAACGGAGCTGTCTTTTTCGGTTTCTCGATACAAGGATTTTTGAACGCCCAATCGCACATATTTTTTTCTTTATTCCAATTCAATCCTGGCCCACATTGTTGAGAGATTAAATTCCCATTCACGCAAATACTGAAGCTCGTACAGGAATTTGGATAGGAGTAATACTGGCCGTGCACGCAATTCTTTTGTGGTTTCTCGTTAGGACCATTCATGAAGATCGGTTTCTGGGTGGTAGAGGATGACCATACTGCCAACGTAGATGGTTTCTTTGTGGTGGTGGTGGTGGTTTTAACAGTCGTCGTGGTCCATGATGGTTTCTGGGTAACAGAACCTACTTTAAAGAACAAAATGTTACATTTAGGTTTATCATAAGTTTTACAATTAATCGTTTCTTAGTTCGCTCATCTCTATATACCTATGTTAAACAATTGGGATATTTTATGCACTTGCATCGAGGCAGAATCTATTAAAATTAAAATGAAAATTACATGAATAATATAGAATGGTGTCATTTCTTTTTTTTTTTTTTCAACAAGGAAATGAACAAGTAGAAATAGTGATACTGAGTGTCGCAGAGAATCGAATGATTTATAAAGGGAAGATGTTTGTCTGGAGGCGGTTGGTGGAAAAATATGCGCAGGAGTGAAGATGATTATTGCCACGCGCGAATAAACAGGTTTACGTTATTGCCAATGAACCGATATGTCTGTTAACGACAACTCCTGAAGAAATTACTATAGAATTATTATATTAAAACCAGGAATTGAGTTTTCCGTGTAATATAATTACTCATTATTTGTACATTTCAACATAAAATTCAAAATATTAATGACATTATTTTGAAAAATGAAAGTCAATTAATAATAAAGGAAGAATTTAGCGTAATGTGTAATAAAAAGATACTATTATATAATTATTATATAATAGTAATAATAAAAAAAAAATATCTAACATACCTACGTTTCTTTGTTTTTTAAATTAAAAAAATATTTCTTCGATGAACAAATATATATATATATATATATATATATATAGACAATGAAGATAAAGCAGTCTTACCAGTTTCCACTTGACATTTCGCTGCAGCTGGCCAATCGCAAATGCTTCGTCTTGCATCCCAATGCAATCCGGGCGCGCATTGTTCGCGTTGCAATTCGCCGAGCACACATCTAAAGTAGTTTTTACAACTTTCAGGGTCTGGTACATATTCTCCTATCATACACGATGTTCCCGGCTTTGAAGAATCCGTTGGTTTTTCCGTTACTTCCGTTAATTCCACTGTTGATGGCCTTCTTCAATTTTTTTTTTTTTCATGGTAAAACAAAAAAATATATTTAAAAAACTTACAAGTTTTATTATTATATAACATTATTAATAATAATGAATAATATTTATTTATTTATGCGAAACTAAGATTTAATACTTGGTTGAAGTCCACGTGTTGGTGGATTGGGTCGAAGAGATTGTAGTACTGCTCATAGTCGTTGTATCTGGTTTTTTGCTTGGTTTCCAAGTCCAAGTGGGCCAGGTTGTACTCGTATGCTGAGTGCTTGTGCTTGGCTTTTCAGTCCACGTTGGCCACATGGTTGGTTTAGTCATCGGTGTGGTTGGCCGTGGAGTCTCTTCCACGGCATCACTGTGAGTTGTCAACGTTGGAGGTTGCGGTGTAATTGGTTCTGCTGGTCGTTGGCATCCTTCAGAAAATTCCTTGTTTTTTAAACGACCTGCAATATAATGACAGATTAATAACTCACGTAATTTCTTTAAATTTAAAGAAAATATCGAGAATATATCTAATGATTCGTTTACCTAACGCACGATTTATACTCTTTAATAATGGGAACGACTCCGAACAGCAACGATTTAAGAAATCGTCCAAGTCTACAGTCCACAGTGTTGCACCTCCATAACCATTTTGTAAAATGTATTCCCCTTTCGCGTAGACACTTTCCCGATCATCGTAGCCCACCCATTGGTCTTTGAGGTAAGCACTTGGACCTAAAAAATGTTTAAGATCATTTAAAATCATTTCATGGAAAAAATAGAAAAATGATTTTTTTTTTATTAGATTTTTCACCTAAACCAGTTTTCCAACCCTTGTATTTGATTCTATCACAAATTTCATAATATGCCAGCATTCCAGGTTGCTTTGTAAATTCTCCAGCAGTTCCAGGACCAGTTGTCGGGTCACCAAGATTTGCCAGATTTTCACTGGATAATCGATAAGCCTGTCCATATAAAGGTATCCCTACCAGAAGTTTCGATTTTTCTGCTCCAAGATTAACTAAGTATTCCATTGTAGAATTCTATAAAGAAAAAATTTTTAATAATTTTTCTTGTTTTTTTTTTATAAAATATAACGTATTGTTAAACTCACGATGTTGTAGTACGGATTAACGTCGGCAGCGTTTCCAAACAAAGGTGACAAATGTCCCGTTTTTGACTCCCAAGCACCATGATAATCGTACGTCATTACAGATATAAAATCCGCTATTTTTGAGATTTCTCGCACTTCATAAGCTCTATCGATCACCTCTTTGTAGCCGGAAAAGGCTACAGCAAGTGTTAACTTTGGTTCTTGTTGGTCAAACGCATTTTTCAATTCCTGGATCAATTTGGTGAAATTGGGTTTGTCGGTATCCGGTCCTTTTTTACAATTGCTTTGCCAGCATTTCGGATAATTCCATTCAAAGGAGAGACCATCGAAGTTATGCTTCTTTAAGAAGTTTATCGTAGCTGAAACGAACTTGCGACGAATAACACCGCTACTAACTAAACGAGAATATTTATCACCAGTGCTATCTGTCCATCCTCCTATAGCTAATAATACTCTTGACCCTTTCAATTTTGTCACTCGTTCATACAAATCTGAAAATATTTACTTATTTAATAATAATAAAAATTTAATCTTAATAAAACAAAATAACATGTGATTTTATTTTAAGAATCTATTTTGATACTTTAGTAAGTATTTACTATATTCTATGTCAGCCCAGGGATCCAACGGTTGAATAAGCAACGTATCAGGATTCAATCCAGCAAACGCATAAATTATATCGGTACATAAACGAGGGTTCAGACGTTCTGGAACAAATAATCCATCTCCTTTGCGATATAACGACCATGAAGTCACGTAGCAAACTACTCGGGGACTCTTTTCCGACGAGATCTCTAAATGTTGCAATTTTTGTGACTCTCTTATTTCACTCTGATAACGATCTCCTTGAATTCGATTAAATTGGCCAGATTTACAAACATTCGAATTCGCTTTTATGCAACGACCATTGTTCGAATTGAAATATTTCCCAGGTCCGCATTGGCCCCGATATCGTACTCCTGTATACACAATGATAATTAAGTAAAAAATATTGTCCATTAGGTTTTTCTTTTTTTTTTTAATAGAAAAATTAATTCGATCTTTGTAAATTAATCAATATTATTAAAAAGATTCAGAATTTGTTTACAATCAAATTACTTACCATTGTGACAAGAATAAAATCCTGAACAATTCTGGGGATCGATAGAAAGTCCATCTGTGGAACATTTTCCCAATTGTGTCTCGTCGTAAAAGCCTATCGATTCCGTTGCAGCGTTTAACATGGGCCACGAATTTCCGCAAATACCCTAATAGCAACATTTAATTTTTTTTTTTTAATTTTATATTAAGAGTGAGTGCGAGAAATTAGAGAAGAGAAAACAATTTATTAACTTGAAAATCATCCAAGTCGAGAGACCACAAAGAAACTCCGCCAAGCTTCATCGATCTAATGTACGCTACTTTGATTTTCACCGTCAATGGATCCTCGTAACCGACCCATTGATCTCCACGTTTTATGTACGGTCCTTCTTCATCTCTTCCGGCAGTCCACAATCCATCTTCCAGTCTCTCACATATCTGGACGCAATGATAAATATAAATAAAAAGAAAAAACTTTTTTTCAGATTAAAATAAATAATATCGAACAATTACTTCATAATAAGCCATCCTTCCGTTTTTCTGCTTGTCATATGTATTCTCGATTCCTGGTCCAATGATAGGCGCGCCAGCATCCGTAAAGTTCTCGAATTTCAAGGTATATCCTTGGCCAAACACAGATAAACCAAGAACGATCTTTGATCTGTGTTCTCTCGGCACACGATCGATCCATTTGTTAGTCACTCGAGCTACGTATTTCAGAGGTGCCGGATGAAGTGCCAATTTTTCCCTTCTGAAAGCTGGACTGTCCCTCCACGCTCTCAGAAGAAGCAGATCGGCCACAGAACTAATTTCTTGATCCACCGGATCTTCTGGTCTTTGAACCACTGCAAGAATGTATTGTTGATCAACGAAAAGCTTTCTAATTGTCCTCAACAACAGTTTCAAATCGTTCGAATGATTCGCCGATCCTTTCCAATCGATTTCCACTCCGTCGAAGTCGTGCGTTTGAAGAAAGTTTATGATGGATTTGGCAAATTTTTCACAGTGGAAAGCGCAATAACTTTTGGTTAGTTCAGAGAACAATTTTCCTCGGTTTGGAACCGAGATCGAGACGAGCACTTGCAACGCTGGATCCCTCGATCGATGTCCCGTTACTGTTTTGTATCCACCTATATTTGAATTGAACGGAATAAATTAACGGGACTCGGATTTTTAACGTATCCTTTCCGCGAAATAATTAATGATTTACAACTTTACCCTTGATCTCGTCATATTCGCGATCTCTCGAGACGATAACCATCTTCTCTGGATCTGAGAAAATTTTATTCGTCATTTACGGTATATGTATTTATTAATATGAACAAATCGATTCGATATAATATCGAAAAAACTGAATTACCTAAAGTGGCTGCGATGTATATCAAATGGCTGCATCGGTGGTGTGGTATGGATTGAGGAAACAAAGAAAATGGCTCTACTCTGTGTACTGCACTAGAGTCCAAATAGCAAACCACTTTTGGATTAATGATTTGTTCCATTCTTGTTAACGTTGGTGGAGCTAATGGTTCGATCCAAATCGATTCGTGATCGACGTTCCCAAAGAAGGGAGCTTCACGATGTTCAACGGCATCTCTTAAAGGCACTCGACCACTAAAGCAACATAAATCATCCTTCATTAATTATCCAACGAACAAAAAGATAATGAAGAAAACATCGAGTAGCTCCATATATACTTTCGATCCGTAATCTCAACACGCAATCGTTGATAAATTAATCATGAAAGATGATTATCGATCATTTACAAATGAAATAATTCAATATCGAAGATCATGTTTATGGAATAAGATACGTATTATTATGTCTAATAAATACTGACTCTCTGAAATTCTGCAGGGGTAAATTATCGACTTGAGAATCGATCTTATTTGAGGGCAACGCTTCGACTGCATCGCGCAAAGGAAACCTTCGAGATCCGTAATCTTCGTGAGTAATGGCGGGATCTAACGATGGTGAATCGATCATTGGTGGACCTTCGACAGCATCACGTTGAAACAATGGCACGTTGATGATTTCTACGTCTGTTTCTTCTACAGAATCCCATAGAGGTGGTTGTAATATATCAGGTATTGTCTTTCGATAAGGTGGTCCTGCAGCCACCGAAGTCACGAAGATTAAGGTTAGCCAGAGAATCATCGCTAAAAAAACATTTTTCGAAATTATATTCTGAAAACATTGAAATAACATAAAATTTTTATAGATCCTTTAAAAGCTAGCAACATCGGTAAATCTAAAGATTGTTAATAAAATAGACCAATAAAACAAAAATAATAATAATAATGTTCGTGCATAATAAATGAATCTAATCGATCATATTCGAATGATAATGATTAAGATCATTAAGTGTATTTGTGTTTTTTAATTTTACTTCTTCTCAATATTAATAGTAATAGTAAGAAAAGTGATTTTTGTCTCTATGAAAAAATTATAAAAATATTCATGAAGGAATACAAAGTTATTGATCGAATCGGATGTAATTAGCAAATAACATACAATAGATTAAATACAGAGACAGTGTTTGACAATTAATCTGACAATTACAAATTATCGTAATTAAAATGCTACAGCACGTGCATCGATATCTGAAAACCAGAATTGCTGGATGCATCATTTGTGTGATGTGCGTGCAAACCTGTCCTGCACTTAAGACACGCGTGTACGGATACCGGAAAAAAAAATACGAAGAATGAGATATGCTTCGCATTATGATGATTGCGAACTTTTTCCGAGTTCAATTGCACTGATGATTGATCACATATCTTGAAAAACAATCGTTAATCATTCACAACTAGTACATGCTTAATATTTTTGTTATCTCTTTACTGGATTGCTAACAAGCTTGAGACAGAATATTTTTTGCGGATGCATAGAATGTATAGTATAGTACTTGTAAATACATAATATATTAATCTTAAAAGACCTTGAAAATGTTGAACATTTAAAGCCATAATACGGTAGAATTATTGTCCAATTAAGTTTTTTATTAATATTGGCATTTGCATATTTTTAGTCGAAGCAGCTTGTTTGATCGTTGTGCGAATCTTTAATCATCATATAACGCGAAATCGAAATTGGATGCGAGCATTGCTGTGCTGATTCACTCGAGGACAAAGACACGCGCCGCTACTTGAATCCTCATGATAGCGTTTAGCCATTAAAAATGCTACTCTCGTAGGTGGAAGTGACCGCAAAGAGGACAATGTTTGCCAGTCAAGCCGTCAGGTACTGATCTTCCGAAACAACGTTAATGACAATCTGATATTTTATTTTTTTCATAGATTCCTCTTCGTATTGTTAAATGTAGGTACGAAATTTTAAAAAATTCGTTGAGTTTTATCTTCCAATCTTATTTAAACAAGATACAAAGATTATAAAATATCGAATGGTTTTTGAAGTGGATCAATAATGGAAGAGATTAAGGAGTGTCGAAATATTTAATAGACCATTTAATAGATTGTTAAACACTTCATTCACTGTTTTTATCTTATCATTGGAAAATGTGTTTCGATAAATTTTTGTACATAAGATGTCTCTTATTGAAAATATATAAAGAATTTGTTTCGATTAATGAAATTCACAGGAAAAATCTTGAAAATATCGGTCTGATAATGAAAAATTAAAAGAAGAAATTATTAAATAACCCATAAAGTTCTGTCATTCAGTTTATGATAGAAAAATATATATAAAATAAACAATTATGCATAAAATGTAGTATTCCACAGTATTCCACAGTTGCAAATGATTATTGAAATTTAAAATTAAGGTAAAAAAATAAGACATTATGGTAAAATAATAATGCATTTTTGCTATCTATTATGTATTCAATTACAACGAATTCATTTTTTTAAAAAAGTTGTCACAAACTTCGTCAATGAAAACTTCTTGTTTCATTCTCTTAAGCCTCTCCTTTTGAATTATATTATACATATAATTCTTGTTAAACAATCATCTCCAGAACTAAAATAAACAACGTCGAAGAAAAGTTTTTCAAAATCGTAACTTTTATATCACACTATTCTTTCTCTCGTTAAACAAAGACAAAACTTTCTTGATGATTTCCTATTAAATTTCTTTCAGCACAAAAGAAAAAATAGAAGGGAATTTCACTTAACGAAAAGAAACGAATAAAAAATTTAATCGGAGAATAGTGAAAGAATCGCACGAACCTTGCGGAGGGAACACGTTCTCCAAAAAAATAAGCCAATGCGTTGATTGTAACCGATCCGAGGTGTGAATGGTAGTCGATTCCAGCGCACTGCCCGATTGATGATTGAAAAGCCGCGAGACCAGGCCCCTCAACTCTCCACCGCTAGGTCGTCCGCGATGAATTTTTCAAAGCATACCACCCGCCTCGTGGGGAGGGCTAACTTGCATGAATCTGGTATTCTGAACGCGGCTGGACGCCCATATATACCTACTCCATCGTCGGAGGGACCCCTCGGCTCCCGCACCCTACGCGGAGGCCCTGTCTCCGACGTCCTTGACCACGAAGAAAACCATCATGTACGTACACCAATTCTCGACCTTACACGCCATGGCAACGACACATCGTTGTCGTGATTTTGTGTGCGTGTTGCTGCATCTCTGCTTGCATCTCTCCAAGAGTTGTTCGCGCCTTCTAATCTCTCTACATGCGTAAGTAAGTATTTATGTTTTTCCACTGGATGCGAATAACTATTCTTTTCATTTTAACCTTTATTCCATTAATAACCAGGGAAAAATTTGGAAACGGCTGCTTTCATGGAATCCATTAAAATTTTGTTTGCTGCTACCGTTTATAATTTTATGTATCCTCGCTCGAAAGATTACCATTGTATGTATGCACCATTGGCTTGGAATGTGATGAAAATTGATTACTTTGTAACAATGAAAATAATACTTTGATCCTCCAAGTTTTCTGAAAACAAAAAGTGGTTTGAAAGGAATTTTAAAAAAAAATATTATCAAATTCAAATTTGAACATATATATATATATATATATCTGTGCATTTGTTATTTTCAATACCCGAACCGGTTGTCCAAAAATTCAAATCATATAAATTTACGACTTACAACCGGATCCGGTTTAATGTATAGATGAAACTTGTTAATTATATTCATTATTACGATACATTAACCATTTTAAAAACTATTTCAAAAGATTGATGGGGGCCTTTACGAAATCATTCGAGGTATGACAATATTCTATTATCTTCAAATTCGTACGATTGATACATTATCAATTTCAAGGCTAAGCGGAAACGATATCGTATCATTCGTCAAACATATCCAATACAAAAACGTTTAAGATGTACATATTTCATTTTGCTTCTAGGATAATACGTTCTGTTACGTATGCCATTCTCGTCCTCTCTTTGATATACCTTGGCTTCAATGATGCTGGAAACCTGTTGATATAAATATTTCCGCTATGAAATCCGCTGGTCAATCGTAATTCGCAATAGAGATCAAGAATTGAATATAGAGATGAAATTACCATGTGTCAAATGTCACGAAAAAAACATGTTTTTTTTTTACAATAAACTGGACATTGGTTCAAAAATACAATGTATCCTCACCGACGTTTTGTATTGTATCCTCGAAGTAAGATGCAAGTTCAGGAGAACGACTTTTATCCGGAGGAATCGAACAGTTCCAGTTAGACAAAAGATAAAACAAAGAAACGAGAAGGAAAAAATAGAATTCGTTTCAAAAATAAAGGATTTTTAAATTCTATTATATTTTTATCGTGAAACGAAAAACAAGATAACTAATTAGGATTTCTTCTCGAAGAACTTGAATTCGAGAATTGATTGCAGCCCGAGGATCTCTGTAACATCCTATAAAAAAATAAGGCAATTTAGTGTAAAAATGCCGATGATTCGCCTTGAACTTGCGACCGGTTATTTTATCGACCTGTTTTCTAACAGAGAGAGAGAGAGAGAGAGAGGAAAAAAAAAAGAAAAAAGGAAGAAAGATTGGACAAGAAACCTAAATTAACTAAAAAAACTTTTATAAGTAACAAATGTTTAATACTGGAATCGCGATTAGAAGAAGAGAAAGAAAGATAAAACGATAAAAAAGAAGAAGAAAGACGGGATGGGACAAGTATTCAAATTTAAAAAAATGTCAATAGGTTTAATTGTCTCTCATTCCTCCGAATGAAGCGTGAAAGATCCAGTTTGTGCTCGAGGGCCAACACAGATTATTGACGTAGTCTTTGAGGTTCATTGGCATCGGGAAGTCAAATGTGTTTCGATACAGGTTGTATGAGTTTTTCGTACGTAGAACCTGTTAAAACATTTTAACGGCTAAACGGAATGCATAATTAAATCATATAGCTATAACTTGTATGACAAACTGTTATATATACAAATAGATTTA
Organism: Apis laboriosa; assembly: GCF_014066325.1. Classification (NCBI taxonomy): domain Eukaryota; kingdom Metazoa; phylum Arthropoda; class Insecta; order Hymenoptera; family Apidae; genus Apis; species Apis laboriosa. Next base: position 898,232 of record NW_025223857.1, read on the forward strand.
TAAGGAAAGGATATATAATATCATTATCTGGCGTGCGACATAATTATAACAGATTTATGGAAAGAATGAATAAAATGAATAGAAATAGAGAAAAGGAAAGTCTCGAGGATAGCCAACGATAAATTCGATGTTATTTTACTATTTATCATGAGTCTTGATCTAAAATGATATATTATGTCGTCTATTTGGTCGAACTAAAAAAAAAAAAAAGAAAAAAAAAATCATTAATGCATTTTTTCTTTCCAAAGTTAATATTTAAGTGATCGTTTAAAATTTTCCCATGGATATGTATGACACGAGAAAGCTATTAACAGAAAAGTAATAGATAATTCGGCAGGCATAAACATTAATTTGTTTCGTTCATGCCATGTTTCTATCAATCTGTGTGATTTATACAATATACCTTGAAAAGTCAGAGAATCCTTGGTGAAGTCATGAGGATCATTTGTCAGTTCAAAATTACGAAGATACTTACAAAAAGAAGAAATCTCAAACTGCTTTTAATTACGTCATCTATAATGTTAGATATTACAATGGTTGTTTCGACGAAAATAAGAAGGAAAGAAGAAAAAAAAAAGAAAAGAAAAGATAAATTTTACAAACAATGAAAAAATTATTCAACTTCGTTTGAAAGGATTGTAGCGCGAAGATATACATTCGGTGTCAAAGAAACTAAACTGTAACATGATCGACACGCGACACATGGCTTCGAGTTCGAAGGATCTTAAGAATCAAGGCCACAACACCAGTCTCGAGTCAGCTTTCTGGTTACTGGTTAGTGACCCACACCTATCCCAGAGCGCGAAGATTTCGATTATCGTGCATGGACTATTGGAACTCCCTTCCTCTCTTTCCTCTTTTCTTCTCTTTCTTTTACTTCTTTTTTCCTTTGTCCTCTCATACTTCTTTTCTATTTCTTCGTAACTACTCAATGCGAAGGATATCGAACCTATCTTCGGTATTTATCGCTCTTCATCTTTACGTAGGTGTCTCATGAATAAATACAATTCCGTAATTATTAGAACTAATATAATAAGATTGCATTAATTTTGCGATTACGATTTTCTTATTTAGATTTTTTTTTCATTTTTATATTGAAATATCATTGATTTACATTTTTAAACGTCCAAATAGAATATATTTCTTGAGATTTTTATTCTTCAGAGATTAATGAAATTTTCTTTGTACTTTTCATACTTTATAACTGATAAAGAAGAATACATGAAACATTAACGAGTCAAGAGCAAAAAAGCATTGCAAATAAAGTTGAACATCTGAAAACTCCAATCTTTTTTTGCAACATAAATATATACATATGTTCTCTTATCGCATCATTAACTTGAAAGCAATGGGTCGTAAAAGTAGATAATGACGTTCATTCACTACATATTCTTGTTATAGTAAGCTCGAATGTATAAACAATGATTATTAATTTTCTTTAGTTAAATTCTTACTTGATTTTAATTTTTTTGATATGTAAGACAATTTAAGAAAAGCGTAAAATATTAGTTAGATCATATTAATATTTTTGTTATTCCTATTATTTTATTTACTCTATAATTCTTACTTTCGTCATCTATATATTTAATTTATTACATATTAAAAATAAAATCAATAAAAAAAATTTATTTATATTCTATGAAATTTGAAAGAATAATTGTTAAAAAAAAAAAAAGATCAAGATTTTTAATTCATAATCAACATTTTTGGATGAAAAAATAATAATCCCAAAAAATCGTCGATTCATTGTAAAAAAATATCACGATAAAACGACATGTCGTTCTGTAATTATTTTTAAAAAAAGAAAAGAATTTTCAAAAGTAATAAAAATAAAAATTCTTACTAGTAACACTGAAGTTTATATAATAATTTTAAAAGAACGAAAGAATTTCTTCGATATTTTCCCGAGAATATCACTGTCATTCACAGATTCGTCTGTCACAATCACATTTCAACCCCCCACGAACATCATTCGTATAAAAGTTCGTAGCTTGAAACTCTCAGGGTACTTCCACAGAATACAGTTAACAGAAACAATACTTGTACTTGCAATAATACAAGTAAAAACAGGTAACTGTATAAAATTATTTAAATTAAAAATTAAACTAAAAAAATTTTAAAAAACACGTTTTTATTCATTCTTGCGCATGTTGATAATTTGTTTTTGGAAATAAAGTATGATATCGAGAAAGTGTGTGATAATCTTAATTATGATGCTGGGGATCGTATACCAAACATTTGGAACAACTGAAGATTCTTATAGAAATCTGTTGGCATTAAACTTTCCATATGACAGAGGAGTGGTAAGGAGATATAATGCACTTAATTTTATTTTATTTTAATAAATAACTTTAATAATAATTTAATAATCTTATTAAATATGTAAAATCTATTTTTAGAATAACGACCTACAAAGGATTGCAAAACTATTACTATTGCCACCATGTCTTTGTCATTCTAAACGTAATTCTGAACTCATAAACTCACTTCTAGGTCTACCGAAAAATATGAACAATGCTGGAAAGTAGAATTGTTAAAATTCTATTGACAATGGAGAAATACATTTTATTTAATATATACATTTCAAAGAATCTTTAAGACTTGTAATGTACCAAATTCAATAAACTAAATTATAAAGAATTATATTTTTTTTATATGATCTTCTAACCACTCATCTTTCCTTAATTGTAATAAATATCGCAACTATTATATAAAACAAGATAAAATATAAACTTTCAAAAAGAGTATTTCAATCAAAAGCTGTTTGAAAGGATAAAATTATTCAAAATTATTGTATATGTAATATTTTTTTCATGTGAAATTTATAGCATTCTTTAATTGCATATACAATTATTTTCATTTGGATAATTATGTACAAAGATAATTTTTTAGAAAAGCAATTATTTTTCGTTTGATATAAAATTTGTCATGTATATTTAAAATTTTAAATGAAAACCACCACCGACAGGTGGTTGTCTACCGCCTTCCGTGAGACCCATGTGAAAACCAGAGTTACTTAAATCAGCATCGTCTCCATCTCTTAATTGTTTATATTCTTTTCCACCACTTGGTGGTTTTGGTGAAGCATTTGCTGTTTTTACACCAAGTTCCGACTTAGCAGGCCATGTAGGGAACATTTGTGGATCTATTGGTAACGGTGCTTCTGTAAAATATCCATGTTTTAAAGCATCTTCAGCTGAAATTCGTTGTTGAGGATCATACGTAAGAAACCTAGAAAAACATTTGTTTAAAATAAAAAAAGGAAAGAAAGATAATAATAAAGTAATAAAAAGATTGTTATTTGAAGAAACATACTTATTTAATAGTTCAATGCCTAAATCTGATAACGATAAGCTAAAACGTTGTCTTAAATTGTTTACGGGATAATGAGCAAAAGGAATTTTTTGCACCATCGGCAATTTACTATATCCTGGCCATATTCGATCATTTGGTGTACCTAATTCTTTAAATATCCTATTTAATTGATCAATTTCAGATTTACCCGGAAACAATGCTTCCATTCTTAATAATTCTGCGAAGATGCATCTAAAGAACATATAGTTTCAATAATAATTCTAACATATTAAAAAATAAAGGTATAAGTAATTTTGTAATCTCTTTTTTCTTACCCTACTGACCACATATCGATGGGAGTACTATATTCTTTTCCATTTAATAACAATTCAGGAGCTCTATACCAACGCGTTACAACAACCGGAGTATATTGTCTCAAAGGAGAACCGTATTCTCGTGCTAAACCAAAGTCACCAACCTTTAAAATACCTCGATGACTCAACAATAAATTAGACGTTTTCAAATCTCGATGAAGAATCCAGTTATCATGCAAATGTGCTACTGCTCGTAATAGCTGTTGCATAAGACATTTGACTTCTCCTATAAAAAAAAATATTTATACTTCATATTTCTTGCTATTATAATTACTTCATTATATTTTACCTGGTATAAAAACTTGTTTCTTTTGATTCATTGTTTCCATTAATGATTTCAAATCATGTTCCACATAATCCATCACAATAAATATTTTATCCATATTACTACCAACAACTATTTCTCGAACAGTAACAATATTTGGATGCTGAGCTTTTAGTAAAGTATTTATTTCTCTAAGACTAGTAATTGGAAAACCTTCTTTTTCTTGCTCCATTTTCAATCGTTTTAAAGCAACGATTTCATCTGTACGCTTATCACGTGCTCTATATACTACACCGTATGTACCTTCTTCGATACGATTTAAACATTGAAATTCTTCCACACTTCTACATCCTATAACATTAAAAAGTTTATTGTAGAATATGAAAAAAATAAATCCCAAAAAAAAAATCAGTTATATACCTTGAATTGCTGGTAAATATGGAGGTAATTCAGGCTCCTCTTCTTCTTTTTTTTCTTCTTCTTCTGCATTCTTAGATGCATTGTTTGAATCTACATGTCCAGGTGATTCTCCATCAGAATGATCAGATTTAGCCAATCGATCTACAGATAATGGACTTGGATTATTGTAATCTGAACCATCATTTGAATCAGCATTAGATCCTTTATTTGAATCATTTGATTCATCGTCATCATCGCTACTAGATTCAGATGAATCAGAAGAATGTCTATCAGAAGATCTCTCACGTATACTTCTTTGGCCATCAGATGAATGTCTAGATCTGTAAATGAATAATCATGAAATTTTAAGAGTGAAGAATCATGACATGAATTATATCAGAATATAATCCTTACTCAATAGATTTAGAACGAACTTCATCCGAATGGCCAGGACTTGGACTTTCATCTGATAATTCTACAATAGATGGATCTTGATTATTGTCTGGACTTAAAGGTCGTTTTTCACCTCTTTTCATTCGTCGAGCTTCTAATTCCAATCTAGAAACTTCTTTTCTTCTAGCCATCTCTCTATCAGCTTCCAGTAATCTTTCTTTTCTAAGTTCCTGTTCAGTCATTTCTTTTGGATCTTTTGCCGGTATTTGTATTTCATTGATTTCTATGTCATCTGGTTCTTCCGTGACAATTTCCATTGCTTCACGTAATTGTTTTTCTCTATGTTCCTTCTCACGCTCTGCTTTTTCTCTGTCTCTTTCACGAAGACGATCATGTTTATGTGATCTCTTATGACGTTTCTCACTTCTCTCGGGCCGTTCTATAAGCTCTGTTTCAGAATATTGTTCTTCCAAAACTCTTATATGTCTATGCTCCTCCATTCGAATTTCACGACGTTCTCTAATATCTTCAATAGTACGAATATCACGACGTTCTCGCATATCTTCCAAACGCATTTCTCTACGTTCACGTGAATCGCGTAATTCGCGAGAATCATCCAAACGGATCTCACGACGTGCTTCCACTTTGTAATCCCGAATATCTCGCGAATCTTCTCGTCTTTCTCTTCTTTTGTCTAATAATCTATAAATTAAAAATTTGAACATGAAAAATAGCTTTATTTAATAAAATCGATTTTTGAAAATACAAATATGAAATTTTGTATACCTTTCTCTTAAATCTTCCAAAACACGATCTCCTGTACTTCTTTCTTTTCTATCATGTCTAGATTCTCTATCTCTATGATTTTCCATTCTTTCTAATCTTTCAAGTCTCTCTCTTTCTCGTTTAGAACCCTCAGAACGTTCTGATCTTTCCAAAATATCCATGCCATGTCTACGATGTCTATGTTTATCTCTGTGTCTATCTTCTCCACGATCATGATGCCTAGATTTTCTCTCCTTTTCTTCTCTACGATCTCTTCTATCACTGTGTTTGTCTCTTCTTCTTGATGAATTAGATTTATGATGACGGACAACAGCTTGTGGTGGTTTTATATCTAAAGAATCTGCTGTATCTCCCCCATCCTCCTCTGAAAAACTTTAAATATACTTTTTTTAAAACAACTAATCAAAATTATTTTCAAATAAAATCAAATTAAATTATAAATATATAAATTTTTCTTAATTTCATTCAATATATAAAAAAGTGTATTATAACATATATAACTTAAAAAAAAATCAATAATCAAAAATGTTATTATTCTAACTAAATGATAACATATAAAATTATTATTATAATAATATATAAAATATTATTAAATATGTATAAAATTTGATTTTTATTAACTTTAAGTAAAAAATAAAAAGAAAAAGTAGTATACAAGTATATATTAAAAAAGATTTATTTTAATAGTTCGATAAATTGAGGTTAAAATTAAGCATCATATTATTCAATACCTAAAATCATCCATGTCCTTCGAAGGGCTTTTCTTTATTTCTCCATCTTCACTTTGATTATCAATATCCATATCAAGTCTATTTTCTGACATATTATAAGTAAATGTATTCACTTTTCACCGATTGAGTATCATTTATATATCATTTATACAGTTAATCACAAAAGTATCATTAGTCACATTTGACACTTATATTCTATAAAGAACACATATTAAAAAAAAATAACTATCTTTAATAAATATTTATTATTTTTTTATTTTATATTGATTTAATATGTAATTTGAAAACAAAGAAAATATATATATATCTATATATATATATATATAAACACTTATATAGCGAAAAATTATATATTGAAAATTGAGTGATATACTCAAGCAATTGGATACTTTGTATATGACTATAATTACGAATATAAACAATTGAAACGTAAATTACATTTATTTACAAAAATTATTATAAAAATAAAATTATTATAAAAATAATTAATTAAAAATAAATTTTAATAAGTAACACATTATTTTAATTTTTGCATCATTATATAATTCTTTTTTAAATTTAAAAAAAATTTTTTTTTAATTTTTTTTTTTTTAATTTTAATTTTTTTTAATTTTTTTAATTCATAATCATATATTTTTCGAATTTATTTGAACAAACAAATATTTCAATAATAGATTTATTACATCGTTTCGATTTTTAATTTTTTTCCACGGATATAAACCGTTAGTAAATTTTAATATATTTAATGTAAGATGTATTCTTATTTAGCCAATATACAGAAAATAATTTCCCTAAATATATTTTAATTTATATATTTTTTTAATTAATATATTATTATATTTTAAATTTCTTATTGAAATAAATTTTTTATTATAGTTAATAAAAAAAGTCGAAAATTTTTTTAAAATAATATTTAAATTTCAGAAAAATATTATATTTGTATCATATAGTTGAAAATATTTTTGTACTTGAATATCTGCCCAAAAACGGTAATTATTCGTCATAAGTACGTGACAGAAAAAGTATGTTCTGTGAACAAATCCATTTTCTACAAGTTTGACAGATGATTAACTGTCAGTTTTCAGAAATATTTTAATAAATATTCTACAATGGAAGCAGTACCAAGGTTGCCGATGATATCTTTTCAATTAAAAGTTAGTCCAGAGCCTACTACATTTGGTCCAAAGTTAAAGCAGGTATGAATAAATTACATTATAAATTATAATATATATTTCGATAATTACAAAATTAATATTTAACTTTTAATTTTATTATTTATTAATCTAAATTATTATTCTATATTTTCTTTATCTAAACAAATGATTATTTATTAACTTATTTCAATCTGTCAATAAATCTAATTGAAATTATAAATATTTTTGTTTTAGTATATACGTGATTTTTACAATAAAGATCCAGCAACATTTGCACATGAAATACATCAATTAGAAAGTTTACGTGCAGTGGCCATACGACCACCTATTGATGTAGCTGGTTGTTCATTATTAAAAAGATATTATTGTCAATTGCATTTTCTTCAAAGTAGATTTCCTATGGGAAAAGATGGTGCAGCAGCAATTACATTTACATGGTAAAACTGCAATTAAATAATAATAATAGTCATTAATGCTAATAATTTGAATATATTTAAATAGGAGGGATACATATGCAAACATGGTGTGTTCATTGGCTAATATTCGTTTTGAAATAATTTCAATTTTATACAATATTGGTGCAATGCATACTCAACTGGGAGCACTTACAGAAAGAACATCAGCTGATGGGATGAAAATGGCTTGTGCTCATTTTCAATGTGCAGCTTGGGCCTTTGAGCATTTAAAAAATAGCTATCCACAGCCATCTGGAGTGGATTTAGCTCCAGAACTTATGACATTTATGCATCAGCTTTGCTTAGCTCAAGCTCAAGAATGCATATTAGAAAAAAGTATGCTTGATAATCGTAAACCCACAATTGTAGGTATGTATAAAAAAGATAAAAATTTCATAAATATATTACACATTTGTGGCTTTAATTGTCTACTCTTGTGTATCATTCTACAAGATATATCTATCATGTAGCAAAAGTCGCAAGACAAATAGTGGACTATTTTAATTTGGCATTAACTACACTTGAACAAGGCGGAAGTGAAGATGGTACTATATCAGATACAGTTGGGACTAAAATCTATAAGGTAAAATTTTAAATTATTTCTTATATTATAGAATATTATAAAAACTTATAAGTTTTCTTTTTTAGAGCTGGAAACATTATCTGAAATTTAAGAAAGCTTATCATTTAGCAGTTACATATTTATATCAAGGTTTAGCTGCTGAAGAACAAAGAAAAATGGGAGAAAGAGTAGCATTTTATAATGCTGCATTAGCTTCTCTAAATGAAGCACAATTGATTTATTCAAATATTCCTGGAGAAAAAGTAACTATAGAAGAAGCATTAACATTTACTAATGACGTAATAGAAGGAAAACGTAAAGCAGCTAAAAATGAAAATGAATATATATATCATGAAGAAGTACCAGAAAAGGAAACACTACCTAGTGTAAAAGGAGCTCCTTTAGTTAAAGGAATATCTTTCAGTATTAATGATCCTGAAGTTTCAGGTCCTGATATATTTGCCAGGTAAATATATTTAGATCACTCCAATATAGATTATGGCAAGTATTTTTTTAATTTTATTATTCATTAATATTTATTTCAGATTAATACCAATGAAAGTACACGAAGCAAGCTCTTTATATTCAGAAGAAAAAGCAAAGATATTACGTTCTGTCGGCAATAAAATTGAGGAGAAAGATCAGCAACTCAATACCTATCTAACATCTTTAAAATTAGAGCATATAAGTTTATGGGATCCCGATGCTCAGATGACAGAATGGGAACGTTTACCTCTTCCTGATGAATTGGTCGAAAGATGTGCAGCATTAAATGCAAAGCAACATATTATTCAAGATTTAATTGATATAGTAGGAAAATTATCAAATACTAGTCAAGACGTTGAAAAAATATTGAAAGAAATTAAAAAACTTCTCCTCGATGAAGAACAGAAAGAAAAAGAATATCAAGATACAGTTGGAAAAAGACCTCCGTCAATAGTAGCTACTGATTTAACTAGAGAAGCTAAGAAATATGAAGAAGCTCATAACAAAGCTTTAGAAAGCAATCATGCTCTTCATAAAGCAATAACGATGCATGTAAAAAATTTAAAAGTGCTTTCTCAACCACTTACCGATCTTATTGCCCATATTCCTTCACCAAGTGCATATCTTTCAGAACAAAATACTGAAAAATCACATAGCGCGATCGAATTAGAACGAATGCATACTAAAGAATTGAAACGCATTTTGAATAAAGTTGACGAAATGCGTAGACAAAGAAACGAATTGCATACAAAATTACGAGATTCAATTGCACAGGATGATCTAACACGCTTACTAGTTACTGCCACATCCGATTCTGGACCCTTGGATCGTTTATTTGCAGACCAACTTAGCAAACATCAAACTTTAGTAACTTTAATAGAACAAAATCTAACTGCACAAGACAATATTTTAGCAGCTTTAACGGATGCATATGCCCAAACTGCTAATATACGAAAAGGAGTTGAAGAAATATTAAAACGTAGAGAACATACTATTTCTTCTTTGATTACGTCTTACGATGCTTACGAAGATTTATTGGCAAAATCTAGCAAAGGTCTTGAATTTTACAGGAAATTAGAAATAAATGTTTCGAAATTACTTCAAAGAGTGAAAAGCACTTGTAAAGTGCAAGAAGAAGAACGTGAACATATACTTGCACAAGATAATAATAAAAATTCTCAAGAAAAGATGGACACAATAACATCCACTATTTATGATCAAAGTCGAAATCGAACTGGCAGTGGACTTAAATTAAAGGATTACTTAAACAGCAGACCAGAAAATATTCAAAATCAGTATTATAATGTATATAAAGAACAAGGTAAACCAGTTCAAATAGATACAACAAAATCATACTTGAATGATACATCAAATTTGAATAAAAATGCAATGCATTCTAGTGGAATGTCTGCATTGGATGCAATATCATCTATAAAATCTACACAGCAATATTATTCTGCACCATATACAGATTATAAAACAAATTTATCTTATTCACATGAAACTTCAACATATAACGAAAATGCCACTTTAAATCAAAATTATGTACAAATTAATAGTTCTGATATTGTAAGTACTTATCCACAAGTAATTGGAACAATTACTACAACAGATACTACAATGCAATATCCAATAAATTCTTTCGTATCAAATGGACAATTCTCCACAACTTTGGATAGTCATCATAAATATTCTACTAATGTTCAATCACTTTATAATTTTTCTAATAATACATTGCAATATGAAAATTATCAGCCATACAATACTGTACAACAATATTCTTCTAATCTTGATAAAACTGGTAATGTTATTAAAACTGAAATACCATCCCAAATATCAACAACAACACAAATTTCTGTACTTCCATCTGTATCTCTACCGAATACAGTTAATAAAACAACTGATATACAAACGCAACTTTATACTACTATAACTCAACAAGGACAACAATATATATCTGAGCCACAACAAAATGTTGTTTCTCAAGAATCTCTTTCTATAAAGGATCAACATGTATTACCATCAGATAATACTCAAATACAAAACTATCTTCTTCCTTCAATTAATCAAAATGAAATTCCGTGTACTCAAAGTTACACTGGTGCAATATATTATAATTCATCCGAGTTGCATAATCAACAAATCACATCGAACCAAAATTTAGCCGAAACGACCAATATTCCTCCTTCTAGCCATTATATGCCAACACAATACATAAACAAAAATATTCCTCAATCTATTCATTCTACTACTTCTTTCAATGCTCCAATAAATGATGTAGGTACTTTATATTCATCAACCTTACAAAATTCCAATATTGTCCAATATCCACAGCAAAGTGGTACAGAACAAAGTAAACAGATCTATATAGATCAAGGGTATCAATATGGATCACAAACATCTACTACTGACACCAGTAGTGCAACTTACTCCAATACCTATCATAATTTACAACATACTACATGTGTTTCATATCCACAAACTATATTATCTACAGATATTTCTAACACATATACATACACGAATTGTTCTACTAATACAGAAATGATTCAAAGTCATACAAAATCTTCAACAAATTTGCAAAATTACTCTCAAGCATATCAATATCCACAACAATCACATTACTCTGGATATGGTAACTATTCTCATATTTACAATCAAGGATATAATTATATGCAAGGAAATCAAATGGCTGTTGCATTGACAGAATCTTATAAAGGTCAAATGGGATATACTTATAATTCTACTAGTCAATGTTATGAATACAATCCTAATAATATTCAAATTTCGCAATCTTCTGAATCAACATCACAAATAAACACTGGCATTAATATTTATCAACAACAAGAAAGTAATGCAAGATATACCAATGCTAGTAATAATTCTATGGTTAGTCAAACTCCATCTTCTCAATATTCAGAACAAACTCAATCTCAATGTTCAACTGATATTTATTATACCACACCATATGGTCTTCAAATGCAAAATCAAAGTAAATATCAAAAAATCTTTTTATGTATACATCAATTTTATATATATTTATTTAAATTTCGTTTAATTTTTTTTAGCGTCAACTAACAGAAATGAAAATTATACTAATTATAATCAAACATATATGCAAGCTGTTAACAATGGAACTAATACAACAAATGCAAATCCTACTAAACCTGCTACAAAATCAGAACAATCTAATATAGATTTACTTGCTGATCTTGATATTACTATAAATCATGCACCTTTAGTGCCAGAAGTACGTTCTGTTCAACCACAAAACGAAACTGAAATAAAAAATATTGATGATGATAAAGAAAAGATAAATGATGATGATAAAGAAAAGATGAATGACGATGATAAAGATAAAATAAATGATAAAACGGAGAACGAGAATTTACAAATTGTATGGGATACATGGTACAATGATGTGCAACCTAAAAAAGATCCTTTAGGAGATCCATTAGCATTACAAAAATTTATTAATGAAGTTGAAAAATATGAGAAATTTATAGATAGTTTACTTGTTAAAACATTAAGTGGAGCAACTAATCTTGATATAAAATGGAAAGAAGTCCAAGAATTCGAAGTAGGATTATTTAAATTATAAAATTTTTATAAATTCTTAATTAATAACATAAAATAATATATTTGAATTTCAGGAAAGAGAAACTGGAAAACAATCGTGCACAGTAGCATTAGCTCATTCTTCGGAAAATAGAGTAATAGAATGTATCCCATATGATACGACAAGAGTACAAATATCATCAACAGATATTTCAAATTATATTAATGCTTCTCATATAATAGAAATTACACAATGGATACCAACTGCATTTATTATTACTCAATCGCCATTACCGGACAAATTAGAAATATTTTGGATGATGATATGGGAACAAGAAAGTGAAATAATTGCATGTTTAGTATCTGATACACAATTAAATGGAGAAATATATTGGCCTATAAATGAAGAAGATATTCTGAATTGTGGTAGCTTTACAATATCGTTAAAAAAGAGAGTAAATCATATATCCTATATTCAAAGAGTTATTTCTGTGCATAATATTAAGAAAAACTTAGAAAAAACTATCGTACACATGCAATTTCTCTCATGGCCTTCCAAGTAAATTTATATAATATTAAATTATATTAAAAAAATATATATACATAATTTTTTTTAACTTTTAGTGGTTTTCCTAGTAGTCCAGGTGCACTGCTTACTTTTTCAACGGATGTAATGACGGAACAAGCACTAAGACGTTGTACAAAACCAGTAGTGGTACACTGTTTAGATGGTGGTGCATTAAGTAGTTTATTCTTAGTAGCAGCAGCAACAGTATGTCATATACGCGCAGGTTGTGGAATAGTCAATGTACCTCTTGTATTCAAAGGTCTTTTAAAATGCCGTAAACAAATTGTAAATAAGGAATCCTTATTATTTGCATACCAATTAGTATTATATCATGCTCAAGATATTTTAATGAAACGTAAGGATTATTTTTTCTTAGATTAATACAATTTAAAATTAGTTGAAAATTTTGTTTATTAAATATTAGGTGGTATTTTATCATCTACACGTTCAACATTTGAAAATTTCGAAGGTTTAAAAGGAAGTAAAGATAAAGCATCAAGAAAAATGCATCCTTCTGATGATTTTCTTCAAAGTCTTGGTATCACTCAACGATCAGATATTGAAGGTATAAAGCAATATTTTTTAAAAAAAATATAATGACACAGATTAATTTTTAGGTCGACAAAAAGGTTCTACTGTTACTAGTACAATACATTCAAGTACATCGTCAATTCAGGAAAAACCTAAAGAAGGAATAATCGATCCTTTAAGTCAGTTAGATCCTTTATGGTCTATTAGAAGGTAAATAAATTTGCAACTGAAGTTTTATTATGCACTGGTCAATAAATTTATTATTTAAATGAATGTTTGCATTCCTATATTTCTTAAATTAAAAATATTGCTAAAAGTAAGATAATTATAATAATTGTATAAACATTATTGCAATTCATATTAGTTTATATTTCTGAAATAACTTCATATTTCATAATCTTTAAGTTTTAAAGGTTTTACAATCTGTAAAATATATTGAATAAAATGTATGTATAAAAAACGACTTTTATCTGTTTATATTTATTTTCATTTTCACCAAGAAATCACACATGTTTGTACACATCCACAAAATAAAGATTAATATTAGTTACAATTTTTAAGCAACATACGATACAAGGCATGCGTTTTTAAAATATACTGATGGTTATATATATATATATATATATATATATATATATGCAGCTATAATCCGAATTCATAATCAATTTTAAATTGTATAATACTATTGAGGATTGTAACAATTTTCAAATTTGGGATATATCATTTTACTTTATTCAAACAAATTTCTTTTAATGCAAATTTGTTTTCTATATCTAGATAATTAATATTGTATAAAATAAAGCCTTTACTATTAATTCTCAATAATTATAAGTAACCAATTTATTTTTGTATATATAAGAAATAATTACGAAAATTATCATTATCTTTGAACACAGGGATCATTTAATAATTTAATAATTTAATATTAATATTAATCATTTAATAATTTAATATTAAAATAAATGCTTTTCTAAGAATATTCAACCTAAAAAATTATATTCTGTATATTCTTAAGTTAAGTTATAAATATTAGTATATTTTTATAAATGTTATTGAAATAAATATGCTGTTTGTGTTTTTTTAATTTGAGAGAGAGAGAGAGAGAGAGAGAGAGAGAGAGAGAGAGAGAGAGAGAGAGAGAGAATATAAAGATTATTCCCGAAATAAATTATTTTATAAATTGATATATCTATATTTATTAAAATAACATATAGTGAGGCCTGAGTATGTCTTTTATAAAAATTTTAATTATACTAATGGTTAATGGAAATATGTAATTTTGTATTTAGTACCATGTTGATATCAATTGTAAAAATTTATAAGCAAATAAAATTATGGAACTGTTTAGAGATGCAATAATATTACTTCTTTATTATTAATCTATATTTTTATTTTTAATATCTTTTTTTAGATTCCCCTGTTTCTCAAGTCTTTTACTTTATAAATCCGAACAAGCCAATGTTCTGTAGTATAGGCTTCTTCTAACATGTTTAATTCAAAATCTTTATTACCAATTTCCATATTTCTAACTCTATCATAACCAGAAGGTTTTCCTGTTTAAATCATAAAATCATTGAAATTATATAAATGCTATACAACATTATATTTATATCAATAAATGTTTACCTCCTTCTGTATAAATTTGACCAAATCTGTAGTAACACATTTTATACATAAGACAATTGAGCAAAATTGGAGAACCTTCTTTATCAACTCGAAATTCTCCTGCAGAATTATAATAATCCCACTCTGTTATAGATTTTCCTTTTTCAGTGCTTCCGCCAATACGCACCATCCATAGGAACTTGTTAATATCTAAAATTATAATCTAACAAGTTCTTAAACAACTTTAAGTTATAGTTTTATTTACTTTATATATTAATTTTAATACCATCTGATGAATAGCCTGTAAGTCCTCCAAAAATAACAAGAACGTAATTAACGTCTAGCTCTCTCATTATTTCGTAAGCTTTTTCTTCAGAACTTGCCATTGCTTGACCAACTCTTGATATGTGAGTATTGTTCCATGTATTATTGTCTACTAAAATTGTACGATTTGCCATTGCTGTAATCTGATATCCATAATCCCACCAAGACATTACTTTAGCATTCTAAAATTTTAAAAAATATGATTTTAAACATTGCAAATTATAAAAAAATTATTCAGAAAGCATTTTAAAAATTACTTCTGGCGTATTCATGCGTAACCAATAATATGCTTCTCTAAAATCATCAAAAATCATGCGACCACCATCTGGAGAACGTGCCGATAACACAATACTAGGCGAGCTATAGGCTTCTGCTGTAACCCATGTACAATGAATGGTATACGAAAAAAAGAGAATGCACATTACTGTTATGAAGAGTGTAGCAATCTGTTGATATAAAATGCGTTGATATAAAATTTCACAAAAAAGATTAATATTAAATAAAAATAATCAAATAGTTACCTCACTTCTAAGTATATAATTACTTTCAAATTTTTTTAACTTCTTATCACTAATTTTTCCTCTTTCTACTTGTTTCATATAAGTAACAAGTAAAGAGGATGCTCCAATTCCACTCAAAATACACATTACAGGAGCAAGCACTAACATTAGACGAACCATTACACCCTGCATTCAAAATTGTTTCAATTATTTATAATATAAATTTCAAATATAACAAAGAAAGATTTTTCACTTACAGCAAAGTATAGACTTGTAACTCCATATAAAATGAGAAAAATATTCGAATCTGTTAGCTTTGAGAAGCAGAAATATAATCCTAAAGGAAATAGAAATACTAAAATCTGGAGATCAAAATAAAAAGAACTCCATGATGTTGGCTGATGTTCAGAAACAGAGGCAATTATTGGTATGTGGTTTTTTGCATAGGATGGATCCAAAAGAGAATAAAAACGACCAGTCCATGGTGATATTTTTCCTCAAATAGAATTAAAAAAATTAAAAAATTAAAACATAATTATTGCAACATTAATATTTTTGTGATAGAAAGATAAGATTTGTGATAGATAAAAAAAATGTATTAATATTATATATACCTGTAATAGTTAAAATAACACCTAATAGAAATGATATGGTAACTACAGAAATAACAAGACCACGGAATAAAATTTCAAAATCATCTTGTGACATTTTACTACGTAAATAATCAACTAGAGCATGAATTTGACAAAGTCCAAACACTCCCAATGCCTATATAAAATATAAATTAGTTTATTCATAAGATTTTGTTTAAATTAAGTACATATATTATATAGTATATATTATATATAAGTATATTATTAAATATATTATTATATATATACACATATTTTTTACTTACCAGCATGTGTTCAGAACTCTGAACAGGTTGAAAACCAACAAAAGATATTTGCATAGATAAAATTGTTCCTAAACAATACAGAATACTATATGCAATATATATTCTATGAGAAAATCTGCCAGTCACCATTAAGGTTAATACATGTAAAGGAATTAAATTAATTAGAAATACATAGCCACCCCAAGAAGACACCATATAAAAATATGCAAGAGCAGCACAGGTTGCCCAACAAATTGCTCCAGTTTTAACTGCTTTGATCCACATATAATATGTAAATAACATACAAAAAATAGCTATGCCTTCATTATCATAAGATCCTGCCACTGATCGTGATATATAACCAGGAACAATTGCTATCATAGCTGCAGCAAACAATCCTGATGCAGAATCCTTAAAATCATATATAAAATAATATTTATTCATTAAAAATACTACAAATATATTTAATATATTTTTACCTTCAATTCTTTGGTAAGTAAATAAGTAATAATTGTGGTCAAGCTAGAAAATAATGGAGCAAGGAAGACACAAATAGTACGTATATCTAAGGTAATATTTAATAACCATGAAAGGTGGTATAATGCTGCTGATGTTATCATTAATCCTGGATATATTGTTCCTATTAAATAAATAATCAAGATTCAAATTACTTTAACAATATTGTCATCAAAAGAGATAACAATTAAAAATTAATATAAAAATATATATATATACCTCCAATTATTCTTCCAAGAGGATACCAAACACGATCATCAAACCAATTATGAAAACTATAAAATCCATTTTCTGCTAAATACTTTGTTGTGCGATAATTAAAATATGGATCAAATTCATGAATAACACTCTCAAATCTTAAGACAGAGAATAATCTTGTTGCAAAAGCTATAAAAAAAAATTATATATATTAATAAAATAGAAATATTTTAATTTCAATATAAAAAACTTACATAAAATTGCTGCAAGAGATAACACAGTTAACTTTAAAAGTGTTTCCTGTTTCTGTGCAGACATACGTAAACCTCTTGTTTTTATTAATGTGACCATTGTATTGATGAAATTATAGAATATTAGTTTTTAAGTAATGTACCACTTTTATTTGCCTTATCTATAGAAAAAGAATAAAAAGCATTTATATTAATATTAAATTTATTTTAGTTAAAATATAAATTATAATTGTCTGATATGCAGAAAACAATTAAATACTTTAAAAAAAATCATGTTAAAACTCTCAATATAATAAATAAAAAATTATAAAATCGTATCAATGAACAACTAACAAACTAACAAAAGACACATGGCGTTTGCAATTAAGTAATAGGTTATAATATCGTAAAAATAAAAATAAAAAATGTCGTCCATTTAATTAAGAAATTAATTAACAAAATTATATAAATATTACATCAACGTAACATAACAGTTACATATTAAACAAATATAATACAAGTTTAAATCATAGTTTCTCTAAGAACTGACCACGTACACAAAATTACCGGCCGGCGACATATGTATATTTTATACTACATATTTAGTTATTCCGCATTGTACATTTTTGTATTTTTATATATATTATATAACTGTGATATAAACTTACAAACTTACAAATTTTATAATATAAGAAAATTGATAAAATAATAATGTCATTTAAATGACTAACTCAGAAACATTGCAACTTGAAAGAAAAAAGCATAGATTAAATTTGATTACTAGTTATACTATCTACATTGCATGCTATCTACATATGATAAGAAAAAACAAAATATTTAGTTCATATAAATATATTCATTGTAAAAAAAAAAGAATTAAAAAGATGTTTTGTTCAAATATAAAATATAATTAAATATAAAAAAATAGATAAATACTAAATTTTAAATTAATCTTTTCAATTAAAAATTAAAATACTAACTTGAATACGCCCTCTTAAGTAACTATTTAAAATAAAACGCATTTGCAGTAACAAATGCATGTATTTACTACATGCACTATCTTATATAGTTATTCAATGGTTTATAATTATCAATCCGTTGTTTCCGCCAAAAAGCCTTATATTTGTATTATGTCGTACGATATTTCTTTCTTTTCATTATATTTATATAAGTATAATATTTTGTTTCGCCAAATTTTCAATTTTATAACGTCCTATTTATCATAAAAAAATGTCTGAAGGTAATTCTTAATTTATGTGAATATTTATATTTACAATTTTTATATTTTATAAATCTTAATACATTTCATGTTATATTCATTATAACATGTGCAATAATTTGTATCATATAATTATATAGAAATCATTTTTAATCAATAATTATTAAGATTAATTATATATTTTTTATTAACATATTTTTTATATCAGTTATAATATAAGAAATTAAAAATATAAGAAAAATAATTTAAATAATTACATTAATCATTAATAAAAAAATTTATTTTATTATTTATTTAAATTTATTAATAAAAAAATTTATTTAAATATATTTTATAGAAAAAGGAACCACACAAGATATGTGGACATCTTATAAAGAATTACAGAATCTTGTAGAACGATATATTACTTCTTCTTCAACAACTCATGATCTTCATGAATTTACAGAAACTCTACGTAATCATAGGCAAAATTTTTTAACACTTTTAGAAAATCCTGTAAGTGATTATATAAAACCAAATATTTATAATATTAAATATGAAATAATAATAAAAATATTATAAATTATTATATTATATGATATATTTTATTATAGCCTCCAAATAAAAACAGCAGAGAAGAAATAATAAAGGGAGCTACAGATGGTATTACACTTCCTGATTTAGGGCATCAGTTATTATCAAAAGAATTGGTTGATGAAACTCTTATTATATCAGATATGTATAAACTTAATGAGTTTATGGCATTAGATCTTTTATGCACTGCTCAGTTGCAAATGCCTTATCATCCTAGTTTACCCAGAGGATTAACAGCTATTTTATTATATTATGATGGGAAAAAAGCACTTACATCAACTTTAAGAATGCTTGTACAAGCAAGAATGGGACATAGTTGGAAAATTGATGCTTCACTTGCTCTTTTGAGACATATTACAGAATATATGAATAAATTACAAGATGATTTATTAGATAGAATTTTATCATTGTTAGAAAAAATGGATCCTATAAAAGAACAAGAACTATTGGAAAAAAATCGAGCTTTAGGTGGACCAAAACATCGATATATGGTTATGAAACTTTATAATGATTCTAGACAAGATTTGGCAGACATTTTATATTTGTGGTCTGCACAATCTTCATTGCCAAATTCAATTTTATTTCGTTTATTATCTCTATTACAAACAAAACAAATTGGACCAGAAGCCTATGAAAAAGGTCCAGATAAGGTCACACTTGCTATTATAATGAGTGTGTTAAATGCAATCAATTTTAGTTCATTTTCTACTCGTGAGAATGGTGAAGGTATATTTTTTTATCAATTATAAATATAATTTTTATATTACAATTTCTGATTTAATATTTTTTTTTCAGAATTGATTAATTCCATGCCATTAATTTTGGAAAGAGGAGCACATGAAGAACTATATCAAAAATTAATAACACCTAATATTAATTGGGAATGTGCTGGATTACGTGGGATTATACAATTTGCTTTTGCAGTTGCTCTCACAACAATAAAAACTGCAGCTAACATACAAATTTTGAATATTACCACAGAAGATGAGAGATTGTTGGAAGCAGCTTTAACAAATAAATGTTTTCATTTTATGGCGGAAATATTATTTAAGAACAAAAGCATATATTATGAAGAATTTTATCTTCGTTATTTTCATTCTCTTATTTCTGATTTTATATTGCTGATGCCTTTAAAAGTTAAAGATTTACGAAGTCGAGCGGATGAATCTATGCGTTTGATTCAGGCGTATCAACAAGAGGGTATTGAACCACCTTTAAATTTAGATAATCATTTTGAATATTTAATGTTAACAATAGCAGAATTATATAAAGAAGATCCTTTAAAACTGAAGTTAGTTAATGATTATTGGTGTTATACTGATTCCACGCATACATCCGATTCTGCACATATTAAGCGCTCACTTTCTAGAGAAGTTGCTCTTTTTAAATTCGTACGTCTCGCAGGTGAAATATTACCAGCAGGATTATTTGTGCCATATCTTAAGATGATCGCATCTCTTGCATGTTCTCCAGAAGCAGCAAAGCAAGCATTTAGTTTTTTAAAACCAAATGGTAAATATTTATTTTTTTATGGAATATTATTTGTTGTTTTTTTAATTAAAAAATATTAAAACAAAAAAATATTTATAGGATCTTCTGGATCAACAACAATTTCTTGGGATCACTTTTTCAAATCTTTAAACCTGTACTATGATAATCTTAGAACTGAATTGCCTCCCAGTCAGGATACTGTTTACCGTCAAAGAAGCCATCCCAAAGGCATTACACCTGAAGAAGTTAAAGGTCTTGAAGCAGTCTTATTGGTTGTTCGAGTGATTGCAAAAAATGACATAGAAGATAGATTAAGAAGAGATATATATTATCATCCAGGATGGAAAGTAATACCATCTTTGATAGGCTTAGTCAGTTGTGGAATATCTATTCCATTGAAGAGTGTTTTAATAAGAACACTTGCTGCATTAGTAATGTCATCTGAAACTTCATTCACAGTATGGCAAAGTTTAGAAGCTGCACAAATAGTTCCAAATATACCAACAATAAGCAGCTATCAACCAAGAGGAGTTCAAACTGAATTAGAAGAAATTGAATCGAAAAAAGATGAATATCCATTAACGCGAGCAATGCTTGAACTTTTAGATGTTCTCACTAACTTTCCTATATTACGATTATCGGGAATGGGGCAGCGTAATCCCGGTTTTGATCAGTACTTGCGTTTTATAATTAATACTGTTTTTTTAAAATTTCATACACGATCATATAAAAATCCAGGAGAAAAATGGGAAGTTTCAGAAGCTTGTTTAAAAATATTTTTAAAGCTTATTAAACAATATGAGCCTGCTGTAGAAGATTTTACTGGATGTAAAGTGGAACTTCAAAGCGGAGAAGTTACAATGGTCAATTCTGGTTATTACATTATGACTCAATTACATTCCAAATCTGAATTACTTCATGTTATATTATATATTCTTGATAAAGGTTGCACTAATTTCGATACTTATGAACTTTTTCCTGGTAAAAAAAATCTTGAAAATAGCACTTTGTATTGTTTGGAAATATTAGAAAGAGGATTGAATACACAACATAACTATATGGCTCAATCAGCTGCTGCAAAATCTATACATACAATTTTGACCGGATTATCAAGATTACTTTTAGAAGTGGATCCACAATCAAAAAGGCCTGATTATATGATAAATATTGCTAAATATGTTTCGTACAGTTCTTGGCTTCCGCAACATGCATTTCACGCTGTCGGTATTATTTATGAAGTGACTAATGAACCAGGAGCAGATTCTGAGTTACTTTCTATGTTTACAGCTACTCCTGCTTTAGCTACGAATATTCGACATGGTTTTGTGGAATGCTTGGATGCAGATGAAGATACTGAAAATGAAAAACAATATACTGGTAGTTGCAAAAATCGGATTTTACTTTTAATGATGCAAAGCCTTAGAAGACCTACTCCAAATCTCTCTCACTATCTATTAGGCTTTGAAATTACTAAAGATATCAAAAAAACTGTTTTACAACAACCCGGTATTCTAGGATTTCCTCGTACATGTTTACATTCAATATTAGGAATTTTAGAACAATCTCTTGAACGTGGTCGTGACAAAATAACAGAGGCTTGTTATTGTCTTCTTTATATGTTAGCTGAAAACAGCAAGACATTTGTTTCAGTTTTAAGATTTTTACGAACTAGTGCAAATCAAGATTTTATACAGAGACATCTTTCAAAATTACCATTTGAAGGATGGAACACAATAATAGAACTTGGTTGCATGTCATGGTTATTGAAAATAGCCGCAATTGAATTACGAGTTGCTGGTGGAAGTTCACAGAATTCTTTAATTCAACGATTAGTTGGAAACTTTGGTCAAGAAAAAGGACAAATTGTACCATCACAGAAACTTCTGATGGATCTTTTGCATTATATTGAATTTCAATTTCAATTGGAGTCATCTTTATGTTTAGATTTCTTTGATCCATCACAAGTTGAAATGGTTTTTGCACGATGTAGTGTTCCCGTTGCGTTAGTAGGAGGTCCTCGACTTATAGAAATTAAAAAATTATATTCCATTATCACTGAGGAATTAGCTGTTACTCAAAGTAGTGCAATTGCTACTCAACGTAATCCTATGCAAGATGAAGTACAGAAAATTTTAAAATACGCTTTAGAAAGAAACCAAACAAAATTATTATCTTATGCTACAGTAAAATTTTTAGAAGGTTGGTGTCAAACAACAGAAATATTATTTTGTGTTGCAACAAATCAACAACTTCCTACACCTCAAAAGCAGAATTTATTGTTGAATCTATCCCATGATTTATTACAAAAGATGACATCTTGCGAAGCTTTAAGCGAGATTAAAACTTTAGTATCCGGAACAGTGCTGATGTTATTAGTACATCTGCGAAATAGTTTCATCACTCAAACAGATAGTGAGTCATTTCCTTCATCGCCCTCAAATGCAACAATGATGAAAATTATTTTGAGTCATATTTTGCAATGGATTTTAAACGCAGGAGCCTCTTCACAAAAAGTAATTACCCATTTATATGCGGTATTATTGAATTTTCTTTGCGTAGTTGGTTTAGAAAAATCAGAAAATACGAATATCATTGATTTAATGTATGTTAATCAGTTAGATAGTTCAATGAATAGAGTAATGCCTATTCAGGAACGTTCTCATCGATACGCAACAATACAAGTAATAAACAGTTTTGGAAATAAATTGATGGATATTTTATGTCATAATTGCTCGGGTGGTCACGATGTATCTAAAATGTTGGCATTATCTTGCTTGGATAAGATATTGGAATTAGATTATGATAACGCTTGGATAATGTATTTAACCAGTAGAGGATATTTAAAGCACATGATAGAAAGTCTTTTAGAATCTGATAAAATGTTACAAAACATGTTACATCCAGAACCTCAGACATTAAGACCATTATATTTATATGAAGCAAAGATGGCAACATTTTGCAGAATGGCCTCTACAAGATTAGGTGCTGAAAGTCTTTTGGAGAATAAAATTCTATCGTGTATGTCAAGTATGACAGCTTTTAATTACCATCCTGATGTTCCATTAGGTTTTTCAGTAAGAAATCCTCATTCCTTTACACCTTCTCCTGGTCAACGTTATCAGCAAATCCTTTTGCCTGCTTTGTATCTTTGTGATGCTTTGCTTACCACTCTTGGAACAGAGAATCAATCATGTGCCATACAAGTTTGTGGTTTTCTACAGAGCCATCGAGGCATTATCGAAATGGTACTACGAGATGCTTATCAGGAACCAAATGCACTTATTTTGAAAGAAATGGCTTGTCTTACAGGTGTAATATCTCGATCTGCGAACATTGACATGTATAAATTAGTAGATGAAGAATTGGATAAAGCTGATTTTGAATTAGAAGATGTTAGTGGTATAAGAGAACTTCGTGCTCATCTATATCGATTACAAAGATTAATGTTGGCACTATTGTATAAATTCCAATTACAGCCAGCTCCTAGCTGTTTAAATCACAAGAATGTAGAGGAAAACGAAAAACATATTTCTCGTGTACAAATAGTTGCAAATATTATGTTATATACTCGAAACCAGATGCAGCATAATAGAATGGATCAAAAAATAAGAAACGTACTTTTTGAGCCTCATTTAACTCTAAAACCAAGAGGAAGAGAAGATAGAATAAAAGACACATCTGGAGGAGTACATTTAGGAACAATTGTCGATCAACTTGTGTCTGTCACGAATTTATTAGATACTGAATTACTTCAAATTGACACTCTTAAAAAACAATCGGAAAGCGTTGGAGAAATGATTATAGACAAATTAAAAGACTATATGTCCGAAGAAGAAGCGGAACTCGATGTACAGAAGCAACGAGTTATAGTGAAACAACGATTGAATCATTGGGTAAAAGAAAAGCATCAAATCATAAAATATTGTTTTCTAATAATAGAACATGCATTGTATATTCTTTGGAGTCATTTGGATTTTTATATGATACAAGTGATATCACGGCATAGTCGAATGCAAGGTAAATTTATATTAATATATAATATATTATAATTAATAAATGATATGAAATATTAAAATTATCTTGTTTTTATTTTAGTATCTTCAGGAAGTATAGATGAAGATACAGTGACATGGAAAATATCTTCAGAAACTTTAATGGAATTAAAGCAAGGTCTTGTTTCTACATTTACAGATAGTTTTATTACTCAATTAGTAAATATACATAGTAAATATGCACTGATGGAACATAAGGATAAGGATTCCATTGAAAGCCCAGGTCTTCAATTTGTTGAAGCTCTTGTCAGAAGAATAAAAAGATTATTACAGTTCACATTTGTAGAATAATATTGTGTCTATGATTCAAATGTACAACATATTTTTTTACATACCAGTGTATTAACAAATAATTATCCAAAACATTATCTCATAAACAGTATTTATTATAAAAAAAGTCTTCAATAAATAATTTCTATATAGATACAATTTATTGAAAAAATATATTTCATCCTTTCATTAATAATATTTTCAAAATTCATTCAAATAATATTTTTTACATAAATAATATATGAATACTTAAAATAATGTTAATATCATTTTCATATATTTTGTTTTCTCTAACAATATGTGCAATATAATTTTACTGTTACATTTTATTGCTATTTTATATAATTGCATTGTATATTAATAATAAATTAAATATCCAGATATTTATGATATATCTATTTTCTTTAAATTACAATTATATATATTATAATGAATGAATAGAAATAGATTAAATATTTTTTAAGAAGTAATAACAGCTTCATCCCATGGTCCGTAAATGTTATCTTTATATTTTTGACATTTTACATACCAATAAGGACAAATAAAATGTAAAAATATTACAATTGCAATAAATACATAAGAAAGAATTTGTGATACTATTAACAGAAAATATAATGTACTCAATGTTAAAAAAATTGAAATTATTATTTTATTATTTAATTTATATGTCAAAAATGGTAATAAGACAAAACATTGAACAGAAACAGTAAGAAGAGAAAAAGCATGTAATGGAGATGCTAATCTAGATGCTAACATTAAGGAGCCAAAAATTGAAGATGTTATGGATAAAGAATCAGATAAAGAAATTTGTAAAGAACCATACTTACTAAATATTAAATGTACTATAAACATTAATATTGTCATAGCATAAATTGTGTCTGTACTAATGGTTTCAGTTAAAGTTTTTAATACAGGCGATAAAATATATCCAAATGTGAGAAAAATCAATACAGTTCTAATATATTTTGTTAATTCAATCAAAATATTTGGCCTTTTGAAACAATATACAAAATAACCGAATATTGTAAATATTACACTAAATATAAATATGATATCAGGACTAGTCCATTGATTGTTTAACCAAATAAATATGATAACAAAAAGAATTACAATATTTAACTGTATACATACGCTGGCACCGAAAGTTATTGCTTCCAATAATGTCACATTATTTGGTTTTACATTTTTACGTAATTGTTTCAAAAACGAACCATCTGTATAATTATCCGCCAAACCATAATTTTCATACAAATTCTTCTGCCACTGTATTGTCATAATGTACTTGGATCTTTTTTTTTTTATCAAAATTTCAGTTATATTTGAATTTGATAGTTAAATATCAAATATAATATCAATCCGTGAATTAGGTATTATCAATAAATGATAGTTAATATATTTATGCATTTTCCTTACGTATGTATTTCGTATTATTGAATTTTTGCTTTTTATACTACAAAAGAAGCAGTACAATTTCAATTAATTTTGAATTAATCATAATTTTGTAATTTATTGAATATCAAACCATACATCTTGATTAAAAAGATTATTGAAAAATATTATTAAAAAGTTTTTTTAGAATCGTTAAATTGTAAAGCATATTTTTTCAAATATAAATTTTATTTATTTAAATTAACCAATAAAATAAAATTCATGATATAAAAAATATGAAATCATAATAATATTACTGATTAGTTCTCTTTTCTATTATTATTTTTGACGAAATAACCAATAAATGTGTCATTGTAAACTTTAATTTTCTAAAAAAGAAATAAAGTGGTAAAAGTATGGTCAAAATTTAAAATAATTTGAATACATTCTAATGAAAATATTTCATTTGTTTTTTAAATCTATTCACACGAATTGAAATATATATTACATATTAAATATATCTTCTCACTTATATATATATATATATATTATATATATTTAAATATATATATAATTAATAATATATATAATAACTAATAATATATATACATACATATATATATATATATATTTATATTTATATATATATTATCATTTATTTACTTATCTATATATATATAAATATATATGTAAGTAAATAAATTATTATTTTATATTACTATTTGTTTGCCACAATTTTTAATTCTTTTATATAATAAGTATTTTATTATGTTATCAATGTAATATGAAAAATTATAATTTTATCATTTTTAATTCTTATAGAACTATGACTAATTTATGTTTTATTATTACAGAAAAAAATTTTTTAAAGTTTCATAGCTAAGACAATAAATAAAAATGCAAAAATTTAAACGAGCTCAAGCAGAAAATAAAATAGCAATTAACAAACATTTAGAAGCAAATGCCTATTTAGAATCATCTAGTGAGGATGAAAATGATAGAAATGAAGAAGATATGCAGAATGTAGTCGAAAAAGTTTTAGCTTCTTATCAAGGAAAAGAAGCAGATGCAGAAAAAATGTTATCATATTTAATTAATATTTTCCAATCTGGCAATGCTGTTTGTTTAATATGTATTTCAACCATAAAAAAAGCAGATCCGGTAAATTTTTTTTACTGTTTTTTATATATTAGATTATAATATAAAATTCTTATATATATATAATATATAAAAGTATATATAATATAAAATTCTTTAGATAACTTTCATGTCTTTTAATATATATTTCATTTAATTAATTTTAATGTTTTAGATTTGGAACTGTAACAAATGTTTTGCTTTTTTACATCTGTCTTGCATTTTGCATTGGATACAGGATAGTTTAAATGTTAAACGTGAGAAAGGCATTACATTGATATGGGCATGGTAAGAAATATCCTAAAAGATTTTATACATATATATTTATATATTAAATAATAATATATTTATTTAGTTATTGTTTACAAACATGTTTTAGTCCAAAATGTCGTATGGAATATAAGCAAGATGATGTACCTCGTAATTATAAGTGCTTTTGTGGAAAATCTATTGATCCACTATATCATCCATGGAATATTCCACATTCGTGTGGAGAAACTTGTGGTAAATCCTTAAAACCAGAATGTGGTCACAAATGTGTTTTACTTTGTCATCCTGGGCCATGTCCTCCTTGTGCAAAAACAATATCTATCAAATGCTATTGTGGCAAACAAATGCCTCAACAACGACGATGTAATGCTAAAGAATGGAGCTGTGGCACTATATGCAATAAAAAATATAAATTATGTTCACATACTTGCAAGCAAATATGCCATTCAGGAGAATGTCCTCCTTGTTCAGAAGTATTATTATTGGAATGTCATTGTAAGATTAACAAAGAATTAAAACAATGCTATGAAAGTTCATGGATTTGTGATAAACCTTGCGGCAGACTTCTTTCTTGTAATGTTCATACATGCTTAGGTAAATGTCATTTAGTTAATGATTGTGGATCTTGTTTATTGGAACAAAATAGAACATGTCCATGTGGAAAAAAACGTTATGCCATTTCATGCAAACAAGAACAATTACCTACATGTGGAGATACATGTGGAAAATTATTGAATTGTGGTGCACACTACTGTAATATGAGATGTCATATAGATCGGTGTGGACAATGTTTAGAGGTAGTCACAAAATCATGTAGATGTGGCAATTATCAAAAAGAAATTGCATGTGGTAAAGAGTTTCATTGCAATAAGAAATGCACGCAAATGCGTTTGTGCGGTAGACATTTATGTAACAAAAAATGTTGCGATTGCTTAATTAAAAATACATATAATATTTGTGAAAAAATATGTGAAAATACTTTAAACTGCCGCAAACATAAATGTGCCGCTCCTTGTCATAGTGGTCCTTGTTATCCGTGTGCACGAACTGATATTATTCAGTGTAAATGCGGATACAATAAAATAATAGTACCATGTGGTACAATAAAAAAAATCAAACCTCCAGCTTGCAATAAATCGTGTAAAATACCGCCAATTTGCCATCATCCAAAACGAGAAACTCACAAATGTCATCAAGGTCCTTGTCCACCTTGCAAAAAAATTTGCAACTTAGTATATAAACGATGTGGTCATCTTTGTGTCGCTATTTGTCACACAAAAGTATGGGTAAAAGTATATAAAAATGATACGAAGATACAACCAACTGGACCTTGGGACATACAAAAAGAAACTATGCAACTAAAAACATTACCTTGTCCACCATGTGAAGTTTCAGTACCAATTACATGTTTAGGAGAACACGAGACACGTCCATGGCCTTGTCATATGGCTAAATCTACTTCTTGCGGAAGATTATGTGGGAAAATATTATCATGTATGAATCATACATGTAAATTAATTTGTCATAAAATATCATTTTCTAAAGAAGATATAAGTGGTACTCCATGCATGGAATGTGAAAAACCATGTCTATTTCCACGACCACAAGGCTGCACGCATTTATGCCCAAAACCTTGTCATCCTGCACCATGTAGTCCCTGCAAGCAATTAATTAAAATTTTATGTCACTGTGGTATAAGTACTTTATACCGCAGATGTTCAGAACTTACATCAGCTAAAGCAGAACAACGTAATGAATTGCTTAAATGTGGAAATCAATGTCCAAAAAATGTAATTAAATTATTTATTAATTTATTTTATGTTATTATTTTCTGTAATTAAGTAATTATATTCTTTTTCAGTATTCTTGTGGACATCGATGTATAAATGATTGTCATCCAGGTCCATGTAAGAATGAAAAAAAATGCAATAAGAAAGTGAAACTATTTTGTGAATGCAAACGTATTAAGAAAGATTTTATTTGCTCATTGATACAAAAAAATGAAATTTGCATAAAATGTGACGATGTTTGTAACAAATTAAAAATAGAAAAACGTCAAGCTGAGGCTGCTTTATTAGAACAAAAACGGCAAGCAGAAGAAATACGTAATCAACAAGAAATCGAAAAGTTTGAACGAAAATTTAAACCTCGTCGTAAAGGAAAAGATAAATTCGATAAAAGACAATTATTAAATGAAAATTGTAATAATTATAGAAAATATTGGATTTTAGCCATTTTAATATGTTTTATAGGTATTGGAATATTTTATGCAAGCATTCAAAAATTTTAAACAAAAATATTTATTAAATCTTATGTGTACAATATTTGTTATTTTAAAAAGAAAAAATCTAAGATTTTTGTTATATAATTATATTTTTATTTCTAATTTAATAAATTATTTGAATCTTTAATAATTTGAATATAATGAATATAATTTAATGTTAATATTTTATATATAAATGTACATCAGCATATTATATATTTTTATGATTTTGTGCCATACAATTATAAAAATTTAAGAATTTTTACATGAATTCTATAAATTTTTATTTTAATTATATAAAAAAAAATAGCTATTACAAAATAATAATAAATATTGAAAGTACTTCAATTTTATTTCACAGTTTTGACACAAAATAAATTATTTTAAGTCATTATATTAATTTTTATTTAATAAAAATTATCCATATATTTAAATTTATTTATATTTACGATTTATATGATGATTTTTTTTTTCCTTTCTTCATTGATGGCTATAAATTTTATTCATAAAATATTTCAGAGTAGTTAAAAAGTGCCATCTATTAGAAAGTTATTTCTTAATCAAACGTTTGAATCGCCTAATATTAGAGGTTATATTGAATGGATAAGTAATGTAAAGTAATTTTATTTTTGTTTACATCAGTGAACTGATAAAAATATAATGGCAGTTCCATCAGTTTCATTATCAACGAGAAATAAAAAGCATTTTTTAGGTGTTCCAGCACCTTTGGGATATGTAGCTGGTGTTGGAAGAGGGTAATTTATAAAAACAATATTTTTTAGTTAACCTCTTTTAATAAAATAAACATTAATTTTTAATTATTGATATATTTTCTTTTAGAGCTACTGGATTTACAACTAGATCTGACATTGGTCCAGCTCGAGATGCTAACGATGTTTCGTAAGTATTTTATTATATTTGATTTTTTATCAACACGAAAATGTTTTATATTAATTTTTATATTTCATTTATAGAGATGATAGACATGCTCCACCTACAAAAAGAACAAAAAAAAAGGAAGAAGAAGAAGAAGATGAAGAAGATTTGAATGATTCTAATTATGATGAATTTTCTGGATATGGAGGATCATTATTTAGTAAGGTAAAATATTCAACAAAAATTTTTTTGATCATATAACTTATTTTATTAAATAATTAAACATTTTGTAGGATCCATATGATAAAGATGATGAAGAAGCTGATGCTATTTATGAGGCAATTGATAAACGAATGGATGAAAAGCGTAAGGAGTACAGAGAAAAAAGGCTCAGAGAAGAATTAGAAAGGTATCGTCAAGAACGTCCTAAAATTCAACAACAGTTTTCAGATTTAAAAAGAGAATTGGTAAATGTAAGCGAAGAAGAATGGAAAAATGTTCCAGAAGTTGGTGATGCTAGAAATCGAAAGCAACGAAATCCACGAGCAGAAAAATTTACACCATTACCAGATTCTGTTCTTGCACGAAATTTAGGTGGTGAAACGTCCACTAGTATAGATCCATCAAGTGGTTTGGCATCTATGATGCCTGGTGTAGCAACACCTGGAATGTTAACACCTACAGGAGATTTAGATTTAAGGAAAATTGGACAAGCAAGAAATACTTTAATGAATGTTAAATTGAATCAAGTTTCTGATTCTGTAGAAGGACAAACTGTTGTGGATCCTAAGGGTTATCTTACAGATTTGCAAAGTATGATACCAACGTATGGTGGTGATATCAAGTAAATGAAACATAAAAATATTAAATATATCTTAATATATTTGCTAATTTAATTTAATGATAATTTAATTAATTTTATATAATTATTCTTATTTAATTTTAGTGATATTAAAAAAGCCAGATTATTGCTGAAATCTGTAAGAGAAACGAATCCTAATCATCCTCCAGCATGGATTGCTTCTGCACGTTTAGAAGAAGTTACAGGAAAAGTGCAAGCTGCACGAAATTTGATAATGAAAGGCTGTGAAGTAAATCCTACATCAGAAGACTTATGGTTAGAAGCAGCTAGACTTCAACCACCAGATACAGCTAAAGCAGTAATTGCTCAATCTGTTCGACATATACCAACATCTGTTAGAATTTGGATAAAAGCAGCAGATTTAGAAACCGAAACAAAAGCAAAAAGAAGAGTATATCGTAAAGCATTAGAGCATATCCCTAATTCAGTAAGATTATGGAAAGCTGCAGTAGAATTAGAAGAGCCAGAAGATGCGCGAATTTTACTTAGTCGAGCGGTCGAATGTTGTCCAACTAGTGTAGATTTATGGCTTGCGCTTGCTCGATTAGAAACCTACGATAATGCCAGAAAAGTACTTAATAAAGCAAGAGAAAATATTCCAACTGACAGACAAATTTGGACAACTGCTGCTAAATTGGAAGAAGCAAATGGGAATAAACATATGGTTGAGAAAATTATTGATCGTGCAATATCTTCTTTAAGCGCAAATGGTGTGGAAATTAATAGAGAACATTGGTTTAAAGAAGCTATGGAAGCTGAAAAGGCTGGAGCAGTACATACATGTCAAGTAATAGTTAAAGCAATTATTGGTTTTGGAGTAGAAGAAGAGGATAGAAAACATACATGGATGGAAGATGCAGAAACTGTAAGGCTTTATATTCCATTTATATTTAATGTTATACAATCAAAATATATATATTATTTGAATTCATTTTAGTGTGCTCAACAAGGTGCGTTGGAATGTGCTAGAGCAGTATATGCTTATGCATTATCGACATTTCCAAGTAAAAAATCGATTTGGTTACGTGCTGCTTATTTTGAAAAAACGTATGGAACACGAGAATCTTTAGAATCTTTGCTTCAAAGAGCAGTTGCTCATTGTCCAAAGAGTGAAGTACTTTGGCTTATGGGTGCAAAATCAAAATGGTTAGCCGTAAGTAAAATTTAAAAAAAAAAAAAATTTTACGAAAATATTTTTATAATTAATATAAAATTTTTTTTTAAGGGAGATGTTCCAGCAGCAAGAGGTATATTATCACTTGCATTTCAAGCAAATCCAAATTCGGAGGAAATTTGGTTAGCAGCTGTAAAACTAGAATCAGAAAATTCTGAATATGAAAGAGCTCGACGATTGCTTGCGAAAGCACGAGCATCTGCACCAACTCCTAGAGTGATGATGAAAAGTGCAAAATTAGAATGGGCTTTGAATAATCTTGATGCAGCTTTATTACTTCTAAAGGAAGCATTAGAAGCATTTGATGATTTTCCAAAATTATGGCTAATGAAAGGACAAATCGAAGAACAACAAGGAAACTTGGATAAAGCTTTAGAAACATATAATCAAGCTGTAAATGTTCATCTCATATTTTTTATTAATTAATTTTTATTAATTATTTATTTTTATTTATTTATTTTATTTTTATAGATAAAAAAATGTCCAAATTCTATTCCATTGTGGCGTTTATTAGCACAATTAGAACATAGAAAAGGTCAAGTTACTAAAGCTAGATCAGTTTTGGAAAAGGCTCGTTTAAAAAATTCGAAGAATCCAGAACTTTGGTTAGAAGCTATCAGAAATGAATTAAAGTCTGGTGGTGTTAGAGATATGGCAAATACGCTTATGGCAAAAGCACTTCAAGAATGCCCAACATCTGGTTTACTTTGGGCAGAAGCAATTTTTATGGAACCTCGACCGCAAAGAAAAACAAAAAGTGTAGATGCTTTGAAAAAATGCGAGCATGATCCTCATGTGCTTCTTGCAGTATCTAAGTAAGTAATTAACATAGAATATTTTTATAAAATATTATATTTTAATATTTTATAAAAATATAATTTATATTAATAATTTTTTATCATTTTAATAATTATTTGATAGATTATTTTGGTGTGAACATAAAATTTCGAAATGTCGAGATTGGTTTAATCGAACAGTTAAAATAGATCCAGATTTAGGAGATGCTTGGGCATATTTCTATAAGTTTGAACTTTTAAATGGAACAGAAGAACAACAAGAAGATGTAAAAAAGAGATGTATTGCTGCAGAACCTCATCATGGTGAAAATTGGTGTAAAGTTTCCAAAAATATAGTAAATTGGTGTTTAAGTACGGACCAAATTTTAATATTAGTTGCAAAAGATTTACCAATTCCAATATAATATTTGATTAATAATTTAAATTAATATTATATATAGATATTTTTTAAAAATTAGTTATAACTGAATAAATAATTTAAATATAAAATTTTTTAAAATTCACTTTTAATTTCCATTTTATTTTACTTAAATATTTTAGCTCATAATTTATTAGCATTTATTAATATTATATATGCATATTTTTTTAACAATTTAAGATATTTCAATTTCAAAGCCATTTCTTAAGCATATAAATTTTATGAAATAAAGAGAGTAAATAGTAGGAAAAGGATAAAGATAGGATAAAAATGTTAAAATCAGTTTTATATTCAGAAATGCCGTAAATTCAGAGAAAGACAACAAAGAAAGAATAAAAAATAGTAAGAGAAGAATAGAGATAAAATAAGAATTGACCATCAGTGTCAACTTTTAAGTGTCAAAAACATCTCTTTAAAGTAAAAGAAAGATAATATAACAATTAAAAATGATCGCTATCTCTTGAGTATTTTTGAGTATTTTTAAGATATTTTTAATATTTAATCTTATTCAAGAGATAGCATTGATCGTCAATTCTTAGCTTATTTCTGTTCTGCTCTTTCTACTATCCTTTCTCTTTATATTTTATTTGCAGCATTCTGAAGATGGCGTTGATTTCAATATTTTTATTGTCTCTATCCTTCTCTCACTGTTTGTATTCTTTGTGCATTTTTTTCTATAAAATTCTACATTGCTATATTATGTTATATCTCTATCATAATAATTATATATATATTTATTTTAATTTTATTATACCACTATTAATATTACAATTTTATTCTGTGCCGAATCGATAATATTGTAAATGATATTAAAATGGTATGTGATACGTGGATTTAAGTATATTCTAGAAAAACAAAAAATACATTGAATAATATGATAATATGTTTATATATCTTGTTTATGATTTTAGCATGTTTAGTGATTGATATTAAAAAATTTTTCAGCATACCATAAACAAAATATAAAATTTTGTATTGCATCTTAAATTTCATTTATTATAGATAATCAAATAATATAAATAATTAACAAGGAATATTTTTTTCAGTTGATAATATTAATATATTTAAATATCTATTGATTTATTAAATTTTTATTTACCAAATATTTTTATGAAAGTTAAAATTTTAAAATGTTCTTAAGCATCTAATAAACATAACCTATGAAATTTATTATTTATTTGCTTAGAAAATGCATTTTATTATTGCAAATAATATATGAAATATAGTTGTTACATTAAATATAATAAAAGTTATATATTTCTCAATTTAAATAAATATTTATTTTTTATAATTAAATTATTTTTTAATTATTTTTTAACAATTTGTTGGAAAAATCGTATTAGATTATTATTTTAAATAAATATTCTAAATACATAATGAAATTTCAAGTTTCCAAATATATTTCACAGAAACAGTGAACAGAACTGCCATATGACGTGCAGCTGGAATAATTGTAAGATGAGTCATTCCAGCTCTTGTCAACCCCTAAAAGCCCTTCAATTTTGCTCCCTTTCAATTATATCAGATATAGCATTTTTACAATATTTTTGCTGTAATAATAATTTTCATTTTTTTATTCAGTAATAATAATAAGTATTGATTGAAAAAAAAATCTAATTTAATAACGAAATAAAAATAAGCGAATTTACGTTTGAAAAACATGAAACTTTTTCGTGCATCGAATGCGAAATCATACTCGTCGCCAAGGGTGAGTCAGCCACCCTCCCGATGACGGTCAAGGAGACCATTGGAGGAAGTGTTCGAAGGATGGAAGGAGGAATTTAACAGAAGAGGGGAGGGAAATGATGCTGTGCGATTGGCCAACATTCAGGGCCGGAATTTGTGGTGGGAGTTGAACAGTGTGAGCGTAGGATCGACAGAAGTAAGAGTGAAAGAGTGGTTCGCCGGTGTTACTTGGTGTTACGTGCTACGAAATCACTAACCGGTCAGTCAGTGTACTGCTTCCATCCTGCCCTTGAACACTTGGCTGGACGGTGTTAACGTTTGCCTACCTTTCTAAGTGACAACTGACAGGTCAGTGCTCTTTGCCGTCGATGCATTTTATTATGATCAGTTAAATTGCATGCGCTTTTAAATAAATAAAAATATACGGTGATATTTTAATAAGATATCAAAATAAACCGGCTTTCATTATCTCTCCAAAAAAGATATATTATTGTGTGTGTACATACATGTTTTTTAATAAGATAAAAATTATTTGAAAAGGACCGGTATTCACAAATTGCTTGTTATTTTTATTACTTTCAAAAGAAAAAAATTAGCAATATATATATATACATATATATATGTATATATATATATTTAAGAATATCGATCGTCTTCATTATTCTCTGATCAAAAATGGAGGGGTGTGGTCAAATCTCTCTATGTGTTTTGGGTATATACAAATTTTGATAATACGAATTAATTTTTTAATATTTTTTTTTTCTAATATATTTAATATATATATATATATATATATTTTTGATGTATTGTGACATTTTATATAAAATAATTATTACTTAAATATCTAATATCATTATTATTATTCCATATTCTGTAGAATTATATTTTCGTATAATTATATTTTATATATTTAAAATGATAATTAAGTTTTAGATAAATGAATCACATTTAATTGTATATTTCAAAAACATAGCCTTATATTTATTGCTAAGTTTCTTTGAGTCTTTATATTAGGATGATAGGATGGAGCAAGGGCGTGGTTTTGACAGATGCACTCCGCTGCGCATCAGGCACGCAAATGCGTTTCTGGTTGCCGACTGATGAGCACGCTTCTGTTTCTTATAATTACAAGCATTTATTGTATTTCGATTAATTTTTACGTCGAAAATAGTTTTAACGAACAAATTATTAAAAAATTTAATTCAATTTTTCAAAATTTAATTGAAATAATTTAATATCGCATATTTTAGTTTATGAAATGAATTATAATTAATGAAATCTGAGTGATTGCTTTGATGGACTTATTAAAGTGCAATATGAACTCACATTCTGTTTTAATTAACATTTTTTTATGCGTGGTATCTTCATAAGAGAAAATCCAGTGGGTATTTGCATCTTATCATGTCTCGGACAAGTTGATTCGTTTCAAGGCAAGCGAGCAGATATTTCAAATAAGTATTCCAGAAATTTTATTTATCGATTTGTCCCGCAAACGTTTTCATTCGTTGACATATTTCATACATGCGATATTTATTCTTAAATATACATGCTTATTCTTAAACATAATGATCATAATTTCTAGCTTACTTGCAATTTATTATATTTAAAGTAATAAAAAAAATAAAAAATGATAAAGATAAATGATGTGATTTATAAATCAATAGTATGAGTAAAATATTTTTTTTGAATACAATTAATTATATAAAAATATATATTTTTGTTTTATTTTAATTATATATATTTTCAATTAATATTTTTCGATATATATATATATATATCAACAAATGTTTATGAATCAAAGGAAAAAGAACGAGGATCAAGGTGAATCCCACGCGATATATTAAAAAATTACCTTTTTACCATTGACCATGAAAAATGATTAGATCGTCGATACATTATATAGCACATATAGATAGTTGTGAAGAGTTCAGATACCCCACTCGTCGACCCCCGCATTGCCAATCGATGAAACCGTCTGCTTCCACTCGACCGCTCCCCCGATGCAACCCTGCATGTCCAAACCGACATATACGCATATCACAGACACGAGGGGGCGTGCGCACACTGCTATTTCATTCACGTTCCGGAAGAGAAATATCTTAAAATTTCTTTCAACATTTTCAAGGTCTGGATTAAGACATAATCTTATATATAAATCTTATATATATAATTAATAAAAGAAATATTAAGAAAATGCGAAAATAAATTTAATTTGCAATATTTTTTTTAATTATTTTGTTTTAATTATTTTTTTATTATAGATAAAGATTTATTATTCACTTAAAATTTCTAATAAATTTTTTAATATAATTATATTTATTTTTTATTTAGCAAATATATCCAAGATGTTATTGGACATGTATGTTACAATTTACAATCAATAAGATTAAATTAAACTTTTATAATATTCATTGATATACAGTTTCATATTTATTTATGAAATTTCTTTAAGACTTATTGCAAAATCACCGTAATATGATATATATTTATGTATATTTAATAATAGTAAAATATATAATTAAATTTATAAGAGTAAAGTTTATATGTCTATATTCAATATTTAGTTATATATTATAATATATAAAATTCATTTCGTACAACAAAAAAAGAAAAATTCTAACAAAACGAATTCTAAGTTACGAATATAAAACGGGCCGCTTGGTAACACGCCCCTGAACGTACGCGCCACCGCTCGATACGACACGCGCGCGTCCAGGGTTCGTTAGCCGTCACGGTTGCACGAAAGAAAGACGAGAAGGAGAAAGAGAGAAAAAGAGGGCGTTTGTATCGCATTTGCTCGTAGCGCAGTCGCGACACGGAATCATCGTACAAACGTATTTTTTAGCTACACTGCATACTTTT
Source organism: Apis laboriosa (assembly GCF_014066325.1). Classification (NCBI taxonomy): domain Eukaryota; kingdom Metazoa; phylum Arthropoda; class Insecta; order Hymenoptera; family Apidae; genus Apis; species Apis laboriosa. The sequence goes on from NW_025223857.1 coordinate 937,356, forward strand.
ACGTAGGTATAATATGGTATACGTAGGCAACTTAACGTGTATGCAGTTCATCATCACCGTTAACCAGTCGATGGAATAAGCACACTGGTTCGTTCAGAAGCGAACCGCTGCATACGCTATTGAGAATCCTCTATTAAACGTGATTACCCAAGTTAATTGACAAGCCGCGCGAACTTGTTACTTGTCAACCATAAGGTCTTTACCAGGAATAGATAACAATGTCCGGCCAGAAACCTTTGGATGATCGACTGATCTTATCGATTCCACCGGATATGTTTACAGTCAATCGGTTTCAAACATGTAGGCATTCGTTTAATAGATTTAAGTGGAAATTCTAAATTATATTTATTATATAATTATATTCGTTTATTTGTATCCTTATAATTATTAGTACCGCTCTTAATTAAAAATATATAAACGATCATTATAAATACAGTGAATAAATAATTAAAATTCAAATAATTAATATTGATAAAAAAAATTAAGCATTCTTTTCGATATATAATTTTACAATTATGTATTCAATCTCGTGATTAGCATGAATTGTCGAAGCGTGATGTACAGATATGTTCTGTAAACCGGCTAGCGCGTCGATGCGAACAACCTAGTTTCCTTATTAACTTGCAGACCTCTTTTCTCTTCGCGAGATCAAGTAGGATTTATCGTGATTTCTCTTCGAACACTGACATATTGAGACCATTTTTAGTTCTTGTTATATTGTAATCCAATGAAATACATCATTGAGAACTATTATTGCTTTTCTGACTTTTGTGAAATCGACCGACTTTACGCTGTAATATGAAATTAATAAAATTATTCGCTTTGAAAATATATAAAGAGAAAGTATTAATTTTGATATTTTTATGAAATTTTATCTTATTATAAATTGCTATTATATTATAAAATAATATTCAATATTAAATATTTCTATTAATCTTCAAATTTCGCATGTACAAATTAATTCGTATTTTTTTATACCTTTATTCCTGAATTTGTTAATCATAATTAACTGAAACAATCTCTTGATTTTGTTACCGTTATAGCTAACGCTTACTACTAATTTAGTGTGGGTATACTTGACAAGAATAGTGAGAGAAGAAATATTCAACAAGCGAATACATAAAGGACACAAATGTGCTTTGCAGTTATGGATTCAGCCTCTTTCGAGCTTTCTCTATATACAGCCATGCGACTGGCTACCATATAAGGACCTATACACAGCCTTGTCGATGCTGACCCACCGTTGGAACGTATCTCTTGAAACGCTCTCTGAAACCATTGATATACGCTTATCTTTGCCTTCTTGAATCTTTCGTAATTTTTTTAATATTATTCCTTTTATTTTGTCATAATAATCGTTAATACTCCCTAAATTTTATAGGATTAAATGTTTTTGAATAATTTTATTTAATATAATCAAAAAATTTTTAAAAAGAAATAATTTCCAAAAAAAAGCAAATATTATTACTTATTTATCGAAATATAGAAAATAAATTAATGTTAAATTTCAGAGACTAAAATTTCTTAAAAAAAATATAATAGTTTCAGATTTCAGTCATTTTAAAAAGTTTATCAATTGTAAATAATATTAATTTTTTTATTCTAATTTTAATAAAATAATATTAAGATTTTCTTATAAAAAATATTCTTTCTTGTTTAAAAATATTTGTCTTTTAAAACTATTATTTAATTATCATTTAAAAATAATGAATATAAATAACATAAATAGAAAAGAAACAAAATGAAATAAGAAAAAGAAAAAAATGGAAACGAATATGAATTATTCAACTTCAATGGTGTATAAATTTTTTAAAATAGTATTCAGTTTAGTATTCAAATTTAGTATTCAGATCAATATTTTTTTATAACATTTATAATAACATTTTATATTGAACAGTATAAATATAGAACAGTATAAATTTTTTTTAAACAGTATATATTGAACAGTATAAATTTAGAAAATTGTGTAATTTTTCATATTCTAAATTTATTCAAGTAACGAGAATTTGAAATGTCGATTATCAATGTCTTTACTGGAAAACATAAAAGTACCGTGAATGCTGGATTCAATATATGAACAATATAATGAATCTTTTGAATTCCTTCCGAATGATCACATACTGACTACGAATTATTTTTTAACGTGTATCAAAACATTTTATTAATATTGTAAATTTGTTAAATTTAATGCTTCCAAAGACATATACATATATATGTATGTATAATGCGAATATTTGATAGAACATTTTTATAAATTTTTTTATATTTTTCATATTTTACAAATTTTTGTATATCTAAAAAATAATAAAATAAATATAATATGATAAAAGAATTTGATAAATATTTATATCATAAAAAATATAATCTGTGAATATTTATAAGATTTTAGATAAAGATCCTGGTTTATAAAAATACCGCTATTTTAATAGAAAAATACACAGAAGCATGTGATTAGAAAGGAAATGGAAAGAAATGCCAACCGGAAATAACAAGCTTCTTCTTCCGCTTTATAACATATTAATTACTGTGGAGTGTAATACAAAATTTAGATAACAAATATATTATTTTTATTTATATTCTTTTTTGCTTTCATTTAATAATATTTTTATATTTAAATTGAACATATCTAAATAAATACGACAAAATTGATCAATTAATTACGAATAATAATATTATTGCATTTTAAGATATTCAACATAATTATATCCAATCGTTTTTTTACTTATAAAAAAAGAAAACAAAAAAATACTTAAAATACTAGACGAATTTGCCTTCCTTACATTCATTAAAAATGATGCTATTCATTCGCAATTTATTATATTTGCATCTATATTTTTTATTTAGATCTTTCGTTTTTCATATTTTAAAATTTTAAATTTTTAATATAATTTATATTTTAATTTATATTTTAATTTATATTTTATAATTTTTATGCTTTTTTATGCATAAAGAGTACATATTACGAGATAATTTTTAATATTTAAATTGAACAAGTCAAACAAGTTACATGTTTCATTTATCGATATATTCTGGCATTTCTGTCAATATGCATTGAAAGCGTCACTAAAAGCATTCGATATCGATATGTTTTCGATAGACATGTATATAAGTACATGTGTCACGTTTGTATACGAACTTCCTTCGTCTCGATGACAATTAACCAATGCATTCAACGACATTGGCAGATTTATGCTTTTTGTTATTTCTGATATGCATATCATCCGGTGTTCGATCATCATTGTTCAATTGAGAATAAAGAAAATAGGTTAAAAATCTGAATATGTGCCGCGATTCGCAGCAATACCATTGTGAAATTGCATCTTTTTTGAATTCTTTTAAGTTGTATGAGTTTTAATTCATTTCTATCTTTCTTTTTTAAATTTATAAGTTAAATATTTTGATTAAAAATATATATATAATATTTAAAAAATTCATAATTTTTAAATATCAAAAGTATTAGGAATAACTTGATTCTGTTTTGTTATGAATATAAATATTAGAGAAACTTTTTTTATTTGGACGTAATAAACAAAGACATATCATTTCTACGGACAAAACTCGACAGTTCGTTTCAGATTGCGGTTCAAGTTGTTGATGTCAGTTTTATAATTGGAAATTCTTTTGGATATCAATAATCAAACGGAACTCTGCGGAAAAATAGCAAAGTATACATAAGAGATTATTATTTTAAAAATAAATTGAGAATAAATAATACTATTACAATCTTATAATTCCTTAAATGTAATAGATTCATTTAAGATGTCTTTAATAATTAATAATTAATCTATTAAGGTTATATTATGAATTGTATTCATTATGTATCATTTAATTAATTAGTGATATGCGATTAATGTTATTATTGTAAACAATCAAAATTTGATTGTTTGTTTCAGATTAAAGAGTACAACAAATCACCATGTCGAGTCCGTCGTTGAAAGACCTGCCAAAAGTAGCCTTAGATTTGAAAAGCGAATTGGAAGGTTTCAATCATGGCTGTATGAAAAAAGCCTCAACCGCTGAAAAGAATGTTCTACCTTCTGCTGAAGGTATAATATAAATTTCATTATTTTTTTATTAAAATTTTTGTTGCATTATTATTTTAATGTTTTTATGATTTAATACTTATAATATTATAGACATACAGAGTTCTATATTCTTATAATTTGTTTCGATCGATTATAATGCATGTAATATTGTAACATATAGACGTACGACAAGAACGACAGCATTCTGAATTAATCCACGATGTGGAAACATTTAAACCAGATCAATTGAAACACGCCGATACGAAAGAGAAGATCATATTACCCAATGCCAAAGGTATCACTGTTTATTTGATTCCTAGGGGAATATTTCATTCTCAGGTTCTCTACTTCTTCCTTGGCCGGTAACAAAAGGAGGGTATTTTATTGCTTTTGGTGCTTCGAGGTGACCGAAACATACGTGACCAAACCAAGCCTATTCACTTTCGCTTTCAGCTTAGAAGAAATTGTTTTGCATGTCCGATTATTTTGTCAGCAATTTCGTACTCTATACTACAATAACACACAATGTTATTGTCCTTAGTAATAAAAGTTATACTTAGTAATAAAAGCTTTTTTTTTAGATATAATAACAACAACACTTTATTGTTCCTTACTAAAGAAACAATAAAAATATGTTCTATTAGCATTAATAATGTGATTCTTCTTAAGATTTCATATTGATTTATAATTTTAGATAAAATTGAATACTTATACTGTTTTTAAAATAATTACATACTATATCGTTGCGGTGAGATAATCTAATGCACACTTGCTATAATTTCATTGGCTTCCACAGTGACCTTAACTTTCATAGTTCTCTCATGTGTGTTTTATTTTCTGTTCTTTGACCTCCATTTACCTCTTGCAGATGTAGCTGCGGAGAAAACTCAACAAACGCTGATGTCAGGCATCGAGACATTCGATCCGAGTAGTCTGAAGCACACTGAAACTCAAGAAAAGAATTTGCTACCTGACATGGATGGTACAGTATCGTATTTCATGATTTTTTCTTATCTTTTATAATTTTTGAAAAATCAAATAGAGAAAAATTTTAATATTAAAATAATAATCACAAATTAAATTTATTTTTAAAGCAATCCAGCAGGAAAAAGGAAAGCAACAGCTGATCTCTGGTATTGAAAATTTCGATCCCGCGAAATTAAAACATGCAGAAACACTTGAGAAAAATCCCTTGCCTACCAAAGAAGGTAAACTAAAATTTTAAACATATATATTTTTTTAATTTTATATTATTTTATTATATATATATATAATATTATATTTTATTATATATATATATATATATGTATACATATAAATTGAGGATCATTAAAATAAAAAATAAATTTTGTATCAAAATAATATCTTTTGTTATAGCAATTGATGCAGAAAAAATAGCTGCTTAAAGCAAGCATTTAAAATAAAATGAACGGAAAAGAAAGGGAGCGGCGACTCGTCATTTCTTCCATTTTCGATATTGTGACATTTTATAACAATTATTCATACATTGTCAACAAGAAATAAGGAGAATGCGAAACACTGTGTTAATGTAATCTTATGATTATACTTATCCTACCGCCATGAGCGTCCCTTTCGGCGAGATGCACAAGTCGATTTTTACATAAAACTATTAACAGCAGAACGACGATGAAGATCCAAGTCCAAATTTAAAAAAAAAAAAAATTTGATAAACTTTTACAAGCTATCAATTTGATTCTTAACATTACCAGCAATAAATAACTTTGGACTTGTATCAACATCTGTCTTTAATATTAACTCGCCAAAGGATGTACTTTTTATACTAAGAAAACTGCACGCAAGCAAACATTATTTTCGATAGCAACAAAATTGGTAGCATTGCATGCGTTACAGAATATCGCAATGGTACAGCGGTTGACTTTATATTTGTGTAAAAATCATATTTTATATAACAGGCTATTGTACTTTTTTAATATTTCGTACACATCGCATTGTCATTCCGATGAAAATTATGATGAATAAAAAAAAATAATTTGTAAGAAAGTCTATTGCTTAAACCTGTTTTATTATATTTTATTATATGCATATTATATTGATTAAATTTATATAAAGAATATTTTGATGATAAATATTTACTATACTTTATCCTACAAAATACGACTTTCGAACACTCGCGCGAAAATGTAAACAAAGGAAATGTCTATAATTGAAACTCTTAGTTGTGGTAGTCTTCTTGGGAGTCCTTTTCTGACGAAACTAATCCCAAAAGTACCAAATAACGGATCATGATTGGTTGATAAGTTCTTTTCGTCCAATAGTTTTGAAGAAATCGATTCTATTAGTAACTAATGAAGGAGGACCTGTTGCTAGTCCTTGGTAGCCATGCTAAAACTTTAACTGTAGAGTAACAGTTAAAAATTTTCTTGTAACTGATAACTTTCGATTGAAAGAATTCCATCACGCATTAATCATTTGTCTTCAAACAGGTACAATTATATTTACAATCGATTTTTTTTCTTTTATTTTCGAAATAGGGATTCACGATTAACAATAAGGACAATATATGTCCTTTCATGTTTTTCAAATATATGAAATTATTATTATTTTAAATCAATGAAAATTTTGAAAAATCTCGAATTATATTAATATATATTACATTTGTAATTAATGTATTGATATATTGATATATTTATCAAAAATACAAATGATTCGAATTTTTGATAAAAAAAAGAAAGATAGTTTCATTGTTCTCTTTAGTGGCAAAAAATGGAAATATCACCTAGAAAACCATCAAAACGTGCACAAGAACCTATTGACGAATGGTTACAGAATGAAGGATATTTTAGAAAACATGCACCTAGAGATCCAACTTGCTTATTCAGAGCAGTTAGTGAACAGGTTTATATGACACAATATTATCACATTAAAGTTAGAAAAGAATGTGTGGAATTTATGAGAAAAATGAAACATTTATTCATAGAGGTGAATATATTATATTTGATTAATCTTTAATTATTATTAATGTAAAAGTTTTAAATTTTATATATATTTTTACAGAGTATAACAATTCCATTTGATGATTATCTGGAACAAATGACATGTTTTACTGAATGGGGAGGTATGATTGAGATTCAAGCTATGTCTTTACTTTATAAGAGAGAATTTATTATATTTAATGGTCAAAAACAAATTAGTCGTACTGTTACTAATAATGGTTTCAAGGATGTGATATATTTATGCCATACTCCACAAAAACAATATGAAAGTATTTATACAAGAAACTTTGTTGCAAATGCTGCTTATTGTCAATGTAGGTGTTTTATAATATTATTATTTCTGTAAATAATATTCGAATAATATTTTAATAATTATTTATAGCTATTGTTTATCAAATATTATATAAAGATGTCTTTCAAATGGCTAATATAGAGGCTACTGTACATAAAATGTTACATGATAGAACAGCTTCATTTAGACATGATAAATTTTTCCTTAAAGGCAATCTGGAAATTAGAGAGTAAGTCAAATAATAATTATATTATTAATATATGATTCATAATAATACATACATGTAATTTCATCATGTTTAGTCAATTAACTGCAGAGATATACAACAAAGTTGGAAGTGAAAATGCTAATGATGAAGTTGATGATGTACATGGTATAATAAAAAATATACCACCTTTCCCTTATAGAATTGCCAAAGCTCTTGATCCCAATATTTATCGTAATACAGATTTTGATATATGGCATGAAATTAGAAGGGGTAATAAAAATTTGTTATTAAAAATGAGAGATTAAAAATATTATATGATTAAGAAAAAATATATATTTTTTTATATACTTTAGAAGTGAAAAATGCAGGATGGACTAGGCACAATAGTCACGAACTCCAAATTGGTGGCAAATGTTTGGTGCAAATAGATTTTAATGAAGAAGATTTTGACAAAACCAATAATAATAACGTCTATGTGTCTTCTCTTGAAAAAGATTCTAATGATAATAATGCAAATATACTAGAAAAAAAAAGCAATCTAATATTTTATTATGGACACATTCAAGAAATGAGTAAAAATCAGGGACCTGTATTAGTTTTTATTGAAGAATTAGGAGAAAAAAGGATTGTACCTTATTCTGCTCTTAAACCATTACCTCCAAAGAAAAATAAAATGGCTAATTGGTTACCAGTTTGTAAAAAGAATCTAGTTTTAGATTCAAGTTAGTTAAACTTAATAAAATTTATATGTAATATTTTTTTCAAATTTTTATATTTTCTTGTAAAATAAAATATTTATTTTTTATTTTAATAGATCAAAAATGGAAAAAAACATGCAATACAACACCACGAAAAAATAAAGAATCTAATATAAATATTTTATCAAATAATATTGATAAAAATGAAAGCAGTGATAATATTATCAATAATATTAATAAAAATAATTTTGATTGGGAAGAAGGATCATTGTAAATATTTATTACTTAATTTTTTTAACTTTAATTTCTATACATAATATAAATTTATATTTTGTTACAGAAAAATAGATCATCAAGAATATCAAGAATATGAAAATTATCCAATAGAAAAGTGTCCTAATTATTCAATTAATGTAAGTTATGATAAAATACACATTTAATTATTATATACATATATTATATACATGTGAATCATTGCAAAATGTTTTCTTTCATAGAATTCTGTTGATATGTTTTCTGCAAGAATGATTCATGATGATACTCAATCTTCTACAGTAGATAATAGAGGGCAAGAAAATAATAAAGAACATAAAGAAAAAAATTCATTTTCATATAAAAATTCTGAAAATACATTTTTAAGAAATTCAAAATCAAATAATGTAACAAATGATAATAATACAGGTTTTAACTCATATTCCAAACAAAGAATGCAAAAGGAAGTATATTATTCACCATATGCTGGTATGTAATTAATTAATAGATAAATTATCATTATCACTTCCATATTATAAATTATTCATATCTTTTTCATTTTATATTAATAGATTCTACTCAAATGGATCATATGTTACGTTCTATTAATTGCTCTGTAGAAAAAAGTATAGACATAAATGGTAGTGACTTGCCACTATCAGGTAATCATTATTTTTTTTTATCATATAACTTGATATGAAATTTATAAATAATATTATTTTTGTATTCTTATAGATCCATTTACTTTGAGATTTTTTTATAATTTAGGATTAGAGGTAGGATTTTATACATTATTGTATATTAATTTTTGTTTATATGTTATTTATTTATTTCAAATTATTTGATAGTATTTCCGTGGTGGTGCTAATTGGAATTATTTAACAAATGGACAATCGCCAGGATTCGGTCAATGGTATCAAGGTATATTATCGCTTATATTATTAATTATATTAATTTATAATTTATGTTAATTTATAATTATTTATAAATATATGTATGCATATTTATTATTATTTATTTTATTAAAAGAAATACCGAACGAAGAAGAAATTACAAATATTACAAATGATATGATGCAAGCTTGTGCATTGACACAACAAAAAAAGGAGCATATCAATGATCGAAAAGAAATTAGTCTACAATCATTATGCCAAGAAAATGGAGATCAATATATGAACGGTATAAAAAATATGCAGATTCAAAAAACTGAGACTACATCATGTCTATCTCGTGATAAAGTAAAAGAACAAGAATCTATGAATAAAGAATCTTCTCGTTTAAGTAGAAATGGAGGTCCACGATTTAAAAAAAATTCGGAGAGTAAGTAACAAAATTTATGAATAATTTTTTTTTCCACATAATTTTAATAAATACTCATTCTTTATATAGATCGACATCGATCTACTTCACATTTTTCTAATCAATATGCAAACAATGGACCAAATTCTAAAATGCTTAAGTCAGAAAGGGATACAAAAGAAGATAATATCAATATTCAACATTCACACTCTATACATCATCAAGTACACAATTCTGCAAATGCATTAAATACTTATCAAGCATCTTATATGCAACAAAGCATGTATTCCGGATTACCGTATTATGCAAATGAGACGGAAGCATTTGCGAATCCCTATTATTCTTTGAATCCAGGTTTTGTCTCAATCCCGTGTTTACCACATTCCGATATACATGATAATAGCAATGCACAAACTTTTCCGCCGCATCTATGTCCTGGAATAGATTATTCTCAAGCTTATTCCGGTCTGTGCCCACCATACCTATGTCCCTCTCCAAATCCATTTAATTTACCGCTGCAAAATTTACCGGAACACTGGTATGCAGTTGCTGGACAACCGCATTATATGCCATATGCACCTGTATTATCCGTAACTGCAGACACAACTTGCAATGGAGTACAAAATATTAATCAGAATGCTTCATCTTAAAAATTATTTTGCAGTTAACATATATTAAGCAATCAAATTTTCATCTAATAATATTCTTTCATATAGAATAATTCATCAAATTCTATGAAGATATACATGTAAGAATGTTCCTATTATTTCTGTATAACTTACTTAACTGTTAAATAATTATATATTAACATAGAATAATATGAATATAAAAAATATGAAGATAACTTCTTAGTACAAAATCTAAAAAGATTATTATTAACTATATTATCTATTCTTGTAATATCAAAAACCACTCATAATTATATAGAGATTATAAAAAAAACTTTACAGTAAATTTAACTTTATCTATTAAAAAATATCACATATATAATATTACAAATTAAAGTACAAAAATATTTGATTTAGGTTTTGTAATAATTAATGCAATAAATGATAATAATACAAATTATTTATCTTAAATATAAATAGTTAAAATACCTGTATAATTACATTCAATAGATTTTTTATTCGATATAGCTTTGTTACTATACATTGATTAATCAAATTACAAATAACAAATACTTTTCTAAAATTTTATATGGGTAATGTTTTTCATTACAGATTTAGTCATTCATATTTCTGTACTTCGTTTGTTATAATATATATATATTTTTTTTGCTAATAAATAACTATGTTTAAATAAAAGGCAACATTTATTCTATACTTTTATTTATATAAAATAAAGTAAGTATATATTTTCACTTTTTCACTATTCAATTCGAATTAAATGCTTCTTTTTTACATTAGTGCCAATAGATAGATAGATAATGAACAAATGTCACTAGATAAAATTTTATATAATTGATACTTACTTTTATATTTAACATAAAAGAAATTTAATAAATGTGTGTAATCGAATTAATATACAAGATTTAGAATCTTTAATTTGTTTGAATATTGTTAATATTATTATTTATTTAAAATAATTATGTTTGGATCAGTCTTAAATATCCGCCATTGAACGGGCACAGTTCTAAACCGGTGAAGAAGGTGCGCGCTCGAGATCTTTCAATATACAAACACCGTGGTTCTGTTCGCTGTATTCCACGCCATGACTAAAATTTGTTGGAAGAGTAGGAGTGCAGGAGCTGTGACAGGTCAAACGGTGAATAACGAAATTACTTAATGTTTACTCGATAAAAGGATTTCTTGTATCGAACAACATTGACAGATTTATCCTCGGTTCTTTATTTCTGTTTCGTGAATTATTGTTAGCGGCGAAGATTTGCTATTTTCGTAGGAACTGCAGAACTTAGAAGACAAGAGGAGAGCAAGCGCAGAAACTAAAAAGAATGGAGGTTGGTTATGATTAATTATTTCGAAATTAATACCCATATGATCGATAACACTGTATATTCTGGAAACGCGATATACATACCCTGTGTCATCTTACTCTTGAAAAAGGAAACATCTATTGTTGTTTCTAATATATTTGTTATTTTCATTTTAATTGGATAATAAATTGGATAATTAATTATAGAATACATGCATATTTCTCTTGCGTTTTATTTAGCAATATAGTAACTAGTTTTATTATTCTTAATTAAATGAAATCCTTATAATTTACTTATATATTTATATTTGTTAATATTTATATTTGTATAATATATAATATAGCGCAATAAATAATTAATATTAGTTACATTAAAAGATTATTTAATCTCATGAAAATTAATAATATTTATACATATATATTTATATATATAGTATTTTAATAATAAAATGAATAGTGTTTATTGTATATATAATAAATATTATTCATATTTTGTATATCTCTTTGAATTAATGTCGATCCTCACATATATACACACATATATACACATATACAATATATTTTTATACTTTATATTTGTTTATAGGTAGATGAATGTTCAGCTGGTGGTGATAGTGGGGCTGAAGAAGATGAAGATGATGCATCTTCTCATGGATCTAGAAGTAATAGTAGTACTAGCAGTATCAGTGGAAGTAGTACTTCAACTGATAGTGGAGATGATAGTGGAGATGAGCATGGTACAAGTGGCACTGAAAGTCATAGTTCTGGTGAAGAAGATGAAGAAGAAAATGAAAATACAGAATATTCTGTTAAAGCAGAAAGTCCAGATACTCTGGTACTGCTTAAAATTTCATTATACAAATTATATAATTTTTTTATTAACAATATTTTTATTAACAAAGATTTCATTTTTAGAAATGGGAAACATGTATTGCTGCAAACACTAAGATAAAATTACCACAAGATCTTTGTGAACATGCAGCTATTTTTAAAGAATTTCTGGATTATCCTTATATTTGGAGTGAATGCCTTAATGAAAGTCAAAAAGATACTTTGTGCAACTTTTTACCAATTTTTCCAAAGGATTGTGATGTAGAAGCAGAAACCAAGAAAACTTTACGCATGTTATTTGAACATGAAAATCACAGGTTAAAAATAACAAATCATTTTTAATAAATTTTCAGAAATTAAAAATTATTTTAATTCAATTTTTTATATTTATTTAATTTAGATTTGGTGTGGCACCTCTAGATGCATTTCAAATTCATTTGTCTGCTGGTCATTATCGACCAGATATTAGAAGAATGTGTAGCTTGGTACATAAGGCACAGCAAAGAAGATTGTTATTTGAAGAACGTAAACGATCTTATGAATTGGCCAGTCAATTGTTAAAATCCAGAGAAAGCTTGTTGTCTAACGCCTACAAACAAGGTTTCTGTCAGCCGACGCAACGAACGATGTCAAAAATACACTGGAGGAAACCAAAACCTGCTATGGGTAAGTTAAGCTACTGCTGTGATTAATTGTAAAAAATTTTCTGGCTGTTTATACTTCCCCCACACTCCAGCCGTTTGGCAGAGAAGTATGTAGTAACTTCCGAGGGACAATACTAACAAGCAATGAACCGACAGTTGAAGAGAAAACGCAACTGCGCTATTTGGAGGAACTGAATGCACTGAGGACAGAGCTTGGAGCAAGCACAAAGTTAGCGACCGATACAACATCTGAGAACGAGGAGAACTATCCCCACTATCAAATGTCTGGAGCTAAGCAGAAGAAGAAGAAACGTTCTCTCATGGGAGCCCAAGGACTGTCCATTCGAGGTTTGCAAATAAATCACGAGGATGAAACTATTCGACCTGTTTTCTCCACGCTGCAACGAGCAGAATATCCTACGAATAGATCGTTATTTATTCGTGAACAGACGGAGGAGATGTATCGCGAAATGCTACTTGAACATAAAAAAAGAAGAGCTCGGCGAGATGTATGTGAAGTAATTTTTAAATATATGTGAATAAGAATTTGGATGTTATTAAAATGCTAATGTTTATTATGTTTCTCTAGATACATCCAGAATTAAATACACAAGGTATTGCCCTTGCCGATTTAACTCAAAGAGCACAAATTGGACAGAAACACAAATTATTAATCGGTCCTTCTATACGTATCACTCCAGCAAAGAAACGAATAAAATTGGAGCAATCACCACTTTGTCCACCAGTACCAAGATTAACGAATTCTAATTCGATAAAACACGAAAGCGATAATAGTGATTATTCTCATACAACAGATGAAAACAGACATTCCAGTACATTGGATATTGATCATAAGATGTTAACACCAATTAAATCAGAACCTATAGATGCATACGAGATGCATCAAATATCCAAGAAAAAATTAAGTCCTGCTACACCAAAAGGTAGCAAATGTTCTATGATAACTACTCCAGAAATAAAAAAAGAAGTGGAAGATATGGAATATGATGACATAAAAACAGAACTTAGTACAGGAATGAATGATGATATTCCTCCAGAAACAGAAGAAGAAGAAGAAAACGATAAAAAGCTTGATTTAGATAGCATTGATATGATGCAACTCCCTATACAACTTGATGATGGAATTGACATATTGGACGATGTAAAATGCGAAGATGAAAGAGTTATATCAATACCAGATAAAGAAATTACAGTTCCAAGTAATGAAGAAACTATTGATATCAACAATGGAGCAGAATTAATGCAAGAAACACATGTTTGTTTTTTTTCGCTATTAAGAGATGCGTTCACCTCAAAAGGTGAATATAGAATGAGTACAGGAGAAATGAAGGAAGCTATTACACAGTGGCAAGGAAATCCTATTTCGCCGTTAAACGATTGGTATTCTTTAGCATCTTCTTGGCCAGCATTAGTTCCATTAGCTTTGGGATTTTTAGCTGGTGAGCTCACATATTCTCAAGAAATAGGTGATCGACAAGAAAGAGAGTCAGAGCTTGTTCCTTACTTAGAAAACAAAGGAAATGGAGTCTATGCGTGGATTGGTGCTGGACGAGATTCAGACTCTCGTCTATTGGACTTGTGTACGAAATTTTTAATGCACAAAGATTCATTAGGCCTATCAACTGCAACTAGCACTTGTTCTCTAGCAGTTACAAAGCAACAAAATCAAGTGCCTCTAGCTAATAACAGCAATGTTAACAATAATTCTGGAAGTGGAAATACAAATTCAAGCGCCAGAGATTCTAGCCCAGCAATAGAATCGATCAGTGTCGACAGTGGATCCATTAATACTGTTGCAGAATGGGAACCACCTCGTGCGCTATGGCCCACAGAATGGAAAGTTCGACCATCTACGATGGAAGAACGAGAAGAATTTAGGAGGCAAGAGCGTATGCGTTACGCTGCACCTCATAAAGCATTTACATATAGAATGCATGGTTATGCCTCTGTTGTAGGTCCAGTGAAAGGCATTTATCAACATAATGTTGGTATGTTCGATTGTACAATTTTTTATTAAAATATATATCATATATAAGAAATCACCATATATATATATATGGTATACATGTATATATGTATATATGTATATATTATTGAATTCTTGTAATAGCTTCTGGTTTAACCAAGGCTCGCGGACACTCATTATTAGTAGCAGACAGACCAAATTTTGTGACGATCTTAGCCTTAGTCAGAGATGCTACTGCAAGGCTTCCCAATGGTGAAGGAACTCGAGCTGATATTTGTCAGTTACTAAAAGATTCCCAATACATTCGAGAACAAACAGAAAGTGATGATAAAGAAGGATATTTACATTCTGTAGTATCTGGAGCTTTAGACAGATTGCATTATGAAACAGATCCCTGTGTACGGTATTATCCACGACGTAAGGAATGGCTATATCTTCATCGAGCACGTTCAGAATCAGAATTTGGTTTGTATTTATTAAAAAGATTCCTTATTTTTATATTTTATAATATATATATTTTCTTTTTATAGAAATGTATCATCAACAATTGCAAGGCGTTGCAAAGAATAAAAAAAATGTTGGTAGCATGTCTCGAAATAAAGCTCTTCTGCCAGTCATAAAACCTGCTAATGTTAACAAAGAACAATCTCCTAATAGTACTAAAGAAACGACACCTAAAAAAGAAAGAAAAACTGCAACTACTACCCAACCTGTTATTTCAAGGTAAATTTCAAATTTTGTTTTATAAGAAGAGCTTTAAATGATATTTTTATTTATCTTTTTTCTTTAGCAGAAAAGAACAAAAGAAAAGTGAAGAGAAAAATATCAATGATCATTCCATTTCTACGGAACAATCTGTTGTAGTTACGAATGTAACAACAACAATTAATACGCCTACAACTTCAATAATTTCCATGTCAGGGACCACTGTTCCAATTACGTCTCTTCCAGCTTCTTCAACTTCTATTAATAGCATTACTGTAGAAAAAGATGTAATTAATGATGTGAAAGCTCAAATTACTACAAACACTCCAGCAAAAAAAGCAACTAATATTGGTGGAAAACCAGTTGCTGTTGTAAAAAGTAGTGCTCAGAGTTTGTTACAATCAAATCAACAACATTTTCCACATCATCAAATTCAAGTATCAACATCTGCTGGTCTACAGACTATTAGATTATCTGGACACTCTGTTTTACATTCTGCTCAATCTGTGGTAGCTAGCAGTGCTTCTAATGTGACGAATGTAACCACAAATTTAACTACCATATTACCTCCTGTTAAAGTTCAAAGTCAACAGCAATCACAACAATCACAGCAACAACAACAACAACAAACAATAGTAACTAATCAAGCAGGAAAAAGTATTTTGCAAACTGCTAATATAAAACAACAATCTCCACAACAACATGTACTACCTGGAAAAACTTTGTTAGCTTCTCAAATAAAATTGGTTAGTCCAGGACAAATTAAATCTCTTCTCACAGGTCATGGACTTCAAGGCCAAACAATATTTATTAAACAATCGCCGTCTAGTAATCAGTCACAGCAAATACAACAACAACAATTAAAGGTACAGTCGTTTGAATAATTCATCAACTTGTATTTTATTGTCGTATTTTATTTTATATAATCTAATATATTCGTCTTCTTTTAACAGCAACAACAACAGCAAATTCAACAGAGAGTTGTTACTAATCAGCAACAATCGATACAAACATCTGGTATGCAGCGCATAATTGCGCAGATAGGAGGAAAACCAATTGCAGTGCAAATTCAACAATCACCGCATCAACAGCAACAACAGCAACAACAAAAGATATTAGCAAAGGTTTTAACTAGTTCTAATAGTGGTCAACTTATTTCAGTAGAAAATCTTCTTGCTCAGAAAGGATTGAAATTGGCGACTACAACTAGCCATGCTAATCAACTTAATAGACAAGGAAAACAAGTCATACAAACTCAATATCAAGTATGTATTTTAAATCAAATTTTTATAATGTTCAATTCAAAAATGAAGTTTTATTCAAAATTTTCAATATGATTTTTTTAGGTAGTGTCACAAGCACAGACTTCTTCGGGTCAATCAAAGATTATAGCTAGTACACAACAGCAACAGCAATCACAACAAGCACAAACTGTACGAATGGTAACGGCTCAATTAGCTGGAAAGCCAATAGTTTTAGCAAGTGGCAACAAAAATGTAGGAGTTGGAGTAAGCAACAGCGGAAGTGTAGTTCTCGGAAAACAACAACCATCACAACAACAGACACAACAACCTATAATTTTACCGAGCCAATTACTCAATATTAAAACATTGCATGGTTTAAAAGTGATACCGACTCCAGCTGGATTAAAAACCACAGGCGCAGCGGTATATGCACGAGTTATTGCTCCAACCACTATAACTTCATCTCAATCACCGGGAAATCAACAACAGACTATCCAAACACAACCTTCAAGAAATAATACTTACAGTACACCTTGACAGATTTAATGTCATTTTCTTTTTCATTTATCCTCATTCACAACTTATTTTAATCTCCTGTAGTTTAAAATTTTAAGGGAGGAACATACTATTTATGTGCATAGAAAAAAGGAAATGAAATGTAATAAAAGTTAGTGAAGCTCGTACATAGAATTACATTTTATGTTACATATTATATTATTTAGATTCGGCGAAATTAAAAAAAAAAAGGAAAAAAAAAATCGTCCAGTTTATTCGACACGCTGACAGGGATCAAGGCACGGAGTTTACATCAAGATACTTGAAATGAGAACAGACGAAATTTTTTTTTATAAGTGTCGAATTATTTACAAATGCATGGTACGATTTTAAATACAAAAAAACACGTTTCTTCGTTCTCTTGTATCAAGAAGATTCTTGGCAGCGTTGCATGTAACGCATTAAATAAAACTTATTACATAATAGTATGTTATTTAAATTATTTTTTACAGATTCTCTTTATGTATCATTTTTACATTGTAGGAAACTCTATACTTATGAAATACTTAGGTAGCAACAGCCACCACGTCTTTGGTCCGTTTTTTTATGAGAGGATATCGATTTAAAAACATTGTGACAATATCAATTTATGTACAAAATTTTACGAAATACGTAGTAGTCATAGAAACACAATACAAATAAAGATACAACGCAATTTACATTTATAAAATTAAGAATATACAATGTCTATTAATCCGATATCCTTTTTTGCTATAGCATCAATTTATACTTCCTAAAAAAGAAAGTTCGCGGAACTATGTTCCTTCCGAATTTCGTATATCTTGAAATATGTCTATTAAATTATTTACACCTATCAAGTATCCATCTTCATGGTTTCCTACTTTCCATTCGGCATCATGATGAATCCTTGGTAAATGTTGAGGCAGAGGTAATGTTTTTGCAAAATCAATCATCCAAATGCCGGCATTTTTGGTGTCATGAACAAACAACAAACTAGATCCGACGACCTCATGTGAAGCAAAAAATGGTGATGCTTTCAGTGTGGCCCTAATCGCTTTTAAACGTTGAATATATTTGGATACTGCATGCGGATAGCCTTCGACAAAACGCCTTAATGCCTCCGTAACCTAATACAATTTTAAAATAAGATTATATTCGATTTATATTCAATTTGATTTATGCTTAACAAACCTGTTCTCGACTTCTCGTCGTTTTAAAATCTTTTGACGAGCCTCCGTGTGCAAGTTTAATACCTTCCACGCGGAAACCTAGTGTTGCTGTACTAGAGATCGTTTCACGCCAAACCATATACCTTGGTTTTGTTACTCCTTGCACACGACGTTCCTCAGCACTCGGTGCGGTTGGATCTACTTGTACCATTTTTTCATACATATCTTTTCGTAACTGCAACGACAAATCACAAATTTTTTGTTTCAAAACAAATGTTAGATAAAAATTAGATGATAATTAAAATTTTATTTTATCAATTGAATTTTAATGATACATAATCTTGTTATTAATTGATATTAAATATTACCTTAGGTCTTTCCTTCGCTTTTGCAAGCTCTGATTCTAGATATGTCCTAACTCCAACTTTACAGTCCATCACACAAGGATGTTCAAAATCTCCAAGAAGATCCTGCAGTTGCAAGTAAGAGGATACTACGGTCTTTTTGATTACAGAATCACTAGAACCATCTTTCTGATGAGTTTCTTCTGAATTAGTTTCTTCGACGTTACCTTCTTCTACATCTTTTACATCTAAAACACCTTTGAATTCTGGAACGTATGGCCTTAATATGTCATTCATTAACAAACGAAAACAAGCTTCTTCCTGAGGGCAAAGCTTTTTTAAAATTGTTCCTGGAGTAGGTCCTGCTCTGAAATTTCCCTGATGACCTGCTAATTGCACCTAAAATTATATGTTATAATATCAAATTATAAATGTTATTTTATTTATATAGTTGTTTGTTTAAAATTGTTTTATTATTATTTAAAATGTAGTTATATTATGTTATATTAAATTATAAAATTAATAATAATTTTAATTAATAATTATAAGATATTATTTAAAAATTTTGAGAAATTTTTAATTGATTTTGAATAGTTTAAAATAAAAAACTTATATACCCATGGATATCGTTGTTTCTTGTAGGTTTGAAAAAAGGGTGTCCAATGGACAATGTTTCTAAGTTTTCTCCATCCTGATGACTGAAAAAAATTTAAGAACAATTATCATTAAAATAAATCTTATCTTTTTCGTTATTGATATCATTCTTAATAATTATTTACGGAAAATAATAATTTTAAGAAACTTTATTGCTTTATAAAAAAATATATTTATTTAAAATTTTTCTTAAAGAAATTTATTTTAAAGATCATTCTTTCCCGTTGTTACCTTCGGGATCTTTTTTTCGTTCGATTTATCCGTGTAATCTGAATCCCATTCAGAACTTAAATCATCACCACTACTGCCTTCTCCCCATTCCAAATTAATTTGAGGAACTTCCAACAACCTTAAATATTGTTGGTATCCTGAACAATTTTCCAAGCAAACTTCTTCTCTATTACTCTGATATTTAGAACATTTATCACACTTGAGATTTCTTTTGTAACTGTCAATTCTATCATTTCTTAATATTTTTACATTATCTAAACTCTTCTTTCTTCTTTTCTTTTCTTCAAACTTCAAACAAACATTACTTTTTTCTTTATTCTCACATTCAAATAAATCATTTCGCAGTCTGTCAACTATGGAATTTTCTTCTTTTTTACAATTATCATCTATTTCTTTAGAATTATCAGATTCAATTTCCAATTGATTTAATTTTTCAAAATCCTGATTACAATGATGATTATTCTTGGATTTTTCTTTATTATGATCCTGAGGTTGTGAAGCCAATAATGATGGTGATGGGCTTCTAGAGGAAGATGGCGAGCGACGATCGACGATACTCGAGGAAAATCGCCTCGAATACCTTCTGCTTCTCGACCTAATGATCTTTCTTTGGCTCAACGACTTTCTGTCGCATTCATCCTTGTCCACACAATCTTCCAACGATTTTGTGCAAATTACTATTTTCGGTATCGTTATTCTGTCATAAGTCTTCTGCATCTTGGACTTGATTAATAATAACAAGATTTATACTTAACAAACTGAAAATCAATTATTTAACGAAGATCTAGCATGAGAAAGATAATTTCGAAAATAAATTGAATGATTTTTATTCATAATTATAATATTGAATGTAAGCAACATGTCCTCGTATCCCAAATTGGTTGCTAATGAACCACGCATGAATAAAAATTCTCAAAGGCTTTCACGCTTTCGTTTGAAGAAAAATAAAATTATTATCTTTCTTTTCTTTTCAAATTACATGATTCTTCCAAATATTTATTTATCTTCTAGAATTCTCTTTCAAAAATTTTCTTTGTAAAAATAATTTCAAATTTTTTCAAAATTTCTTTTACAATTTCTTTTTTAATTTTTTTTAAAACAATGATATAATTTTCTTCAAAATTTTTCCGCGAAACTTTTCAGGATTCTTTTCAGAAATTCTCTCAAGAAAAATATATTATTCTTTTTGAAAAAATTCTTTCCATCTCAAGATTTCACTGACAAAAAAATAGCGTGCCTCCCGGTGATTATTACCAATAATCGTCGAAACACTTTCTCTCTTTTTGGCCAGCCTTTATTCCATGAACGCGGCCACTATCATTATTCACCTGGCAAGAAGAAGAAGAAAGAGTCGTTCCACGCGGCTCTCGTGTAATTGGTAAGCGGTTCGACACCAGTTAATTATCTTAATGACGAGCTGCGACCGAATCGAGACACCTGGATCGACTGGTAGCCGTCCACCCACGTCGAGGTCTCTTCCTTGGGCCGAAGGAAGGCAAGCTTGGAAAGCGAATCGACGCGTGTGCCACTTCTTTTATTCCCTCGTCACGTGCTCCACGATTGTTACGAATAATTTCTCTCTAATATATTTGTTATACATTGATCATCTCAAATCACTTTGACTTTTATTTAATTTCTTATTTTTTTTTTTTATATTTTATATTTTATATTTTTTTTATATTTTATATCAATGAGAAAATAAAAGATTGATTTTTAGAACAATGGAAGAGTATTTATTAATATAATGCCTATCTTGTTTTTTAGATAAGAATGGCAATTAAAATCTATTTAGAATAAAACTTTGTACAAATTAAAGAAATTATTTTGATCCTCAAAAATTCTTTCCTTGTCTTCCTCTTTCTTCTTCATGTCTTTTTTTTTATACGACTTCTTCTATTTCTTTTATTAAATCACTAATTTAACGATTCACACTATCTTTTGGTTTAAAAATATATACACAGATTCATTTCCAATTTTAAGATTTTCAAATCGCACTAGAAAGTCCACTTTCAATTTCATCAATCAAATCAAAGAGACAGAATTTTATAATAATAACTGTTCAATCGCTACAGAGATGAATCACCGCACAGTTACATTTTTTGAATTTCGATGCGTCTTCCGTGTAATCGTCGCCGTTGTTTACGTTCCACGATCGCTCGATTACGTAATATCGCTTAAAAGCAAACGTGACGTTTTCCAGTCGCGATACATCCACACACGTCCGCCCAAGCGTTCCGCTTCGAATTCCTCGCGTAGTTTGCGTGCTTCTTGCGACCTCTGTCTTTAAAAAAATTATCACAATTGCATGAATGGATCAATTGATATCTGAGAAAAATCAAATTTAATTTTTTCTCGAATTTAATTTGGGATATGTTATTAATTTGTTCAAATTGAAATTTCTAATATTTAAATTTTTCTTATTTTTCACTTTCAATCAAAAATCGAATTAGCTATTTGTGTTTTTAATTTTTTTCAAAGATTAATCGTAAATCGAAATAAAATAAATAGTGTTCATTGTTCACTACTGGCTTTCTTGGTTAATTGCTCAAACATACATGGGATACACGTGCTTCACTTCTATCAGTTCTTACTTACGTAAGGGGAAACTTGGACAATATTTCAAGATTATCCCAACGATAATTGTTCTATGTGGTGAATGTTATCGCGTGTTTACTTTAAGGGATTTCCGTTTGTGGTTTGTGGCACATATAATTGTTACTATTTTCTCACGAATATATGACGCAACAATTCTTCGATAATTTCTTCTTATTCTAAACATTTAATTCAATTTATTTCTTGATTTTTTTGCGAATCACAAACTTGCAGACTAACTATTTTAAAGTTGATTCGAGCATAGAAGATGATTGTCGTTAGAAACATCTCACTTCAAATTTCTTCTTTCAGAGAAGTTTCACCAATTTCCACCACTTTTTAATAATTTGACACTTCTTTCAACACGATAAATCACAATTATCTCAAATTTCCTTTTCTAACTCGTTTCCAAATCTCTTT
Organism: Apis laboriosa; assembly: GCF_014066325.1. Classification (NCBI taxonomy): domain Eukaryota; kingdom Metazoa; phylum Arthropoda; class Insecta; order Hymenoptera; family Apidae; genus Apis; species Apis laboriosa. The sequence goes on from NW_025223857.1 coordinate 960,374, forward strand.
TCATTTCCAACAGCAATACCTACAACCAATTGTTATTTTACGTGTAAATTTGATCATTGAACAAAAGATCGTTGTGATATTTATAGTCTGAATATTTAATGAAATCACAATAGATAAGAATGACAAATTTTACTCCCTGATGTTTATAAACTGGTTACTTAGACGAGTTAAGTAACTTTTTCCAAGACACAAATTAAATACGATTCGAGGATAACGCAGTCGACTCGACAACGATCGAAATGCGTCATCGACTAATTAACTGACGCTTGCTAGCGTCATTAGCATAATTATCAGGAGTGGACAAAACGTTGGGGCGATTCAGAGGTCGGCGGGCCTCCACGGTTGACCGGAAGTCGATGTTCCTCGCGGTGTTTTGCGTTTTAATGATATTTTTAATGATTTAAAATAGCATGTGTGTTCATAAATCATTCAAATATATTCATATGTATGTCAAATATATTCATATTTATATAAATCATATATGGAAGAACAAGCTCGACTCATGATAATTCTTATTTTATTCAGATGATTTCAGAATTAATAATCCTTTTTGATTTTCTTTCAAAAAGTATCTTGATTACATTGCATTAGAGTGTATAATATAAAAACATGTAGTTTTTACATCTTGCAGGAATTAAGCTAAAATTTTCCAAGCATATACAAAAAAAAAAAAAGAATACAAGAATAGGAAAAGATTATGTCGCGATAAAAATATAAAATTAATTGTTATTTTTCATTGGATTTTTCACGGATGTACACAATGCATTCTCCTTCTTCCTCTCAATTCCTCTTCGTTTCTTCTTCGTTCTTCGTTCTCTGTACGTCCACGTATGTTACTTGTATTATAATCAAGCGCAAATAATTTTGAAGAATATTTCATTCAATTTCACGCGTTTAAAGATACACATTGAACGATAAATTCGTGTATTTTCGCGTGTCTCTCGTCGGTTGCACAACGATCGCGTAGAAATTGGGTCTCCGTGCTCGCGTGACATTTATGGAAATTTTACGATATTCATACACGCTTTATATATGAAAGTTATGTGCGCCTCCATCTTCTTGTCTTCGATGTCCTCCGTTTCTTTTGAAACGTTTCGTTCTCTCTTTCTTTTTTTTTTTCAAGACAAATATCCAATAACAATATGTGCTTTATCTTTTTAGAATCACGGCTTGACCCATGAAAGATATCTTGGATAAAATCTGGAATTTTTTGTACAAAAGTGTTAGTAAAGGAAAGATAAAAGAAAGAAAAGTATTAGAATTTTAAAGAGAAATGAACACGAGAATGAAAATATTCTATATATAGGGGAATATATGGTGCCTTGCCTTTCTAGGGTGTTTTTTGTTAAAATTTTCAAGTGGCACGACTTGAAAAGGATCGAGAGCAATAAAATTCAGGAAAAACTGGATCGAAGAAGAAATAAAGAAGCGAAGAAACGAAAGCGAGAAATCCTTGACCCAGATACTATCCGTTGAAAAAATATTCGATAACAGGGTCCAAGGCTTGTGCGTCGTGAAAATCACTTGGATTGGTAAAAAATGGACAATTAAATGGCAACGTGGCAATGTCTGGATAATAAATTTCATTTGCACACGAAAAACGAAATTAAGATAACTTCGACCTAAATAAGAAACGTTATGAGAATCAATTGTACATGAAAAAATATATTCAAAAAGTTAAGAAAAAAAAAAAAAAAAAGAAGAAAAAAGAATTTCCGCTATTGGCAAAAAAAAAAAAAAAAAGAAAAAGATTGTAACATAGCATACCTATCCACGCCTTAAAAGTACTTTTGCGTCAGTAGCCGCTGATTTACGTCACGAATACTATTCAACTCTCAAATTTTGCATTCGAAAGGTGAAGTATATCTTGAAAAATAATACACCGTGAATTTTTATCGTACTTTCGTATCGAACGAGGCAATATCGTTTTTCTAAATTTTCATCAATTACAGTTCGATACATATCGAAACTACACTCGAAATTATTTAAAAATTACTCGTAAAATTATTCGTACTTGACGATCTTTTTTGCTTGGAGATGATCCAATGTTCACTCGAAGCTTGAAAAAATTTTTCAATTTAATTGGTTCAGACGCGTGAAAATTCAAAAGATTATAGTCGGCATTCCTCTTTTGAAGAAAACTAGAACGCAATCGAGAGGCGATCGAAGGTGGCCGATTAGGTAACATATGAGATCGAAAAGGGAACGGCCGTTAATTGAGGCTGCACTACCTCGTTGGGACCATGCTTTGATGGAATTGCAAAAACTCGATGAACTTCGAAGAAAAAATAGCTGACTGACAGGCCTCCATAGGAGGGAATTGGTCAAGAATTTAGATCTGTGTGTTCATCGATCGAGACGAACGAATCGATTGGTCAATCGATTCTCTAATCGATCATTCGACTGTCGACGAGTCTATATTTAATTACCCGTCGAATATTCCTAGGCATACGAAATGGAAGTGAAAACGATATCGATCGATTTCGAAAGTAAACTTCTCGATTGTGAATCGAAAAAGTTCTTCGAGGCTTTTCGATATATTATAAGGAAGACATATTAACGAATGATAAATGATCGAATAAATTTAATCGCGAAATAATACGATTAAAGTTTCTTTTTTGTCGTTTTTGATCCATTGTTGATTAAATTCTCTCTAACGTGATTAATTGTTAGAAAACTAGTGTCTTCTAGTTAAGGTATGATTGAGAGTCTCCGACATGTTTACACAGCAAAGAATAGACGATAATTAAAAAAAGTGCGGAATAGAGGCAAGCCTCGAGGAAAGAATTAATTGTAGGAAGACCGTGCGAGCAGAAATTATGTTAACAGAAAAATATCTCGGTTATAATCGCTACATATAACACATGTAATTATTTTATTATTACAAAATTCAATCAGAAATTGTTTGGCTAAAAATTCGATGAAAACTAATTACATTTTCCTCTTTCTTTTTTATACCAAATTCTAACCTTGTTCTTCAAGAAGAACTCGAAAGAATTTTTGTTAAAAAAATAAAGCTATTTACCTTTTTTCTACCAACCACAGATGGATTACGTTGATAGTCATCAACGATTCCCAGCAAACAGTCGTCGCATTTGCAATAAATATTTCCACTAGATGTTGAATCACTGGATAAAAACGAATTATAAGTACTCGCACTATTTTGACTGTCCATCGAATCCGTTCTTCTCAACAAAATGTTCTTTCTCTTTCCCCCAACTCGGCCATCCGATTCATGAAGATCGTCACTTTCATGAAGATTTTGCTTTTCAATTTTCGCCAGAAGAATCTGTTCCATCAAGTTTAATGTTGGCGGCGTCGATAACGTAGGCGATGCAGGCGTCGTCGAGACGCCGCCTTTTAAATTCTCCACGTTGTTTTTCTTCTCTTGATCCATGTTGATCGAACGACTCACGCTCCTCGAATATAAGTTTCCACTCTGACCTATTATTATTATTATTATTACTCAGAGTTTACGAGATTTTTCCAGAATAAAAATTTAGATTTTTTTTTTTCTTTTTCGCCATCGAGCTGAATACAATTAGGTATATACGTATTTCTAAGAATCAGCAAGGAAATTATCATGGATTATATATATTCCTTGATACTCTGGTTTAGATGTAAAAATTTTTTATTTCGAATCATTAGATTGAAAAAATTGCTTGGATGATCAGTAATTTTCAATTTGAATTTGAATTTTGAAATTCTGAGATTCTCCAGATCCTTCAAAGCGCCTTCTTCATCCTTCTCCGCACGATTTCTAACCTTTTCTCATGGATCTCGGGAATTACCACTTCATTGTTAATTCGAGAAATATAATGGACAAACTTTAACCACTAACACGTATAGTCACTCAGCCTCCAGACTATTAATCCACAGTATCCACGTAAGTAAGATTCGTTCCTTCAACAACGTTTTTCCCATCACTTTTTATAGACTCATCGTCAATCCATGCCAATGACTAGTTCTTCCTTCTCCATCTCACCTTTCGTTTCTTCCTTCGTTCGCGAACTTTTGTCAACTCTTCCTTTTATCTAAAAAAAAATCCAATGCCTTGACGAAGCTTGATCAAAAAAGCTTCGAAGCGAATTAAGGAAAAATCACCAGATCGAGGATCAATTTCTGTGAACCCTATTCATGCTTCGAGAGCCTAGCACACACCACTGCTAAGAGCAGCAATTCTGTCATTCGAAGAAACGCGACCCAACCGATAATTCGATCCATCTTTTACATAACACGATTCCAATTAAAGGTAATTAAAATGAAACAGAGGATAAATGTTCTCGCTCTTCTTAACAAGGGGAAGGATAGATATAACTTCGAGACTTTTTCCTTTCCTTTGGAACAACACACTCTGGAGATATCCTGAAATCGAATCAATTAGCAAATCAATGAAATAATTACAGTTACACAGTGTTTTGACGTTATTAATTGATTAATAATAATATAAAAAAAAAAAGAAAGTAAATAAATTTCATCCTGCGATTCCTTCGAATTTTTCTCGTCTTGAATTGACTTTTCCAAATAATTCGAAATTTTTTTTCGAAAAGGAAAAGGAAAAGGAAAGCAAGGAAGCGAGCAAAATGTTCGGAGGCAGGCCCCGTTGCACAGTTTTCCTCCGAACTGACCTAAATTGACCGCTTCCTGTTACACCGTAGCCTCCACGATATAGCTAGGTTAAATTAACGCATGAAATAGCGACATCTAAATTGATCGTAGTATCGTCCAGGGCCGTTCATATCGTTCTTCTTCTTTCTTTTAAATAGATACTGGAATATTAATACTCGATCCATTACAGGGTATACAGAATTGTAGTTTCGACCACTTAACTTTTCATCGCAAATTTTTCATCAAAAGAAATCATTCGTCGAAACGTAAGTTCTTCGATACACAAAGTTAGAAGAAGAAGTATAATAATACTGGAAGGATTGTAAAAAGAAATATAATTTCTATTTAAATTTAAATTAATGGTAAAGAGAATATTTTAAATGTTTCTTCAATTTTAAATGAATCGTCTAACTGGATAGGAGACAAAGGGTGTTCAATTACGTTCTCTCGATATCGTTTTCTTGCATAATATAACCTATATTCGATTCGTTGATTGACGTAATGTATTTGTTTAGCTCCCTGACCGCAACTACCTTTTCTTGATTAGCTTCGAATGGTAACAATTCGATATTTCAACCTTGCCTCGGAAGTTGTTGTTGTTGTAAATTGTTTCGAATCACTTAAGAAACTGCTGTTCAAGAATTTTGATGAAGCGAAACGTACGAATTGTAAAGTCAGAATTCGTGAAATCGATAAAGATCCTTGAACATAAAAAAAAAACAAATATTAAATCTAAATTTTGATATTTAGAAGTATACTTACGATATAATGAGAGAAATTATTACAATAATATTGCTACCGAAGTAATCAAGACTGAAAGGTTAGTCTCTTTTTTTTATGCTTTTTTCTATATATTATAAGAAATTAATTGCATAATCTTAAATTGTTATTATTTGATTAATTTTCTATTAAGCAACGAATCGATAAATTACCATAAATTTTGAAGTTAAAATGATCTTCAACCGGTATTCATTAAATAAAAGAAATATTAATCGATCCAATATGTAAATAACGTGTTTCGAAAGTAGAAATGAAAAGTAAGAAATTAAAAAAGTATTATTTACTGTTTCGATGTGGAAACATCGATTTTCCAATCAAATTAATCGATAACTCAGCGAAATGAATAATCGAAATGGCGATACGTGAAGATAGATAAGGAGCGTAATGCGACTCCTTAATATTCTTCTCGAGTCGATAAACTATCGAAGAGGAAACTAATCGAAATTGTGAACTGTCATCAAAGGAAGCTCGACGAACACTTCATGTATGCAAAATGGTATTTCGTTCGTATATTCAAATGAAAATTTTCTATTATTCCATTTGTGATTGTGAATTCCTTTTTTAATCGTCTTACGATAAAATCGCAATAATCGATCACTCGCATTTATCGTTTTCTAGGAAATAATATCTGAAGTCTGTTCAACAAAACAAAAGATTGCATAGTTGCATTTCAATTTCTCAAAACAAAAAATGTAATAAGAATAGATGTGTTTAAAATAAGTTTTAATAAAAATAGAAATATAATTCTTATTTTAATTTCGTTAATATAATTTTTAATAGTTTTTAGATAAACAATTAAAAGCTGCATTAAAAAATCTTCACTCAAAGAGGAATCGCATATTCTTTTATTATCTATTAATGATAAATAGAAAATATAATAATTATAATATAATCTATTAAATTTATTATTAAAACAAAAGATATGAAATAAAATAAAAAAAAAAGAGAGAAAAGAAAAAAAAAAGGGAAGAGGGATCAAAATATTCAAGTTTCGATATAATTTTACTTTCCCTCATAAAAAAATCAGATAACATTAATGATCGATGTACAATTCCACGATTGAAGGTAAAGCGAAGTATCGCCTTTTTCGGGTCAGTCTCTGAGAAACAGGCGAACATTTCGAAAGCGAGAGGTCGCAACAGAATTTTCAAGTGCCTGCGATATTATTTTCAGTCACGCTGACGATGTATTATTCATAATGCGTTTGACATAGTCTCTACATACGCGATTCCATCGAACGAATGTCCTGTGACCTTTTTCGTTTTTTTTCGATATCTTTGTACGTACATACGTTAATAAACATATAATCTGATAACTTCATCAACGATCATTCAGAAGAATTTCACAATAATAATATATCATTTTTTTTTAATAAAGTTTTTGAGGTTTCAAAAAAATTCATTAAAAATATTCGATTAATCATCGGAACACTTATCAATATGATAAGAACTAAATAGGTTTGAAGAAAAAATTGAAGAATTCTGAAGAATTTTTAATTCTTTAAAAACTGATGTTAGTTATTTGAAAGAAAAAGTTTGATCGAATAATGATCTAAAAAATTTAGAAAATATTGAATATTGAAATATTGTTAATATTGAAGCCACAAATGTTTTTTTCGCTGTTTCTATTATAAAGAATAATTAAAATGAAAACCAAAGTTAAACACCTGTTTTTATCTATTTATCGATTTATTGATTTATGAATCTATTTATTCATCTGATGATTGTTAAATATCATTAAATTCTTCGAGTTGTTTTTTTGAGTTACCTCAAAGAAAGTATATATATATAAAAATAATATTAGAATTAAATTCGAACCAAGTATTTAATAACGATGAATCTTATTTTATTTTTTAAAATATTTAATAAAATTTAAGATGTATGTTTGAGTTATTTTAAAAATATCTTTTATCTCTTGTATGAGATCGTAATCACTCGAACTATTAAATATCATAAATCATTAAAAATGACGAAAAGTTTACAAATACCTTACGATAATCGATATTCTTATGAAATATCTCCTTAAGATTACAATCTCCTTCAAGATCAATTTTTAACAAGTTCACCAAATGTTTTTTGCACTTTACGTATTGACGAAATCGATGATGTTTCCTCCTCACATGTATCAACACACGGGTATAATTATTACTGCACAAAATCTTCATTGCAAGCAAAGAAGAAAACGTTGAGTCGCATAACTGCTTTTGCAGCGTATAAACGAGAAACTGACTGATTATTCACCGCTGATTGCTATGACTATCAAGATATCGCTGTTTGAATGTTTTATCACATAACAATTTTCTGATAAATTTTTGTCTCATAAAATAAAAGTTTTGATTTTTATCTGATGACAACCTGATGAATCAAGTTTAGTACAAACAAAGTTATTAAGATTCACTAGACGACATCTATGTGAAAAATCTATACAAATACACATATTTTACCTCTTTTGCTTTCTCCCTCCCTGAAAACTGATTGTTTCACAGATTGTTATGTGGTCCAGAATGAAAAAATAACATCACGAGAAATAACATAATTTTCGTTCGACAATTTCAAAAAGAAAATTTTTTGTTATATATAAAAAAGGAACAATTCTGATTACTTTAGAAATTTAAAATTTTACAGAGATTCTTTTTTGTAACAAAAATTTTGTAGAAAAGAAAAATTTCTAGAGTTTCTGGACTTCATTGAAAATAATAGCATAGGTTGAAAATGATCCTCCTTTCTTTTTCCTACTGGAATATATATATTGAATCATGTAACGCGTTAAAAATATCCAAAATATCTTCACTTGATTCCAACTATCTCATATACGCATACATAATATACAAGGTTTATTTAAAATCACAATTCACTTCCATCGAGTCGAACAACTATTTCTCCACTTTCACTGAAATTATATTTTTTCTTTCGTAAATACACAGATATCTTCTTTTATCAATCACTTTCTGAATAAAATTGATGAATTGTGTTTGAATGATTCTCTCTGTAATTAGAAATGAATGAAGCCACGACAATATTTCCGATTCATAGCAATTCAGCTTTGAATCCTGAAATCGTGCAGCTCACATTTTGACAATGGCAATGAGCCATTCAATGTCCTATAGCACCGTTGCTGACACTGGCCGACAGATCCCTTGGAAAGCAGTGCCACCGACTGACTAACCGCTATCACTGATTCCAACTGACTGATCCCTATTACCACGGCCAATCGAATTACCACAGCTGACTGAAGAGATGTATTGGCTTACATTTTTACAAGTGAATACGACGAGAATAGAATATGATATTTGAAAGTAAAAATTTCGTCTTTATCGAACACTTTTAAATTGGATTATTTCTTTATGGTTGTTGATGATCTTGCAAAAAAAATTGAAATTGCATCAATGGAGGAGGATGAAAGCTACTTAAAACTGTAAGTGTAAGATAAAAATTTAGAACTAGAAAAAAATATATATTTGTAAAAATTTATAAACAGTAATATTTATGAATTGTTTTTTCCTTTCTATTCAATCAATTACATCACTGATGGTATTTTTAAAATATTGACTTTTTTAAAACATTAAAACATTAATGATGCATTAATGAAAGGATTCTTGATAGAAAATTTATGAAAGTTGATTCAAACCAATCAAAAATTTAATCCAAAATAATCTTCTAATATGAATATTTTATTAATCTTTAATATGAAGATAAATTTAATGAAATATTTAATTATTATAATAAGTGCTATAAGTTACTTTTTTTTAATTATTCAAAAATATATATTTTAAAATTTTAATAAACAAAAAGATATAAAGAAAACAATACCTATAAATGTTGCATTCCATTTTATGTTATATAGACATCGGCGGAATCCATACAATAAATGTATATACACAAAGTGAACGTATATACACGTATATAACGAGTTTGTAAACAGATTGATCCGTATGTTAAATGCCTGAGTTAATAAAGATAAGTATGCATGTACACACAAAAGAAAAGATATGCATAACAGATTCCAATAGTTATATAAAAAATATTCCTCCGATTGTTATAGTCTTACGTGAATCTTAATTCAATTAGAATTTGCAATCAAAAGATCGCTATAATGATTTTTAATAGTATGTATATTTTCCCAAAAATAATTCGAAATCTTTATCTTTTTTATAGTGAAACAATTATTATTTTCCTAAAATAAATTTCAAAGCTACAAAAAGAAATAATTAAAAATAGAAGAATGAAACACTGTTCAAGAAACATAAATATAATAGATAAAACAGATTTTTTTCAGTTCATTAATATTTTCTAAATAGGATACATTATTGAGATGAATTCTGTACCTCTTGACGAATGAACAGTCTATTTGTTCGCAAAGTGGAGCGCAAGAAATATGACATTGCGCAAGATAAATTACGCGCTTGTTCGTGAGAAAACAATGTAACTTAACAGCGATATGACAAATTAAACATAGACTTTTTCTTTTGCTTTAACGTTAAAATATTTATATTTCTGGAATAGAAATACATTTCAGAAACGAAAACATTCGATTTGTATAAATTTTATTTATCCAATTTTCTTTTTCTTGTAATTTATTTATTTCTTAAAATAATAATTAAAATAGTCCTAGCTATTTAATTTTATCGATATTTAATTTAATAAATAAGTTTTTTTAAAATGAAAATAAATTATTGCGTAAAATAAAGAATTAAATATAAATTTGTTTCGAAATTTATGATCGTTCTTCAGTGTTTTTCATTTTTTTATAAAAAATTTACGATGAATAATAATGTTTTTTAATTCTAATACTTACTTTGGAAGATTTGACTGGTTGTAGTTCAACAACGTCTGACTCGTCTCCGCTAAGACTAGATGTAGTGGAACAATCTGAAATTTTTCGTATAGGTGGAATGTCCAAAAGATCAATTTTCGTCTTTTCTTGTAAATTTGAAGAACTTTCTGGTATATATTGTGTAAATTGTTGTGTATTGTGCTTGGAATAATAAATTTCAGTGGAACCCAGGCAAGAATTTCTTCTATTTTCAGATTCATTGAAGTTTCTAAATAATATTTATGTTAATAAACTGTTAAACTCTAATATAAAAGGATAAAGGAATATAAAAATAAATACCTTATAACAGCATTCATAGAATCAAGGCACAAACAACAGGAGTCCGAATGTCTTCTACTACGACAGACTTGTAGGAACTGTGTATTTAAAGATTCACGAATTTCATCACAATCTAAGCAAGAGCAACTGCTTGCTTGGCTAGGAGTACTACTAATCCCTTCATATTTTTCAAGATCAAGATCATTTCTTTCTAGTTTTTCATCCAGATAAGAATAATCAGAATAATCACTGACAACTACACTTGGTGTTCTCCAATATCTAAGTCTTCCATCATTATGATCTGATTCGTTTCCTTCTACCATATTTGAACCATCCCATCCTGGAAAAAGTTTTTCATAAATTTCAACTTATAATATATTCAATTTTTAAAAAATAATTTTTCTTCAATTTATAAATATAAAAATATATTTTGTATGAAAATTTTTGAAAATTCTCTTTAAAAATTCTTAAAATTTTAAATTTCATCTATATTAAGTATAGAAGCATTTATATAATAATAAATAATAAGTTTCAATGGAGGTAAAAAAAAAAAAATTTACGTGTATTTCTATATTTTTGATAGAAAAATTTTAATTATATCATCATTAGACAGATCAACATAGAAAGAATACGTAAGGCAAAAAAAAAAAGAAAAAGGACAATGATGTTGTTGACACAGCACGCATGGTCAAGATTGTGTTTTCAATGAATTCTCCCCTCCTCTTTTAATGTATTAAAAAGAGCAACTAGTGGCATACCATCCTCCTCACCTTTTATTTGATCCTCGTCGCTCAACACAGCACTATCGGAACTATAGCATCTAGTAACACGTAGTTTGTGTCGTTTCTGTTGGTGCGTGGTCAGCGATATATCTTCGTCACTGGCCGCCGTCGAATCGAGACTCCAGCAACGGGCTATCGATCCTTTTCTTCGATCCGAATCCGTCTCAATACCTTCATCATTTGGCGGACTCTTACTTAAAGACCGCATTATCGGTATCCTAATTGTGTCAAATTCGTCGTACGTTTCGTTCTCCTCGACAGGATCAACGATATTCTCTTCAGCATTTTGTTCCTTCTTTGACTTCATCGTAATTTTGTTATTTCCGGCGTTTTTTTCATCGAATAATCGTTCTAAACCTCGCACTAAATCGCATACTGATGAACCGGTATTATTCTCAACCACGTACTGATTCTCCACAATGCCAACGCGTCGTTTTCGTGTAATTTGCGTGTTCGAGGACAATGGGTCAACGGTTTGCTTTCGAGATGAGTCTTCTGTGATAATCGATACTTCTTTTTGCTTTTCACACAACTGTCTTTTTAACAGCTGTCTTAATTGTATCGCTCCAAATGCCAAGGAATGAACGTTATGTCGATCGTTTCGACGAGAGGATATGCATTGTCCTCTCAACAACACTCGGTTGCGCGATATTCGATTTGAAATACGAGAGACACATCCCGCACTGATTCTGAACCAATCGCGGTTGCGGCGTTGATGATAGTAGAGGCCGCCATGTTCGATTCCACGAACCATGTGAGAGCTAGATGGAAGATGTAACTTGATCAACTGACCTGATTTGAATAATAAACCGCAATTCGACTTAAAAAAATTACGATCTTCTGAACTAGTATCATTCTCTTCTTTGTTTCTTCTTTCGTTTATAAGCAAATTTTGAATATATGGAATTTGATTTTTGTCATTATAGAATATACATTAAATTCATAAACTTTGGAATATTTAGTTTTTCATTTAACAAATTTTTCATTATATTACATTTAATGTTGATTTACAATTAATTTACGCTGATGATATCATTTAATATAAATGTTTGACTAAATAAAAAAAACATGATTCGAAATTAAAAAATGTATAAATACGACTTATTACAATTTTTTCATTTTTATAATGACTACCTTTATAATATATTGATTATAATATATTAATATGCTAATTAATTTGCACATATAAAAAATATTATTTGAATTATTATTATTAATTATATATTTATTACATTTTATATATTATATATTTATTTAATGACCTCATTTTATTTCATACATTGGTGACTATACATAAAAATACAAACTACTTTTACTTGTATTTTTCAAGCAATATAAATTTGTTTAATATCATATCATCATAAACTCTTATCTAGTCTCATAATTATACATTATATTTTTTTTATAAAATGATATTTATTTTTTTATTTAGTTTTTCATTAATTTACAATAATAATAAACATTATAATAATCTAATATCTTTGATAATAAATATTAATAATCTGATTATAATGAATATTTTATCAATAACATTTTTACAATCATATATATTTATTTATGCACAAAAGCTATTTTTTTTAAAAAATAGATATCGCAGGAAGAATCAAAGAACAAATTAAGGAACGTATATCCGGGTCGAAGAAATGTGAAGAGAAAGATGCACAGAAGATATGCCAGGGTTGCTTCTTGCTCTTTCGATTGACGTCACAAGTGCGTCATTGGAAGTAAAGAAACAAGAAAGTGCGATAATGATCACGATTGCATTGCAACAACCATAGTGCCCGTTTGATTCTTTCTCTTTCTCGACAATCGGTCCATTATCTCGTCAGTTCAAGTGCCCCTTGGCCACTTGAGCCTATCTGTGCTGCTACTGTGTTTCGTTCGACTCTGTGTTCATTCTACGAAGTAACCATGTACAGAATAATGAGTAGAACAGTGAATTTTTTTTCTATCATTGTCTTCTTTTATCACCCACGCATTATTTTTTATAGATCAAGAACGGTTGTTAATTACACATAATGATAAATATTTACAAAAAGATAAGATTAAAATATAAAATCTGTAATATTTTTTCATTATTAAAGAAAATAAGATTTAATATGTGAGTGAAATTTTAAAGTTTGAAAAAGAATAGTAAAAAAAAAAAAATGATTTCAATATGTATTTTACATTTTTTTAGTTAAAATTATTATTGTAAAATAATAATCATCACTTAATCATAAATATTCATATTTTATATTTAATAAATGGAAATAATAAAATATTTATAAAAAGAAATGATAAAAAGAAATGTTTTTGATTTTTTGTTTGTTTTTTTTTAAATAAAAGAATAATTTTTAAGAAAATTCAATGAAGAATATAGGGCAATATTTTATTATTTTTATAAGTCAAAAAAATCAAAAATATATTTTTGACAATTTTTGGCAAAATTAAATTAATCCAAGGCTAATGATTCGTACTAATGATTTCCGAATAAATAACATATATTATCATAATTCGTTCATATAAATTTCTCATATATAATAGAGTACAATTTGATAAATTTACAATCATGATGTTTTACAAAATGATTTTATAGGTACAAGAATAACAAAAATTATTACATTCATTCATGCATAATCCATATTATTACATAGCATGCATACAATTTAAAAATAAAAGATATATGTCATTTTAAATTTTTAATGTTATTATACAATTCTTACCTGTCCATTTTGATGTTATACTCTGCATTTTATTCCCGACTGACAACAAAAATAATTGTAAACAATTTTAATAAAAATTAATATAAAATTAATATAAAAATGCAACAGAAAATTTTTATGTATGAAAATCATTTTTTATAATTAATTTTAAACACATTTAGACCACAGAATAATCTAGCTTTTGAACTAAAATCTAAATAAATCGATTGGACATTATGAATGTTCATTGTTCTCGCTTCACGAATATTAATTTTTAATTGTAGTAATTGAGAAAAGCTATATATGAAATAACTGTACGTCAATCGTAGCTGATGGCCAACTGAACTCAAGATTTGAACTTGACCACTCCGCGGTAACTACCTATATTTCAGTTCCTGTACAAAGAGAGGGGGATTTATTGCATTAAAATCGGTCTCTAAAAGGGAAGCTTTTCACCTACAATTGACGCAAGAACCATTTTAACTATATATTTTTTTTTAATCTCTTTATTGTACCATTATATTTTTTTGAAGTTCTTTTTATATTATTTCAGAAAAATAATCGAATTTCGGATTCTAATGATCATCATTAAAGAGAAATTTCTTTAACAAAATAATTTCTTAATTAGATGAATTTATCATTAATTTTGTATAATAGAATATAATTATATAATGCATGTAATAGATATTAAAGATAAAAAAAATATAAGAAATAAATATGTAACATATAGATAATTATTTTTAATATCTATCATATAATATATATCTAATTTTTGGAATTTTTTAATCAGTTTACTTTATCTTTTTGTTTTATAAAATAATAAAATAATGGTTTTCTAAATAAATTTAAATAATATATTACATAACATATATTTTACATAATATTTATACATTTACAATTTTTTGTGTTTTTATAATACTTCATAAAATTTAATATCTGGATTTTCAGTGAATTTTATAAATATTTGAGATTCTTTTTTATATTTCTTTGATTTGTAAGATTTTATCCATTTATCTAGTATTATTCCAGTTTTTAAATATTTGAAAGTAATTTCAATAGATGGCTTAGTAATTAGAATTGTTCCACTTTTAATGTTAGTTTTCAAAAACTTCCAAATTTTTATATGTTCTAATTCTGAAACATAAAACTCAAATGGATTATTTATAATGATAATATCACTTTTCTGTATTATATCAGGACACATCTCAATTCTTTTATTCACAATTTCAATACGATCATTCATGTTGTATTTATTTACTATATCACATTGTAATGAACAAAGTTCTTTATTCATTTCAACTCCAATGATTTTTTTGGCAGATGTAAATATGTGTGCCTATATAAAATATAAAAATTTAAACAATTATAATATATTTACTTAATATACTTATAATATACTTATTTAATAAACATTTATTTCAACAAAAAAAGAAAAAGAAATAATTACTCCATATAAAACAGCACCCAATCGAGACCCTATATCAAGTAAAACTTTTTCTTTCAAACATGGTAAAATATTATGAAATATATACAACATATCAGATACTGACATGGAATGTGATATAATATCTAAAATCAAAATCTTGGTTTTAATCAAACAATAATTAAAATAGTATATATATGTATAATTAAAAAAAAAAATTCATTTTCTTACTATATTGTTTTACATTAGTAGATCCACAGTCGGAACAATATAAATTATTCAATTCTCCCTTTTCTATAAGTTCATCTACTTCTTCATCATCATAAAGAAAAGCATCAATATGTTTTGTTGATTTATTATCACAGTCTGAATTCTGCAGAATTATGGAACTTATGACATTTTTTGAAATGTATAAAAAAATAAAAATATAAGTTTTCTCTATTTTTAAAATAACAGACCTCTCCAATTATTGGTGGTACAATGTGTTCTGAGGGAAATATACCATCAAATGGTATTCTATCTTTGATATCAATAATAATTTTTTTTATTTCATTTAATTTTTTTTCCTGCAAACTACATTCCTTATTACAATTACCTAGAAAAAAGTTTTGTTTGTATTCTCGTGTTTGTTATTCACTATTATATGACTTATTGTGTATACTGCATTGGTATGTTATATATACCATTTGAAACAGATTGAATGTTTATTTCTTGAGGTTTCCAATTATCAGTAATAAATGATAAAAATACTTGTTTATCGACCGTATTTAATGAACGCATAATAGTTGTGAATATTTCTATAGCATTTTGAACAGACATGTTAATATTCATATCCATACAATATATAAGTTGGTAAGTTGAATCTTAAAACAGCATAAATATAAGAAAACTAATAACGTATTTATAGAATACTAATATATTCGTAGTATTTCCTTGGGTTTTAAAGATTACACAAACACAAATTGGTATAATAAAAATGTTGGTTAAGACTTATTTAAGTTACAAGCAATTGAAGTTTGCATTAAACGAAGTATTAAAGAGCAATTGAATTTAGCGTTAGATGGAGATAAAATGAGATAGTTCTATCCCATCATATAGATATCTCACTCTATGTTCATTTTCATCTGACGCAAACTTCAACTAAATAAATCTTGATACTGATATTTTTTTTATTAACTTTTATTATTGTGACCTCTGGAATCAATACTTCAAAGGTATTTTGTATAAATGAGTGTTAATATATGTGGAATATCTTTGAATTGATTTTAAACAAATAAAAAAATCGGTATACAAAAATATTGGTTGAATTTTATTAAGTAATAAACTATTTAATTTACATTACATAAAGAGAGTTGGAAATAAATGCACGATGATATGAAGATAATGAAGATAGAATGGAGAGTTTTTCTTTCCATCTCGTTTCATCTAATGCAAATTTCAATGGCTTATAACTTAATAAATAAATTTTAATCGATATTTTTATCTTCAGAATTGATCCGCCAAAGATATCTCACAAATATATTAATATTTTATATATTTCGTTTTTTCATTCGTTTATTATCATGTAAAATTACTTATAGATGTGAAATCTTGACCAATACATATCTTTATTTTTATAATTATGTTATGTATATCAGAATAACCAATCAGATTAATATTTTTTCCAATTGCCAATTACGTATAGTAATTTAATTGATTTTAATATTTTAATTAAAATAAACAAATTTTATAATGTTCTTGTATATTTGAATTTTACATTAGAAATAACTTATTAGAAATACCACTAAAATTCAAATTAAAATTAATTAATTCAAATGAAGTTTCTTTGACTTGAAATATATAAAATAAATTCTATTTTTTATGTTACAGAATATTTATTTAAAAAAAAAAGAAAAAAGAAAAAATTAAGTACAGAAAATGTTGATATGCATACATATATATGTATATATATATAATTATATATATATATATAAATAATTAATCTTAATAGTAATCTCTAAAGGCAAGATGTAAGGCACAATATGCTTTTTTATAAAATTCGATTCTAGTATATACAAAAATTTGCTCTCATTTCCGCTTACAAAATTTTTTAACTTTATGGATTATTACGATTGTTCTTTTTAAAATAAAAAATTTAAATAAGTAACATTATACTATAAAATATATTATATAAAATGTAAAAAATATTATATAAATACCTATTTACAAACTTTTACGATTTTCTTTTTTGATATCGAAATTTTTACTAATAGAAATTAATGTTTTTTTCACATAATTCTTAAACTTTTTGATTCATCGTAAAGCTTTATTACCGTCAGAAAATTAATATTGATTGCTAAAGAACTTACGATATCTAATTCAATGCTAGGAAAATACTGTTATTACAAGTTAAATCCTTGATATTATATAACAAATACTGTTAGCAACATATTACTATTATTTCTATTATTTTAGCAGCAATTCATGAGATTCGTTTTAATATAAGAATGAATCTATTAAAATTATTATTTTATCAATTTCAACATCATAATGTATGAATAAATATAATACATATAATGCAATATAACGATAATTTAAAAAAAAAATTGAAAATTTCATTTTATCGCAATTTAGCAAGTTTAAAAATTTCAATAATATCAAATAATATTCTAAAGCATAATAAAATACAAAATATATAGCACAGCTGTCTTTTTTATCAGGCACAATATCATTCGTCCTAAATTCAACGTAATTACTAATGTATTTACAACATAAAATAATAAACTAATTAATTTAAATCAGGAAACAAACATAACTTAAAAGCTGCCTGGATTAAAATTAATATAAAAATATGATAAATATCACGAAAATGAATAATAATTCAATTACGAAATTATGAATTTCTGGTATACGTCTAATTAATTCCAAACTCACTAATTATCAGACTGTCAAATGGGTATATATAATAAGAGAGCGATAAAAATATAGAAATAAAAAAAAAATCAAAGAAGATATTAGACAGGTACTTTGCAAATTTTAACCATTTCATGATCGATCACGAATTCCTTATTCTATCTTGAGCTTTAAAAAATCGCAATTTATCGTGCAATGGGAAAAATTGAATTCGTAGTATACGATCGTTAGGCAAATACGTGTCTAACAATTTCGATCGAAATATTTGAGCATACCTATTATGACACCCTGTAACTGTCTTGAAATGGATTATTCATTGTAAATCTAACTGATGACTAAAGTTTCTTTAAAGTCTCACTAAAAAAAATATCATTGCAGTATTAACGTTTGTACATCTTTGTCTTGATTCTTGTCACAACGGAAATATTGGCGTTCTTTATAAAAGTTTGATGTAACTTCTATCTGAAAATATATGGCCTGAGTACGAGGATTTTTCGAAGCACATATAAAATGGTTGTTTGCAGAGAAGCTGTTCGATAGCGATCCTTGGAGCAAAGAGAGATCTCAGTCTATTGATCTTCACTGGTCAGTTCCAACAGTATCACTGTTATGGTTGTTGTTGCTGTTGTTTTGTCCATTAAGAAACGAAGCCATTTCCATCTGCGACTGTTGTCCGGTCTGTTTAGAAACATTTCGCTTCTTTCAAATTTCACTCACAAAGAAGCATGGACATATAGATAATATATAACGTACGTATGTGATGTTCGGAAAATACAAAAGAAAAGCGGCTTCCAGAGAGAGTGCAGAGAATGTGCAAGTAGAATTTAAAGAACACGCGACCAATGGCTAAAGCTAGAAAAAACTAATCTTCTTAATATCGAGTAGTCTGAAAGCAGAAACACGTTAGTTGAATATAGATATAGTCGCGTGCAAAAGTAAGAAGAAAGAAAAAGACAAAAAATGCAAAAACTAACAAAGAAATTTAAAAAAAGAAGAAAGAAAAAATTTATAGGAGGAATACAATGAAGCACAAAACAAAAAAAGATGCCACTTTTAAATAAAATGGCATGTATCTCTAGATCCATTACTCGATTCATTTCGAGTCTAATCATCTAAATAGCACTTAATTAGTACTTTGATGATAATAATTCTCAAATCAATGCACTATTCTTAATAGTAACCTTGGGGATATATAAATAGATATTGCGATTTAACATTTATGTCAATTTATCCATTATATGGAAAAATAGAAGCATGAACGTTAAATATAAAATTTCTGATGAAAATAAAGCATTTATATACATAGCCACTGTATGAAGATATGACTTGTTTACTTTCTATCGAAATTACTTCGTAAAAATATAAATGTAATCTAAGTTTAGAAAAAACTATCAAATTATTTTTTTTGATTTTTAGTCATTTTAGAATTTCATTTCAATTATTTTTCAAAATACAAGCTAATAGAACACACATACGATGGTATGATTAATAATATAAATATTAATAAGATAAGAGTGGCCATATATGCTAAAATTGCAAAATTTTTATGCGCCTAATGTACTATTTTATTTGAATATAGAAACTGAATGACTATACACAAGTCAGAAACTAGATTCAAAATAGGAAAGATAATAAGAAATTTTCCTTTCTTTTTTCAAATCTAGTTCTGAGTCATTCTTGTTCTTTGATAAAGCGGCAGTATTAATATTGCTACTTACAAATACCGACCTTAGGCTGTATTATATCTTCAGATGTATCAAGACCAGCAAGTGGATTTGAAGTTATGTTTATTTTTGAATCAGTTACTCCACCATTCATTATTCTTCCATTTGTTATTGGTTTCCCTAAAATAAAAAATGAATATTCAATTTTTTATGTAATTTATACTGTTTTTTGAGATATAATAATATTAAAATATACCTTCACTTTGCGATGATTCTCGACTTTGTTTGTATTTTGTTCTTTTATATATTACTGCAACTGCAGTTAAACTACCTAGCAAGGTTGATCCTCCGAGAACTCCGCCAATTATGGCATACATATTCACATTTTTATCGTCTGCAGGTCTTACGCGATTATCTAATGTTAAATTGCTACTATGATCATTTCGATTATTGTAATTATTATGTTCATTCATGTTCAAAGATTTTTTTGTTTTTTGTCGAAGAATTTGAGAAAATTCTGAAGCAGCATCCACAGAAAAACTTTGCACTTTAAACTCGTATGTTGTATCTGGTTGCAAGTGAGAAATAGTTATATTGAAAGAATCTTTGCCTTCAACTGTAGTTTTTATATAATCTCCAGCTGTAGTAGAGGCTCGATGGTATACATAAAAACCATCGATATTTGCCGATTTATCTGAATTTTGCCAAATGAGTAATACTTCATGCGGACCTAAAGCCTCAGTATTCGTTAATAAAGGTATAGGCATTTTATTACTTTCGATTCCACCATCTTTGTTAAGATGAAAACGTACGGAATTTGGACTAAGTTTATTATCATTGTTTGAATAAACTGCAGCAATTCTAAATCGATAAGTATGATCAGGTTGTAAATCGGTTACTTCAAAAGCCCGTACATTATTCGGTATTTCTGAATTTGCAGTCATCCATTTGGCTTGTTTGCCATTCATCTTTTGTCCAAGTTCTCGATATTGAACTTTAAAAAATTGAATTGGCAGTCCTGTATTTTCAGGTACAGACCATCTAACCATTACGGATACATCTGAAAGTCTTGTGACATTTGGTTGATTCGGTGGTACTAGCACCGCTAGAAATATATAAGACATGATAAAAATAAAATAAATAATAATGATTTATACGCAATAATGTATAAATGTATGTAACAAATTACCAGTGCCTTTATGTTTCCCTTCCTTACTTCTTCGTCTACCTCCTCCTCTAGTGTGTTTATGTTTTGAATTAGAAATTCCATAATCCTGTCTGATTTCTGTTGTTCCAATATGTTGTTTAGGATTTACTCTTAGCAAATTGCAACCAGAATGAGACCCATATTCGTTACTTGCAACACACTGGACAATACCAGCATGTTTTTTCTCAACTTCAGATATAAGAAGTGTAGAACCTTTGATTTCCACATTATCACTAGGTGTTAAAGATTCTCCATTAATTAACCATTCAATTTTTGGTTGTGGTTCGCCAGTTACTGCACAAGAAAGTTCTAATTCTCCACCTTCAGAGAATGTGGATGCTTTCGGTGGTTTAATTACTTTTGGAGCTTCCATGACTTTTAATATAATTACAGATTTTATATGTGCATTATTGCTACTCCACATACAATCATACTCTCCTCTGTCTGATGGTTGAACATTAATTATCATTAAACCTATCAAATTTTTTATGGAATTTGATGGTAATGGACTACCTAATCTACTCCATGTAACAGAAGGTACTGGATAACCAGCACCAAAACATTCTAATGTTATATTTTTGCCCCGTAAAACTTTGTATTCTGTTTGTGGTTGTTTAATAAAATATGGTGCTAAAAAACTAATATTTTTATGTACATTTAAAATTGTTTTATAATTACTTGAATATATTTGTGTAGTTATATAATTGCTAACAGTGCAATGATAAGATCCACTATCTGATATTTTAGCATTCTCAATGATCATAGTTTTGCTACCAATTATATTAACATTTTGTATGAGATTATTGTTTTTATAAAACTGAACTATTGCTTCTGGTGCAGAATAAGGTACAGGACAAGTAATAGGTACAATATTTCCTGTTGGAACATTTATAATAACATCATTTTTATCAGAAAACTTGTGTAGTGTAGCTAATGTTAATCTTGCCGGATCAGAAGCTAAACCACTTGAACCTAGAAATATTAGATGTATTATTTATATATACTTTTAATATTGAAAATAAGATCTTAAATTAGATAAAATATATATATTACCATAAAAAGCTATACAACGATAATCTCCGGCTTTCGATTCATTATCAAATTTTACCACATGCCTAGATGTTTTGCCACCATTACTAATTGTGTGAAAAACTGGCAACCACTTATCTGAATTCAATGGTCTATGGCGCCAAGAAAAACGTTCTGCGCCAAGATTCAAATTACATTCAAAATTCACGTCATCGCCTATTGGTGCATCCAATGGTTGTGGATGTCTGGTAAAAGACATGCCTAATTCCTGCCTTTGCCCTGTCAATGTTAATTGTAATATATTAATGTATATTTAATGTATTTATATGTAATATATTGAAAATAAGGAAAAAACTTACCATGTACAAGACTGGCTAAGACATAAAATAGAATCGTAACAATGCCACATGGAAAGGGCACAGATCGCATCTTGACACATTCTATAAGCAAGGAAAATAGAAATTCATTGTATTAGTTATTGAATTCTTTTTCAATTCAGTTTTTTTTCTTTTTTAAAAAGAAAAAAAAAGAATTTTTAAAAACTCAAGGCAACAAGAAAGAGAAAGAGAGACCACTAAAATTAATGCCACTCAACGTTTAAGTTTAGAACGTGGCGAGTTCACGTGGAAATAGAACGCATTCATTCTAGTTTTGATCATGGCTCGTCATTTCGGCACAAATGCGTGCCTTCTATCCTCACTCTATCAAATGGGTCGCACATTCCATTTTCAATAGAACACAGTATAATATAATTTGCATTAGTTTTTAAAATATAATATAATATAATATAATATAATATAAAAACTTTTATTGTGTTAATAGTTTTATTAAATTTCTAAAGATTAATGAAAATTGTTCATAAAATTTATAATTTTTTAAAATTCAAAATAAAAGAAATAATTTTTCGATTTTTGTTTATTTATAATTGTATTTAGTATATAATTATTAGTATTAGTATATAATTACATATATTCGATATTACACACAAATGATAATACTTGTGTAATTATATATATAGATATAATTATATCTTGTATATGCATAAAATAAATTTAAAAATAAATTTAAAAATAAAATTTTCTTTTATATCTTCAAATTGAACGTTCAAAGAATTTTAAAATGTGTAATGATACATGATGATAAGTAAAGCGAACAAAGATGTTACAATGACAATATAAAATTGATCATATATGGTGCTGAAAATTATCGTGCACTGTTTTCCACCCACGTGCGAACGGCTGCCATCATAAATGACGATTAGAAAACCGTGCTAACACGTCGAAAGAACGGAAATTATTTGTTGGCTAACATATACACATTAAGTGTAGGTAGATCCATTCATGAATTACACCGTACGCCTACACGACAATTTAATGTATTGGTATTAATAGAGAAGATTTTTTTTGTTCCACAGATTCCTTAATGTTTGTTTAATAAGAAAATATTATCTAGTAAATATGACATGAGGATACAATAAAATCTTAAAAGTATTTTTAAAAAATTTAATTTCTAATATTTCTGTGAATTAGATCAATATTATTTTTAAAACATTTTAAACATATTATTAAATAAAATAAAATAAATTGATTTTATTAATTTTAATTTTACAAATTTGTACAAAAGTTTCCATTATGAAGAAACGAATTTGTTCGAGAAGTCATTCATAAGATTCGTTGAGAAGGCATTATTTTTCATTGGGAGTCCAAATTGCAAAGACAAAAAGTATGCGTTCAATCCATTGACAAGATAGTTGAACATGTTTTATACACGGTAGAACTCTTAACTTCTGGTTAAATGGTAGCATAAATGCCGGTGGTATGTAACAGGTGAGAAGGGTTCCAAAGAGGCTGGTTTCCGACGTTGCCTCTCATAAAAATAAAGAACTCGAATTCCAAAGCAGTGGTTGTCAAGTTTCTATGCTCCACGCGCGCCACACGATTCTTCATATACCTAACCTTATAGATAAATAAATGCTACCGAAATTACGTACACACAACACATGTATAAATATGCCATTATATAGTTAAAAAAGAATTACTTTTGTTTCTACAACTTGATGTTAATCTAGAGAACCTCAATTCCTGAAATTCTTTTTTCTATCTTTGATTCTCCAATTGATCAAAACTTCCTATATAAGAAGAATTAAATTTCATTTTTATAATCTTACGTTTTTTCTATTATTAATCAAAATACAGAAAATTTTAAATAATTAAATTCTTTTGCCTTTAAAAAAAATAAAATTTTTGTTTGTAACGCACTTTTGTAATTATAATTTACTTAAAATAAAAGATATTATGTTTTTCTTTCTCTTTCTCTTTCAATATTTTTTACATAAAATTACCGTAAAAAAATTTAAAAATTAAATGAAAATGATACAAATTTTATAAAAAATATATTTTAAAATAAAATAATAATTAATATAATAAAATAACATTTAAAAAAAAGTTTATGTATATTTTTAAAATTTTTTTTTTATCATTCATTTACTATATAAACTAGCATAAATGTATAATTTAATATTTAATAGTTTTGAAGTTATATTATTATTATAAGATAGGGTTGCAATTTTAATGATTTTTTATACAGATAAACTATGGTATCCTATTACACATAATAAACAGGAACGACAAGATAAGGTTCCAATTGATTAAATATATTTGACAACTATCCTTATGTGCCGATGATCATTCTTTTCGTTGATCGTCGATTAATCACGTGAACTTTTATTCTTCACACATCATCATGTTTCATCTCGATACAAGATATATGACTAACTTTACTTTCTTGCTCAGCATGCATAACGATTGCTTAGTAAAACGAGCAACGAATATTTAGCCGTATATGTGTCATACGCTATTTTAATCTACTTCCCATAACTAGTACTTATCCAAATATTAACACTTTATTTTTACACTTATATTATTTTCATTTTATATTTATTAATTAAATAATAATATTTGTAAAATAGTTGTAAGTTTCTTCTCAATAACATTATTATACTAATATAGCCAGTTGACTTTAATGAGCTTCATCGGGAAGTTGACAATTCGACTGAATTACTACGCGTATCAAAATGCATATAAGACTTTAATCAAAAAGTACATAACGTGTATACTTTATTAGAACGCAGGCGCAATAAGTAGCGCGGTATTATCCGAACGAGTGTTTTTTCAAGTGTCAATAATTCAAATAATTAGAATTATAACTATAATCATTGTTATCATACATTTTAACAATTTATTATCCATCATATTCAAATATCACCAAAAATATTGGCTCATCTCTTCCGGCAGATGATCTTTTACAACGATATTGCAAGAAAAATTTTCAATAATTTTCATTGCATTTATATTTTTACTAAAAATCATGAAAATATGAGAAAAATATCGTGAGAAACAGAGAAATAAGAAAAAGACAAAGATCAATGACATGAAAGAAGAAAATATAATCATGCTTGGTATACTCACCCTTTTTTCTTCAATCCAGCCGTACGACCTATTTGTTCCAGATCCTTTGACTTTCCCGTGAATCGATCACAATTTTTCTTATAGGATAGAAATAATAAATCCGTTAATTTTTAGCAAATTGTTTCATTTTTTCACGAGAATTGTTGTGAGTTTTGGTAGGATAAACCTCTCATAGAACACGACGCTTGGCGTCCACCAGCACACTGGAATGCAGATCGACAGGTTTTGAACCGCGATAAAATATAGTAACGACGTGTCTCAATCTAGGTACTCGTGTGCAGGTTGGTATCTCTATATTATCACGTGATCAAATTCTATTTGAAATGTTATAAAACATAAATTTAATTAAAAAAATTATATTTTATAAAATTCTCAAATATTTAGTAAAACATAAAATTTTAATTTTACATCCATTTAAATCAATTTCACATTTATTCTAAAATATAAATTTTTCACTATAGATTTAGATATCCTATGCGAAATATTACGCACCATATTAGCGCCATCTTTAAAATTCTAAACGCGCCAATTATGATTACATAAATAAATATTACACTTTTTTATCATCAAAAAAAATATTGTTAAGATAGATGTAAATAATTTAAGAGTTTAAATATAGAAATATATATTAATATATTGTATTCAAAGTAACATTAATTAACAACAATTGATCTTTACCTTTTTTTACACTTTTATGATCAATAATTTTGTATCTATATATATATATATATATATATATATATATATATATATATATAGATAGTACATATCGTAATATATCTCGAAAAGGATGCACATTTAAATAATCAAATCTTTTCACATTTTTTTTCATTAATAAAGTTCTATTTCGGTTACAATCTAAAATATTAAATACTTTTCTCAATTATGTAATCTAAAATATTAAATATTTTACTCAATTATGTAAGCAAGGTCAAAAACTTAACAAACATTTTACAATGTATTCCATTTAAAATGAGTAATAATTATATTAATAATAATAATCATAATATAATTAATAATAGTAATAATAATAATAATATTACATATAATAATAATAATATTACATATTACGCCAACAAAAATTCATACAATATACAACTTGTAGATATACATATAAATAAACATCTATTCCTCAAAATAAATGATTTCTGCGTTTGGCACGATGTCATGTAATGGAGGAGATAAATTAAACACCATATTAGAATTTGATTGTCCATGGATAGTTGCAACGCAATGAAATATAATTTGTTTTTTATATTTAATATTTTTTTTCTTTTCTTTCTGGTGTTCAAGTTCTTAATGATATTTTTTTATTTATGCCAGCCGGTCTCATATAATAGGAAACAGGATTTAATGTTGTGTTAAATAATAATTTATATGCATTTAAAAATTACACAGACAAAATAATAGTTTCATTACAATATATGTTACAATAATACTTCATTAAAAAAATACTCTGTATGTTAACTATCTTGTACAATTAGTGTTAATTTATAATTTTTATACTTATTTCTCTCTATACAAACACGCGATATAACATTGATTTATAGATGAATATTTTTTGTATGGACCAGCTGACTAACGAGTATTTTGTCCGATGTCAGGATTTACTGGTATATATTGCTTTATGTTGCACTTGCTAATCGATTACTCTAATTTGTAATGCATTGATTAGCTACTATTATTATAAATGGCATCCCACCCCCTAATTGATTAGAATAAACTACATGGAAGAACAGATCTTCAGTCATAGCAAACAAAAGCTAGACTAAAAATTTCAACAAATAGAGTGAAAACTGTGATATTACTTTCAATATATATATAATATTTATCATATATTGCTAATTTAAAGATGCCAGTTTTTCTATCTAAATCAGAATGTTTAGGTGTCAGCAAGAATGCCAATTAATAATATCAGAAAAGTGTCGCAAACACTTTCTCTTTCTTTCACTTTCTCTCTCCCTCTAAACAATAAAACTTATAAAGCTCTAAAACTTCTGTTTCACCAAAATATAATTAACAACAATAACAACAACAAGGTGTGTTTACTTTTGCAATAATATCACAGACAATAGAAAACATAAAGTCTACAAAAAACTGGTCTTACTCGTGCGTATACAAATTTCGAAAAAAAATGCCCGATACCGAACACAGGCATGTTTATTTCTCTAAAACATATTTAATATAATATATATGTATATTATAAATACGTATATGCTAAATATATAGAATAGTTTTACATTTACGTGAAATGTATATATTTCTCTCAAAAATTGAAATTTCTTAAATCGTGTATAAATATGGCATTCTTCCTTGCACCCTTTATTTTAAATTTTTTTCCCTTTATAGCTACAATCATACGAAATATTTTGGCAGCGCGCCTTATTGATATTTTTTTTTTAAATTTATTGTATCTATTTTCTTTTTTTGTTTTCTCTATTTTTTTTTACATTAATAATATTTCACAGTTTCATATGATTAGCGTAAATTTTTTAAGTGCAGTAACTTTAACTGACTGATTATTATTAACATTATCACGTTAACTTCGAAAATAACTAAAGAATAAACAACATATAATAAGTTAAACTAAATTGCACCTTCATGAAAAGCGATAATAATAATTTTCACATTTGAGATATATCTGAGCCAGCAGTAATAACATATATTACAAATAACAATTTATCTTTAATCGCAATTGTGACGCTTAAATATTATTATAAACCTAATAACTGATATTATTTAATTTTTACATAATCATATAACTAAAAATGTCTCTGATTTAAAAATTTTGTTATTTTTAGTTTCATTGAATAAGTTTTTTTTCTGCAAGTATGTTTGATATATTCGAAACTTATTCGAAACTAAAATCATGCATTCCTTTTTTCCTTTTTAATGAAAGTTTTCTCATATAGCATGTAAATATGGAATTATTTAGGCTGCGCTACCATATTATGTTTTTAGTGTCACGCAAAATACAATTAATAAATGGTTTAAGCTAATGAACTGTTTTTTTCCTTTTTCTTCTTCTCCTTTTTTCTTTTTTAGCAATTATTAGGAAGAGCTTTTATCACGCGGGCTGTGCCCTGTAAAAATATACCTTCTCTCTATATAGAACTACGATATCAATGTATACAAGACCAGTTTATCAATATTTAATATCTTTCATCGCCATATACATTCATTTCTTATCAGGTATTCACAATATTTCTTAATTATTATTATATTATAGTTATTTTTTTATTTTTATTTTTTTATAAAAATAGGATGATACTCTTGCCATATACCTTTATACATTTCTTCCAATCAATATTTATCAATTTGACACGATATATATTGATGTTCTAACAAAATTTTTTGAACTGGTCTGTGTATACATTACAGGGACTATGTACATACAGCACTGTTTAAAATCATCTCAAAAGCAATAAAGAGAGTAGAAAAAGGCATGAAATGATAATATTTTTCAGTTCAAATCCATATTCACTATACCTCAATTTCTTTTTAAGTTCTTTTTGTTTTAGTTTTTCGCAGCACATTTTCTGCACATATACTGCTGCGTATGACCAGATGTATTTTAAGTATGAATAAATGAGAATATGAACATGAACATATATATGTATGTATATGTATGTATGTGCTTGAGAGTGAATGAATGTTTTGTATAGACTCGCAAACGCGTATGTATATGTGTATATGTGTATATATATATACATATACGTACATATATACATTATATATATATATATATGTATATATATATATACACATATGTATATATGTATATATATAATCTTTTTTTAAATATATTATTAATTTCTCTATTGTAAGATATCAATTATATTTCTATACATATCTACAAGAAACCTAATATAGAACTCTATTATTATTAATTAAACTCTCTATGAATTAATATGTATAATTGTCACAACAGGTCTAAAAAATTTATCGTTATTATTTTAGTTTTAGTACGCAATAGTGTTTTTTTTCATTGACATTTCATGAACTACTTATAGTTAAATTCATGTCTTAATAACATGTAAAAGTAATTCTTTTTTTTTTTTAACACTATTCTTCTATTATTGCTTGTTACTTAGTGCTATTTATTTTGGCATACAGCAAGTTCTAAACCCTGAGCGACCGCCAATTTTTTATTTTCTTTTGCCATCCTTTTGTTACCAACTTTATTGTTTTAAATAGAAATGCACCCGATAAAATTTTTTTTTTAAAATAATAAGATATCATTTTTTATCTTATATTTATAAATTTTTTCTCAGTAGAAGATTTAAGTCTCAAAAATCATATTAAACATTAGAATTTTAAAAGATTCATCTTTCAAAAGAAAAGTAGGAAGTTTGCGATGCTACATATATATGACCAAAGTATTTTTATATAATTTGCTTTAAATACCGTTTTCCTTCACTCCATTTTGGCCAATGCTTACGTCTTTTTTCAGACATATTCGAATAATCATTCGAAGCTGAACGTTTTTTTACTTTTGATGAACTCTCGGATTTTGACGTCGAGTTAATACTTTGTATATGATGTGCCCTACCGTGGTTAAGAGGTGTAGTAACACCTGCTAAATTTAAAAGTGCATCTGCACCTTCTGCTATTTTCCGTTGTTCATCAAAATCGGTATTTGTTTCTTTCCTTGGATATTTACTTGAAAAATAAATATATATTTTAATATTAAACGAAAAACATATTATAAACATATTATCTTAATATTAAATAAGAATTACCTATTGAAATTACCATAATATTCTTACCTTTCTTGTCTTACTGAGGTAATACAACTGTAAGTGTGATCTTCACTAGAACTCCTAGTAATTACAGGAACCAACATTTCTGATTCCGGTACTTTTCGCTTACGATCTGCCATAAAATTTTAAATTGTGAAATGTTAATTAAATATTTATTTAATGTTTATTTAATATTTTTCTATAAGATACTTTGCCTTTATTATGATTTAAAATAATAGGTCCATGTTTAAAAGAAAGCATAGCAGCTGCAGCTGCATCTACATCGCTATCTACTTCGGTATCTGTGTTGTCAATAATGTTGCTCGATGCCAGTCTTTTGGAAAGATATGGAAAAAGTGTAGGATCAGGTAGACGTGTACTGATATTCTTTTTTTGTGGTTTTTCGGGTGAAGACAAAGTTTGAACAGTTGGAGGAGGAAAAGGAGCACGAGATAACGCTTGTATCAGATTTGGACGATATTGGGCATCTACCATCCACAATGAACCTTTGCCCAAATTCTAAAAGGAAGGACGTTTTACTAAATTTTTATTTCTAGAAGGGAAAATGATTTTTTTTATTAATATTATAATATACTTACTGGTGCTTTCTCTACTTTACGAAAGCACTTATTTAGGCTTAGATTATGTCTAACAGAATTTTTCCACCCAGTTGGAGCATTCCTAAAATATGGAAAGTGATCCAAAATCCAAGCATACACTTCCTTGACTGGTAGAGCTTTTACAGGGCTATCTTCAATAGCCATGAAAATTAAACAAGAAAATGAATATGGAGGTTTACTGTTTCTATGTAAATGAGGATCATATGGTATATGAGTTGGGTGTTTGTTGCGATTTGAGACTGGCAAATTATTGTTGTTTAAAGAAATCTTCGTCTGATTGTTTTGTGAAATACTATAATGATTTTTTACTGATTCCTGAAATATTTGCATTGATTTTTGACCATTTTTACTTGAGACTTGATAATTTTGATTATTACCATGTGATGTTGTATTATTTATCTTGCTATTGCTATCTCCTATAATAATAAAAAAAAAATTAAATTCACATTACAATAATCAAATTAAAATTAAAATACATATAATAATCACCTGGACAATAACCATCATCTAAACTTGATATAGAATTAGTATTTTCAGAATAGTCTGCCATATCATCACAAACATTATTATTTAAAACATTTTCATTTTTCATTTCTTTAGTAGGATTTGAAATATCCAAACCCTTTAACAGATTTTGTTGATGAAGCCAACTTAAAGAAGTCAGATCATCATCTGACTGGCTATTTTTTTCAATAGATTTTTCAGACATAGAAAGTTCATCAGTTGAATTTGTTTCAACAAAAACACTTGCATTTTCTTTTTCTTTCATTGTATATACTGTATCTCCAAAGTTGAAAACTTGTGTACTTAGTCCTATACCAGTTTCCACATCAGATGCATCTGGTCTATCTGGTGGCATATTGTGTGAAGTATCTTCTTTGTCACTGTAAAAAAAAAATTAAGCTATATTTATATTTTGATTAAATTTATTTTCAATTAATTAAGTTATTTTATCATTTATATATTCTTGAATGATTTCTATAAATGGCATATACATATATAGAATGTTTCAAAACAAATGAAGAAAGATTATGTGTAAAAATTATAATTAAATATTTTCAATTCATTCTTATATATGGAATTAGTATCTATTCGCCTTCTATGATCTATTCTTGATATCTTGTATGTTATATAAATAATATATAAATTTTTTAATATAATTATATAAATTTTTTTATTTTCTGAAAATTTTTCATTCATAAAAAAATTCGAAAAGATATAAAAAAGAAAAGAAGTTCTATGAAGTAAGAAGAAATTGATAAAGTTCAATAATTTGAATGACAACAAAGTATAAATATCAAGTTTCTTCATAATCTCAGCAATGTGTTCATATATATATGTATAAATAGTTTCCTAAATGCTTCAATTCGAATACAAATCAAATTTCTTCAATTATATATCATTATAATATCACTAATAGGTAAAAAAAAAAGATAACATAATTTCTTTCTTTATAAAGATTTATAGAATTTTTATTATAAAAATATACATTATAAAATTTAATGAATAAATATTTATGAAAATATTAATCATGTATAATTAAAGCAAACACAATTTTCGAAAAATAAAAACGAAACATATGCTGTTTTAAATAATGAAGTTATGAATAAAAATATTAATAAAAATTGAGATATGTAGATATATAGACTTATAAAATGTAGAAAAGATTTATTTTAAATAATTGCTAATTTGTATTCTATTTCGGAAATCATATAGAAATACTATAATTACGGAAAGGATGCGTAGGTAGTAAAATTGAATTTTCGCGCATGTGACGCGCTTGTAGCCTCGAACCCAAAGTACCAATCGTCATTTGTTTATCCACTAATAAGCGACAAAATGGCCGTACTATTAAGAACACATTGTAATTGAAAATAAACTTTGAGAAAATCAACAAATTCTACAGCATTTCTCATATTATCATTCATGATAATTAATAGTTCTTTAATTATTTCATGCATATATCATTTTACAAAATTATTTACAAAAGAATATACATTTAAATCATTTTCAAAAAAATGGCGTCTACATAGCACACTTAATTCTGAACATGTTTTTGCTCTTATTAATATAAGATTGAAAATGAAAATACTTTGCGAACATTTTGTAAAATTTGTATTTCTATTTCGCATATATTGCTATGAACATGACATTATCCATAGAAAATTTCTATCAATAAGTGCAACATAATAAACAGATTTTTCGTAGACGAATCGTTTTGAGAAATTATGTTCACATAATTTTTATATGACATACTTAAAAAGAGTAAAGGAAATCCTGAATGCTTTGTCAATGAAACGATAAAGCGTGAAGTACTAGAAAAATTTAAGAACAAGCAAAACATGTCACTGCGTTACTTGTTGAATTCAAATATGGAGTTGATAATGATTACGAAACTGGAGCAAACATGAAAATGGCTACGGCATCGCTTGCACACGGTATCAACATTGCATTTCAGAAAAGATACAATACTCATGCGTTCAGGAATACGATAGTAAAATCATTATATCTATTACAATAACAAAATTTAAACGCATTGAGAAAGTTTTTCTATCAACCATATTTTATGTATTTTTACATACGCATCATCTTTTGAAATATTAAATTTTAACAAGATTGAGCTTTTTACACGCAACTTCATGAATTAATAATCACTTTATTTAATATTCCTAAATACTTTTTCAATTTTCTAAAAATTCCACACAAAACTGAATTGGAATATTTAAGAAATGAAACAGCGTTTTGCGTCTTTCTGCTTTGTAACCTGGTGTTTGCTTATTGATGCGCATTAAAATCTTATTGTTCGCGAGTGAATACAAGAATTTAAATAATGCGATTTTTTAAAAACTCACGTATTGGAGTAGACAGACGGCAGTCTTCGTAGATTTTCTAAAGACGGGCATCTCAAGCACACTCTACACAACACCCAGCTGATTGAAACGCCATATTTTGACGTCATCACGTGGTTACCGAAACATCTTATCGCATCTCGAATATCGATTAATCGTATTAAATTAATCGCCCGGGAAAATATAATTTTTATAAAGCATTTGATATTTTAAATGATATTTGTTTAATACTTCAAAATTAGGAGTAGTAACGAAATAATCATTTGATTTAAATCTAGACAATTTATTCTTTTTTATTACAGTGCCTAATAGACAGCAATGTCTTTTTAAAATTATAAAAAACCGTAACGGATACTGGACACTATAATAAAAGGATAAATGCTTTCTGGAATTTAAAAGCAGTCACAGCCTAGTAAACCGCAATATTGACAACAATTCGATTCATTTTGTTCATGAAGACATATATATTGCTACAATATACTGTACCATATACTCTATTAGCATAATATTATAATTTTAGCAATGGCTTATTTCATAAAACATACATGATTTTCTTTTTAATATTAAATTACCGCCATATTCTACGATAACATATTTTATAAAAGACAGGTACACTCATGGCACAATTCATAGGAAAAAGTTTTTACAATACTGTATTAAAATATTCATTTTTTTTCTTCTTTTTCTTATTCATTTGATGGCAAAGAATTTCAATCTTTTGAAGAAAAGTAAAAATTACACAAATGTTGTAATGTTCAAACAACAGGTACAAAATTTGAGAAAAAATATTTCTTAATTCGAGGTATCTAATTCTTCAATATATATTGTGCAAATGGATTAATATTGTAAGTAAATCAATACTCTATTAACTTTTATCTAACATTTCTAAACAATTTTTATGCACGAGTCACAAACGCGAACTGGTTTATCCCATCCTCTATGTGGTACAGGTTTACGATGACGTGAACAATCTTGACATACTCCGCGTCCGCAATCTCTACAATGATGTAAAGTAAGTGATGCAGAAAATTTTTGATAGCATATGCAACAATTAACAATTTCCGAGTCAGGAATCCAATAAGATGGTCGAACTGTATCTTTAATAAGTGCTAAATAAATTAAAAATATTAAGATTAATATAATAGATATTATTTTTTTAATATATTTAGATATTATTTTTTTTTGAAAAATCTATTTTCTTACATTTTGAATAATTTAAAACAGAACCAACTGCACTCAGAGTAGATACTACTTGTTCCGATACTTTTCGAGCGCTAACGTCTTCTGAAGATTCGGTAGATTCATCTTTATTATAACAAATATCACAAACTCGTACTGGTGTATGCCAATTTCTAGATGGAACGCATTTTGTTTTGGATGAGCACTGTTCACAAAAACCTTCACCACACGCTCGACAATGGTGTTTTGTATCAGTTAATCCAAATAGCATTTTACACTTATGGCAGTGCTTTATTTCATTATTCGGTTTCCAATAAGATGGAGCTACTTGATCTGCAACCCATGCTGAGAGGACTTTAGTCGGTTGTAACGAAACATTGGTTACAGCTTCGGTAATGTACGATACACCATCTATTACTCTTTGTGCTGCATTTTGAGTTGTCACTGTATGATTTCCCTAAAAAAAATTTTTATAATAATTTGTTTTTAATGAATGATTCGCTCCAAAGTGATTTACAAATATTTGTTACATACCATATTCCATACATGCGTAATTTCTGTACGAACAGCAAAATCTTCTGGATTTTTATTATTATACCAATAATGACGGCTTTTGTATATTTCTCCACAATGTGGACATTCTATCACATCACCTGACCATGCATATTTAACTAATCCATACCAACTATTATCATTCTGAGTTTGAACTCGTTTCATAACTTGTACTTCATTTCCGTTACTATGACATTTTTTACATATATATATTACATTTTCATATTGATGCTGATATCGACACCTAGTAAAATATATATCAATAATATTTCTATTTTTATATTAAATTACAAATAATCCAATACAAAACTAACTTGGTATTGCTATTATGAGGTTTACCCTCTAAAAGATGTCCCATACTATTGCTGCATCTAGATCCACAACTGAGACATTTAACGGAACAAGTGAAATATTGATCAGGAAACAAAGTATTAGAAAAATTCTCCATTTCTCCAGAAAATTTTTCGTTCAAAATTTTCAATGTATTATAAACTAAATATGGTTTTCTGGCAGATCGTATGTTAGTATTATATAATTCTTTTTTAATAGCAGTCTGCAAAAGTTCATAATCAGTCGTGGAATTTGTTGTTTGTATACCGACGTATTTTATGGAACTAAATGCTTCCGTTTCGAGCTTCATTTGAGCGAATCGTGTTCGAAGAATATCTTCTGCATTTTCTATACCATCTACAACAAAAGAAAAATAATATATTCATTATAAAATAAACATATCAATTTGTGAATAAACTCTTATTTTGAAATTACTGTTAATCTGAGAATGTGGCAATATGTACTGTTGGTCAAAGGTTTGGTGTATCTAGTCTCATGTAATACTATAATGCTTGGTCCCAAGGCACTTATGGAGCCTAGATCTCCTTTTCTTTGTCCTACTGCTTGTAAGGCAGCTTGAAAATGATGACTATATGCTCTTGAAGCAGTACCAATAAATGTAAATAAATCTCTATTCAACTTTTCAGATTGTGTTCTGTACACAACAATATCAGATACAGCAAGAACTTTAAGTAATAATCTTGTTCGTTCATTCTCATAAGAGGTAATACCTAAACATAACAAAAATTTTTTATATATAAAATAAATTTTTATTATATACTATATAAATGTAAATATTACCTAATAAACCTTCTGTATCTAAACATATTACATTAAGAATTGGATCAAGTGCAGCCCAAACACCTAATGTGCATGAATTTTGATCATTTGAAGTCTCAAAAACTTCCTCTCCTTTAAAAAATGTTTGATTCAAGGTGTGACTTTTGCCATCACCAGTATTTCCAAAAATTGATACCACCTTTACTTCGAGATCTTTATCACTGCAATTTAATTTT
This sequence comes from Apis laboriosa, assembly GCF_014066325.1. Lineage (NCBI taxonomy): Eukaryota > Metazoa > Arthropoda > Insecta > Hymenoptera > Apidae > Apis > Apis laboriosa. The sequence goes on from NW_025223857.1 coordinate 997,289, forward strand.
TCCATGAACTGTTCTGCATTGCAAACTTTGAGGTATTCTTGTCCATCTATCAACAAGAAACTTTTAGGTTGATTGCATTGACATTTCATGTGCATTTCACTTTCATGTATTTCATTTCCATTTACGGAATCATGACTGGAATGGTATATATCCTTGTTGCAGATACACATTGTGTCGAGACTCTTCATGATAGCTGGTCCAGTTGCCTCTAATTTACATTCTTTCCAAAATGCACTCATGATGCAATGCAATGGTATTCTTAAAATATTAAAAATATTTTTTTCTTTATTATTGATAAATATAAAATTGCTTAAAATTATTTATTATTTAATAGCATTTAATATATATATATATAATAAATAAAATAACAAATTATACAATAACTTTTTCAATATTACAAATGCAACATTAATAATTCAATATAGTTATATTTACTACAATACTACAATATCTCGTTAATAAAAGAAAAAATGTTCAATATCATTCAATATAATTGTATGGATAGTTAACTACGCAAATTGAAACCGATATGGCGACCTTACCTTTAAAAAATTCAATGGCCTACATTTAAATAATGTAACGGTATAATGATCATACTTTGAGGATATTCACTACTGATGAAAAATTTTGAATAATTCCGAATGTTAAAAATTGATCATCAATAACACCTCCATTACGAGCAACTGAATGCGTTGCGACTCAATACACGAATTGTAATAGACACCTTTTCGAAAAATCACTTGAACTGCAATTGAAAGTAACTTCAAGGCTAATGTTCTACGTTCTCTTTTCTACTCATAAATATATTTTAGTTTTTTCATTATTAGATTGTATAAATTGTGAAACATTAAATTACTTCATAACTTCATAATTAATTACTTTAAAGTGATTCTTATGCAAATTTGCAATTATTCATATAATAAAGAATATTATTTTTATTTTTTTTTCATTTTATATTTCTTTTATTAAATTCGTAAAATTTATTGATAAGAATTATCAGATCTATGCAAAGCAAACGTAATTGAACTATTACTTTTATAAAAGAGTGGGGATAGTTAGTAATGGGAGACATTTTATAATCCTTAGTTACGAGTTATGATTAAATATTCATTTTTGAAATTAACGTGATAAAATAAAATTCTTTAATTCATTTTATTGAATGTAAAAAAAATATATTTGCAATCTTACTAATAAATAATATATTATTCAATTTAATATATTTTTATTTTTTTAGAAAAAAAAAAAAAATATATATATATATATATATTGAAAAGACATAAAAATTAACAATGAATCTTAAATTTTAAAAAAATTTTATTATAATATTATTTCTTCATTTTTATTAAAACTGTTATTGAATTTTATGTAATATATGAATTTTAGAAAAACACACATTAGATGATTGTACAACCGTTTGAGAGAGTATAAAAAAATTACTTTGAAGAAAATTAATGTAAAAATAAAAAATTTATATTTATTAAATGATTCATTATTGGATTGTATTTTATGTTATATTTTATGTAATTGAAAATGAAACATTTATTATATAATTTAAATAAATTTATATAAACTCATATTGACATCGTATTACGTCAATATGTACTGAAAATATTATTGATTTATATTAAATTACAGCGTATTCATTATAGTATTGTAAATATTGACTTTTAAAAAAGTTATTATCAATACTGAACGAGATTTTGATATAATCGATTCCGAGCTCTCGATTATCGAATTTATACTGTTCAAAATATCGATACTGATTGATGAGGAAGTGCTGATAATACACCGCTAGCATACCGCTAAATCGTTGAGGTTGATTTTTCTGTTTTGGCGAATGAAACATTATTTTGCGTAATTAATGCGTCATTGCGATTCTGATCTCTTTGATAGAATGAATGTCAGTGAAACCTAAAGACTGCTATTGGCACATGTGCCATAATGTCATCGAAACATTTACCCGAGGAGTGTTTCAGGATACAATTTTCTATCTTATACGAAAGACAGTGACCCACCCTAAACAAAATTCAATTTCGTCACGCAAAATCGACAAATGATGGAAAATCATACGCAGGATAATGCAATCAACATGAATGGAAGTGGTATGTTCGACAATAACGTTTTGACATTTATTTTTATTTTTTTCCAATTTATATTTATAACATTTTTACTTTTGATTAATTTTGAAAAATTTAAAAATATAGAACATCTCTATCTTTTCAAATAATTTTAATTTTTTGTATTGTTATTGCAATTACAATTTTATTCTTTATATAAAAATTTTATCAACAAAATGTTCGTTGCAATTTAGAGGATCTACAAGAAAAAATAAATAGATTGGAGTTAGAAAATGTCAAAATGCGAGAAGAATTCAATGTTCAGAGAGCCAAGATGAAGGAATTGTTTCTTCAAAAAGAAGGTAAAACTATTTCATATTAATATTATAAGTATAACAACAGAAATAAATTAATAAGTATGATATTTGTAGAAGAATTAAAAAGAAGATTACAAGATAATACAGGTTTACAAAAAGAAAATGCCAAATTAAAAAATGAGTTAGATGAAGCAAAGAGTCAACTAGTTGTTGCAGATTTAAAAATTCAAAATGATATACTTATTGAAAAAAGGAAAGCACAAGAAGAAATAGCATCTTTGCAAAGGGTTATACATGAAACAATGGAGGAATCTTCTTGTTCTCGTAAGCAATTAGATACAGAACTGACTAAATTAAAAATGACTCTTTCCAAGTTACAAGAAGAAAATGCATCGTTAAAATCACAATTACCTCGAGATCCACCTTTAGATGGTCCACAAATATCACTCTCTACAGTAACAAAAACAATAGCTCGAAAAGTAGTTTCTCAATTAGGTGCAGATGCTTTATCTTTAGGTCCTGATAATCTTGAGGAGAGCATGAGGAAGGTAAAAAGATATGTACGTAAGCATAAAAATGTATGGTTTTTGAACTTTTCTGCAATGGCTTTATAGAATAGCACTGCATTTCAGAAAAAGTTCATAAATCATTTGATATATTATTATAAAATATTTAAATTATTGTTTAATATTTTCATTTTCTCTTTCTCTTCTTTTTTTTTATTTATTTTTTATTTTATTATATATATATATATATAATGTTATATATAATGTAAATGTTAAAAAATATTACTTTATAGGCACAAGAAGATGCTGAAGTTTTGCGCTCGCTGGTAGTGCCACTTGAGGAAGAAATTAAAGCTTTAAAAGAGAAATTAAGAGCAACAGATGATGAATTACAAAAATGTAAAGAAACACAGTTGCAAAAAAAACAACAAGAATCTGGTTCTTCTGAATCAACATGTGATATGTGTGCAAATTATGAAGCACAGTTAGTTAAGATGCAAGCAACTGCTAAAGATTTAGAAAAGCAACAGTTAGATTCTGAGCGGATGTTGCAAATGCAGAAAGAAGATTTAGCAAAAGAAGTGGAATTTCGAAAAGAAATGGAAGAAAAATGGAATGAAAAGAAAGAGGAGCTTAAAATCAAAGTAGCAGAGCTTACTGTTGCTTCTCAAACTTTGCAACAGACTTTAATTGAACTAAAAAGATCTTTTGAGCAAGTTCAAAGAAATATGAAAGATGAACTTGTGGAATTAACATATGGTCGAGAAGAAGTACAAAAACATCTTATCGCGTAAGAAAATTTAAAATAATATTCTCACTCTTATTTCGTTGTTCTTTCCAATTTTCGACATAGATAAAATAATATTTTTTATCATAACATTCCTGACAAAATTTTATTGAAAATCTAGTTGAATCTTTGCAGACTACAAAAGGAAAATGAAAATCTTGTCGGTAAACATAGCAAGCATTCCCAACAACTGCAGAGTGAGAGTATCAATATGCCGAATAATGTTGAGGAACTGCATGTTAGTCTTTTGAAAATGCGAGAAGATTTGATTACTGCTAAGGTTGCTCAAGAAGTTGCACAAGAAAAAGAAGAAACATTGCGATATGAAGTGACCTTGCTCCATGAACAAATGGAACAGGAAAGTAGAGTTAAGGAACAAGAAATATTGGTATTAAAAAATGAAATTAGTGGATTAAGGTATTATTCATTTTATATATGTATCTTAGATTTTTATAATTATAATTTTTTAGTAATAATATTTTATAGAACGCAATTAGATAAATATGTACGAGATTATCGATCTCTAGCTGAAAGGGAAGAAAAACTGGAACGATTAGAAAAAGAATTAGATATTGTTTTAAAAGAAAATAAACAAGCTGAATTAAAAGTGGCTGAATTACGGCAAAGAGTTACCAGTCTTCAACAAGAGTTAGACACTAGCGAAGCGGTTCAAAAAGATTTTGTTAGATTATCGCAATCGTTACAGGTATAATGAATACTGAGAATATATAATATCAATTAATAAAACATAAAATTTATTTATTTATTAATTGTAGGTACAATTAGAAAGAATTAGACAAGCTGGTAGTGAAGTACGATGGCAGCATGAAGAAGATATAGAAGAATGTCCTACTTGTCATACTGCTTTTACAGTTACAAAGAAAAAGGTAATCATAATCAATAAATAATGTTAATAAATTTGTTAATATAAATAATTTATATCTATATATATATATAATTTTTTTATGATGAAAAATTTGAAAAATTCTTTATATAGGTACATTGCCGTCATTGTGGCCATATATTTTGTCAATCTTGCCTTTCACATGTTGTGAAAAGTGGACCGAAACAAAGACCATCCAGAGTCTGTGATGTTTGCCATACATTATTGGTACAAGATACAGCACCGTATTTTAGCCAAGAACCACCACATACACCTGATTAAATATTCTAAAAAAAAAAATGAGTCCAACAAAATGTGCAATATCAATTTGGTAATATAATAAAAACCAATTAATTGTATATCATGGATTATATTTAATGTTATTTAACAATTAATTAAAAATTTAATGATTTTTAGAAAAAAATAGAGATGCTGTTAGTATGAGAGGAGAATAGATATGATTCCTATTACCTGACAACTGGAGTGATAAAGTAAATATTGTGTAAATAAATTATGTACCACTTAATGTTTCTGTAATTTAAAAGATTAAAGCTTTTAAATGTATATATGAATTATATATATATATATATATATACACATATATGTACATATATATATGTATATATATATATATACACATATGAGTACACACACGCGCGCGCACGCATACACACACACACACACACACACATTTGTAAATTTACTTATTATCTTGTTATTGATATAATTAAAATAAGTCTCGTATAGAATTCATTTCTTGAATGTTGCAAATCATTAATTTTATTTCTTTATGTTAAAAGAAAAAAGATAGTATATATAACTGAAGATAGTAAATATATAATATTTCTATATTTATTTTAAAAGCACAAGTCTGTACATATTCCTGTCATATTATTTTTTAATTTATTATTCTGAAATCCAAAAATTTATCTAGATTTCTTATTTATTATAATATTTGTATAGGAACAAAATATTTAATAAAAAGTAACAGTACATCACATATCACATTTGATTTCACAAGATTTGTGAATAAAAAATACAATTAAAATTTATAAAAATAATTAGAATCTTTTTAATATTTTGTAGATCAACTGAAATATATATAAATCTTACAATGATAAACATGTTTTAAATGCTGCTGATATTTGATCACGGTGCAAAAAATATTCAGCTCTAAACATTCTTGATTTGCCACTAAAACTAGTTGTAAAAATAATTAATACATACAAAATGATGAGGTACAAAGAAGAAACATGAAGTTCATGTGACTATGTTTGAAAAACCTTAATGATACTGTCAAAAATATATGATTTACGATATCCTAGATCATATAATGTAACTCGTGATTTTATTTATACTTTGGCCCGAGTTACTCCAACAAAATTGGAATTAACTATGTCAATCGCCGAGACAATGATGATTAAAATATTAATATACAGTTATATTACATAGAAAAAAATTTTTCAATTATTTCTTCGATTGGTTGTGGCCGTCTTTTAGGATCAATTGTTGGTTCTTTTGATTCCAAGTGTTTATCTCTTAACATTTTCCAATTATTTAATATTGTTGCATATTCTATAATTTTGTCATATTCATTTAATTTTGTGTAAACATTTAAAAGTCCATGATAATCATATTCTAGACCACTATAACTTTTACCGAATAATTTCAAACCTAGTATGAAAATTTAATTAAAACAATGACATATAAGTTTAAAAAAAATATTATATACATACTAATTCCAATACTCCTGTAATAAAGCCTTTCAGCATCTCTATATCGGTTCATGTGGTAATTATATAACGAAGCTAAGTGTCCTATACTCAAACCAACTTCATGATCATCTGGTCCTAATAATTCCTCCTTAATATGTATAGCTTTTAGATGCATTGCTTCAGCTTCCTAAAATTATTGATGAAATATAATAATCATGTCCTAAATTTTTAATTAATATATTTACGCGAAATATGTACCTTACATTTCCTCATGCTCTGATACACACGTCCTAAATTTCCATAATGTTTTGCTGTTTGTACATTTCTTTCACCAAATGCTTCTTTTGCTGATTGCAAAGCAGATAAATGAAGGCATTCAGCTTTAAATAGTAGATTTTGTTTCGATAATGGCGATGATGTACTATCTAACGCTATTTCTTCGAGAATTAATGCATTTATTCTTTTTGCACTTGCTAATAATAAATGATCCCCATGTAAAAGGTTTAGCATTATGTCTATTGCTTTCTCAATATGAACACTATTCATTTAAAGTGAAATAAAATTATATGATTTTAATAAATTTTTAAGAATAATAAATTATAATAATTTACCTTGCTTCTGGAAATTCACCAGATCTATATTCATATACATAAAGAGCATAAGCTAAATCCTCATGTGCTAATGCAACATGTAAATTCATTTTACCAAATATTTCCATTCTAATTGCTAATGCATTCTACAACAAATAAGAAATATAATAAGATTAATAGCATATAATTATAATGCACAAATAATAATAACAAATAGATTAATAATTGTAAAAATTATAATAAAATAATAATAATCTTATTGATTTATATTACGAACGTACGAACCTTATAGAGATTTACACTGTTAATTATGTTATCAAAGTTTAACCAATAAAATCCATAATCTATAAGGACATTACTGTACACTGGATGATCAATACCAAATACTTCTTTAGCAAGATATACAGCTTGTCTGATTAATAGACCAGCTCTCTGAAATTCGCGTTTTAATACACAAGATTTTGCTGCCTGCCTTAAAACATCAACAGTGATGCGTGCAGATAACGTAGGTTTCAGCTGTTTTAATGCTTCTATACTCCATCTAAACAATTGTGAAATTAGTGAAATTGAAAAAAATAACAAATTTTGTAGAAGTAAGATATAGTGCATACCTATAAGCTTCGTCATATTCGCTTTTCATATAAAAAAGTATACTAAATTCAGTATATATAGCAGCATAATTATAATCATTATACCCTGCATTTTTCAATCTTTCTATTAATTCTACAGCAAGTTGATGAGTTTTTGCTGCTTGTAAAAATTCACAATATGCAGCTTGTACATGTAAAAGTCTAAATTTTTAAATGCTTATTATAAAATATAAATCAATCTTGAAAAACACACTAAGTATAAATAAAATATATCTTACTTTCTACAACATTCTAATGTTCTACACCAATTCTGAGGTATAGAATTATTTGCAAAACATAATTGTTTGCATGCTAATAACACTTGTTCACTTTTTGCGTACCAACCAGCATCACTGAAAAATCCACCAATTCTTAGACCTAAATTTATTAAATTTTCTTCAGCAGCTAGATTTTCACTAACATCAAGATAGCATAATGTATAAGTGATGCTTAATTCTTCTTCTACTCGTACTCCATGATCTATGAGACTCTGAAAAATCAAAAAAAAAAAATAAATGTATACAAAAAAATTTTATATATTTCTTATTTGCATTTTTAATAAATATAAGTAATTACTTGAAAACTCTGTAACAAATGTACACGGCGGCTAGTAACTGTTAACATCTTAGAAAAAATCTCTAGATTGCTGAAGTCAATTCCCAATAAACATAATCTTTTTTCTTTATACAACTGTAAAAATGAAATATTTAATGGATTATTTTTGTTGTTGTTGCATTATTATATTGATTTATAATGTAAATTATGTAATAATCACATTTTAGAAAATTTATTATATATTTAATTAGAAAGTATTAGCTATCAAATTATAAATATTTAATTACATAAGTTATAAAAATGTTGCAGTTTCTTTAAAGTAATTGATAAAAAATTTTAAAAATAAAAAAAACAAATAAATTGATTTTTACGCACTTGTCAAAATATAATTTCGCATAACTCATACGAGATCATGTCCATCACAGAATAAATATATAAAATTTATTAAAAAAAAATTGATTTGTTATTGTGAAAATTTATGCATGAGCAAAGTATTTTTTATATTTAGCAAATCGTGTTTCTATTTTATGAATCATTATATTGCATTGTAAATATATGCAAAATAAAAAAGTAAAATATAATAAATATAGGTTAAACATATGATATATATCATTTTATAACCCCGTTTTATTGAATCATTTAAATTTATTTACTGTTATTTCATAAATTAAATCTAATTCTATATAATCTTATCGATGTACATAATGTCAAAATACATTTTTGTCAAATAAGTATAACTGTCACAATACAGTGTTATGATACTTTGAATGTTTTGATTGAACATGCGATATTATTTTATGAATGTGCGAAACAAAAAATTAAATTCATGAAAATAAATCGTTCATTTTGCAATAATCTTGATAATAGAAAAAATTTTGATTAAGTTAAAAAAAAAAATATATTTATTACTGTGTAAAAAAGCGTTCTAATCGACAACATAATTTGACATTTACCTGATAGTAAACATCGAACAATACATCATTCGGTAAATCGGGAAGATACTTCCTCAAATTTAGAAACTTGTTTGCTATCGCTAATACACTCAATTGGTAAAGAGTTTTTGGGGAAAACACCGGTGGATTACGTGTTTCGGCCATTTTCCTAGAGGCCTTCGATAATCACGAACGCGCACACAGCCGTAATAATTGCTGTCACGTCTTTGTGCGCATATGCTGCCGCGATGCTCCGCCATCCAACCACCAGCGACAACCCCCACTTAGAACGATAGTAAAATAATATATGTGTCTAGCGCACCAGATATAAGCAAAATCCTTTTTTCTTTTACATTTGTTGTTATAATAATTATACAAACAATAATTATACAAACGAGCTCGTTTGACAGAAATTATATTTTTGCAATAATTGTTATTGAATAATAAAATATTGAATTTAAAAACTAATATATTTTTCAAAATATATTAGCTCATATTAATTATAAAATCATATATCAAATCAATATTATAAGTCGATTTTTTATAATATTAAATATATATAGGATGATACCTGTTAATAGAAAAGGAACACGATGAATTTCAAAATTGAATTTTGAAAAACTGATTAAAGACATGGATTAAATATCTATATCGAAAAAGCGACAGTAGATATACATAGTTCAGAAAAAAGAGAGTCGATATTGTTGTGATCGTGAAAGAGGCTGATTAATGGCGCCAGCATTGGGCCATGTCTTCTTTGGCCCAGAATTCCTTTTCCGAAAATACGACCAGCGGAAAAAACGTCTAAGGTGATTTAATGTTATCGACATTTTTTACACGATATAAAGTGATTAAAAACAATAATCTGCGTGCATAAGTGAAAGGAAATTGGTACGCATACTGCTACCAATTGTGAAAGTTTGAATGTCAAATGTATGCTTTTGATCGCATTATAAATCGGATGTCCTGCATTGAACGATTGTGTCAATGTGGTGAATAAACGAATCTGAGTATCAATTGAATTTTTTACTTTGTTTTCTACAACTTTGTATATTTAGATCATATTTGCATACTGAGAAATATGTAATTATAACCTTGCATTATCAAACACTTATATGCCTATCTCATTATCGATAATTAGAGTTTTATTGCAATGATAACAATTACCTGCCAATAAAGTTGCTTTATGTACGTGTTATCACGTATTTAAACATATTATTTCTAATACATGTCACTTATATATATGTATGTAGTTTATATATATATGTAATTTATTTTAAAAATACATATATTTATTATTCATTAAAGCATTATACTTCCAAAATGTATATTTTGAAGAGATATTATATTTCAAAAGAAAAAAATATTAAAACTTTTGACATAAATAAAATTTGATATCAAATTTAAAACAATCTAATAATTCTAAAGAAAAATTCTAATTATTCGGTATTATTGAAAAAAATCTTTATGAATTTTACATTATTTTACGTTTTTATTTTAGGGGTACGTTCGATGGTGCACAAAGTGCACAGGATGGAGGAGGAATGCTCTCAAGAGAATAAAAAAGTTGAGACAACGATGCAGACTACGGTCGCAGTAGCGAATACCTCATCAGATGACGTTTGTAACGCACGGGCACGTGTATCTTGCCAAGAAGAGTTTACATGTTCTTTGTATATCTCGCGTGCTGTCGGGCCACAAGGTCAAGTGCAAGGAATACAAAGTGGCAAGTTGCTACTTATTTAACAAATTTTCCGCTTATATATTGATTTCATATTATATATATATATATGCACGTACACACACACACACACACACACACACACACACACACACACACACACACACACACACACACACACACACACATTTGCAAAATGCAAATGATTTTTTTAATTGTTTTATATTTTTTCTTTTTTGAAGCGATAACTTTCTTGAATTATACAATCGATATTTGGTTATCATTATATTGATAGGAAAATTTTTTTTTTTGTTATATTTGAGAAATGTTTTTTTTTCAATATAAATTGTTTTAAAACAATAGTTTCCCTACTTTTCCTTGATATCTTGAACTTGTTAGATTTGACGAATAAGTTATGCCAGGTGGCGAGCTGCTACGTTCTAATCTAGAAGAGGTAATCCGCGCATCCGACCCCTTAGCAGCCTGGCACGTGTCTGAAACACCTTGTGGTTTGATTGCGGCATTTACTTGCGAAGCTGATGCAGAAAAATTGTTGCAACGTGGCGATTTGGCACGTGTTTTCGAAGGACCTGTACAAGTATTTATTATCCTATCCATTCCAATTCCTTATTTGTAACTTATATATATATCGTAAAATATGTACCGATTTAAATTCAAAACATAAAATAAACGTGTTAAATACTATTTAATTTTATTAATAATTTACCTTGAAATTTGATTTGTTATTCAATTTTGTTATTATATTCTTTGCAAAATAAAAAACTCTTGAATTCAAAAGTAAATCATATATAACATCATTGCCCACATAATCGCTGCTTCACAACCGTAATTGCCGTTTTCCTTTCGCTTTCTCTTATGCAAGAAAATAGAGATAACAAAACTTGCACAACATGAATCATTAAATCTTCGTGTTTAAAGAATTTGATCATGAAGATTTTATTTATGTATTTATTTATAATTATTTTCTATTTTTATATATTTTTATACATTTTTATAATTAAATGAAATTTAATTTTTTTAAATTTATTTCCTTCAAATTAGGTGGCTCGATTTTCAGCGAAAGATTCTCGTTATAGACAAGCGGTTCTTCTTCGCGATGTACCCTGGGCTATTCCTTTACAGGATATAAATTCTGCATTAATGAAACAAGGAATTGCAACAGGAAGTGTTGAACGTTGGCGACAATATATACGCGTTGAGGTAATAGTTCAAAGTTAACAAAATAATGATAAGGAGAGAAAAAAAAAGACTTTTACTAAAAAAAAACTGGTAATTTTAATCGCTGATATCGTATGATAATTTGATTAATTTAATATTATACTGTTATAATAATCTAGGAATGATTTATATATAATTTTGTTATATTCATATTTAATTTTACGATCTTAATAATTTTTTGTTATAAATATTTTTAATAGAAAGTTAAGTTATTATTGAGATTGATGGTATTACTTAAAATATTCTTGTTAGGTATTAGATGCTGGACATTACGAACTCTTATTGCGTCAAGGACTGGACTTTTTCGGTGCTGCTCGATTCAGTGCCATCCCAGAGCGTTGGTGGCGCGGAGGAACCGGAAGTACTGGTGGACCGTTGCAGGCAGGACCAGGAATAGTCAGCAACTTTCTCGAAGCATCTAACTTTCAAACAGGGGACGGTGTTCTCCAGTGTTATCGTTGCCAGGGATTCTGGCATATGGCTGCCAACTGTAGACACTTGCCACGTTGCGTTCGATGTGGAGAACCACATAGTGTTGAGTTTTGTCCCAGACCTCGAAACAATCCTATTTGCTGTCATTGTTCCGGTCCTCATCATGCTGGTAAACATTTCTTTATATCTTAAATTAAGCTTCACAATTAAAAATAATTATTAAAAATAAAATTTTTAAAATTATTTAATTATGCAAAACGTCATAGGATCATAGAGCAATATAAATAATTCATAGTATAATTCAAGTTTACGAACAAAACTTATTTAAAATTACTTGAAAATATTTTAAAGTTAAATAATGTTGAAAAAGTAGAAAAGTACTAATAGACTAAATTTGACACTAAATATGTTTTTTTTTTTTTTCTTATTGAATCGTCTTTTATTTTAATTTTGACAATTTGTACATAGACTTACGATATTTGTCATTAACTTTGGTAATACTTAAAAAACTACTCTACAATATACATTATTAAATTGATAAGTTCATTAATGTAATTATTTTGATTTTAAATATATTTGTATGTTGCCATATTCCAGGCTACCGACAATGTCCGGTTCGACAACAACTTTCGAACGCTACGCCTATTAGTATCACACTAAGCACTACTCGGATTGGAAACCAATATCCCATGAATGCAGCCTCCAAGACGAACGCGTCCGCTCACGAGCAACAGCCCTTGAAGTCAAGTCAATCTTAACGAAATATTACTGCACGTCGACGTATCGACTGTATCCATATATTGACTTCAAGATCTTGTAAATTGCTCGCGTTTATCATTGCTTATTGGTATATTACGATCAGTTATACGGTCAGTTATAAATTTTAAAAAACAAAGAAATTAATGGAGAAACGATGAACAAAATTATTTCTTTATTTTTTATATGTAATTTAAACGAGTTTTTATAAATTTTAATCGTTATATTATTATACTCGTTAAATAACTGAAATTAAAGATAATACATGTATATAAAAATAACATTTTAATTATTTTCAATATTCGAATGCAAATCATGTAAATTTTTGAGATTATCAGAAACATAATGTAAAAATTAACCATATATGTACACACTAACCAGACGATTTTCTACTTTTCGTCCTACTTTCTTCGTCCTAGTCTTTCTGAATCTGGGTTCCCCCTCCTTCAAGTAAATTCGTGCATATTGTTGGACGATACTTTGTAACTGATAAAAGAATGAAAATGGAGGGGTCTGAACAGGTATACTTGCGAATTCTTTAGATCGATAGATCACGGTAGAGGGACGCCAGTTAATTCCCGCCAGATACTCGTTCCATCGGCGCAGTTTAAAGTTGTTTCTTCGAGAGATATTCAGAAATTTGTCGAGTATTGTAGAAATTCTGAATCGATCGAGACAATTGGCATTGACGTTCAATTTCTTAATATTACTGCATGCATTGTAAATGTTCCGTTTGCAATCAACTGTTTGCAGCTAAATATTAAATCTTTATAGGTGAGAAATTCTAATAATAAGATATAGAGTGTTGTTACTTTTTATCAAGAGTGTGATCAATATGTGAATCGGAGCACAAGAATGAAGAGAAAAGAAAAAACTCAGGTATCACTTTTCACATATATTGTATAAAATAATATAGCCAAACGAGTGTATAATATGTTATATGCTTTATTAATTTAAATACGAGTGATTATATATATTTAATTTTTTAATATTAGAGTTTTGTTAAGATTGAATTAATAATTAAATTGTATCAGAAAATATGTACAAAACTAAATTAAATTTTCGCTTTTATGTAGGAATTTACATAAAACGCTATATTTTGTTTGAATGTTATGTAACCTATATTTAAATATTCCATTATATTTATTCCTTTTTCTTGTATTTTTTCTTCTTCAGTAAACATGATTTAACAATTAAATATTTCTATGAAATGATAAAAAATAATTATAATTTTTCATTTTTGTTTCTTAATATTCAGTTACGAAAACTTTTATATTATATCTTTATATTTTATAAAAATTTAACTATTTTTACATTAGTTACGATTGAACAGAAAAAAATTCTTAAAAACGAATGTTTAAATAAGCGATTAAATTAATAAATAAAAATTCATAGAAATTTATTTCTTATTCAGAATTCAAGGCGATAAGAATTGATTCCATTCGTAACAAAGGCACTGATCAAATCTGCAATGCAACGCATGTTTCACTTGTATTAATTTAATTTCTGTTTCCTTAATCTATCTGTGATCTAACGATTTTCAGCATGATAAGTTCGAGAATGTGATTAATATGATCATATAAACAAGATAATATTCGTAGTGCAATACGATTTAAATCATGAGCTCCACAGGATGGATATTGTTCTTGATTGCGGCGATCATTTCTAACAGTATTCAGCAACCGATCTTCTTCAAAAACACTTTCAAAGGATTGAATGGTATTTCGAAGGCCGATACGTTCGACAGAAATGAGATCAGAGCTGTTTATTATCATGATCAGACCGTGGCAGTGATTGATCTTGGCATTAATAATAATGAATTGCATAATTGCAACTTGATCGAAGTATAGTAAGTACTTTGGATTAGATTGAAATCAATATTTATGCACAAATTAAAAAAATACATCGGTATTTATAGCGAGCAAGATGAAGCCAATGAAGTTTTGAGGAATTTGTCATCCATAGTAATTCCTCAGCTGGTATCTTTCTCACAAATGACGAAACTTATACAACAATGCGAATTATTGGACAAAATGCAGCACGAAAAGTTGTCTACAACGACATCAAACAGTGTAAATAAAGATAATCATGGAATGAGTAATGTTTTGTCTCTTCTCTCAGGTATCTTACCAGGTTCGTGATTATTGCAGACTTTCTTGTTATATTTATAATTTTATCTATATTTTGATATAAATTTTGATGATTTCATAGGTACAAAATGGTGTGGTGCCGGGGACATAGCCGAGAATTATCACGATTTGGGTCAAGAAGTTCAAATTGATAGGTCAATATACGTCAAAATAGATTTAAAATTACTAGAAAATTATGTTTAATTAATATACGGTTTTCAATATGTTTAATTTTTTCAGATGTTGTCGCAGTCATGATCTTTGTCCTGTAAAAATTCGAGGTCAACAAACACGATATAATCTTACAAACTATTCCGTATATACCAAGTATGAAAATATTATAAAAATATTACTTATCTTATTCTTAGAGAGATTGTTTGCGATTAATGGTAATGGAAATAAACTTTTTACCTTTCTAGGTCACATTGTGTATGTGATGAAGCGCTATATCATTGTTTGAAAGCCACGACACATCCGACAGCACATATTATGGGTCGCATATACTTTAATATAATAAAAATACCTTGTATTGAGGATGTATCAGAGAAAAATACTTTCATAGAGTTAGGACGACAATTTATTCCTGTTAAGATGAATTATTGAAACAAATGAAAGATCGTTAAATATTATCAATAATTTAATATTTTTATACAATATAAAATATAAAATCAGGAAGAAAGACTTATTATTTATAATTATTATTAATATTATATATATGTAAATATTATATATCTTACACAAGTTATGTATCTTACACATAATCATTTAACTAATAGAGTTTGCATTTATTGATACTGTTGAATTGTATATAAGACTGTTTGCTTCAAAACTGATTCAGAAATAACTTCTTGTATAATTTTTTTTATATCAACAGAATTGTGATTATAAAGATTACCTAAAAATTGTTTTTGCAAAATATTTAATTTTTCATTTAAATTTGTTATACCAAACAATTAATTTTATAACAATAACATCTTTATTATTATTACCTATTAGCCATAATGTTTCTTTCCTAATATGCACATACTGACATAAAAGCAATTTATTTAATAATGTTTTTAAATTTGATAGTGAATATTTTGAATTTTCCAATAGAAACTTTGCGAATTGTCCAGATGTTTCTTGTATGGTATTAGCTAATATTCTTATACATGCTGTGATCTATAATAAAAAAAGAACTTTAGTATTATATATAGTATATAGTATTTATATATACTTATATATACAGTATTTATATAATATAAACATATATTACCATTGAGACAAATACATACCTCTATTATTGATGTGATATTGTTTATACTATTTTCATATAAATAATCAATTATCAAAGGGATTGCAGAATATAAATATATGTGACATGATATTTCTGAAGATAATAATGCAAGCAACCAAATAAAATATGAATCTTCAAATGTAAAGTTTCTCTTTATAGTAGCATTGATAAGTTCAATAATTTCTTCTTTTCTAAAAATATTCATACAATTGATGGAATATTTTAAAATATATTTTAAAAATTAAATGAAAAAAATAAGAAATAATAAAAATAGTCATTACAAGATGTATTGAAAACCAATATGTACATAATGCATAGCAGTATAAGCTACTGAAGACACAATTACATTATCACAATTGTACATCAAGGATATAATATATTTCAAACAATCTTGGGCATGAAGAATTTCAAATGCTTTATTACTTCCTGAAATTAAATTTCCTATTGTCCATATACATATTTCCTAATGAGAAAAAATATATTATTTCAAATATTTTTACATCATAATTGTAATATAATCTTTAATTTTTTAACTTACCAATAAAGAATAATTTAAAGTATCTAATTTTGTAATAAGATATGGTCCAATACTTTTCGTTAATGAAGTACATGCTTTAGCATTTCCAAGTGCTATATTACAAGAACAACTAATAGCACATAATTGTAAAACAGGGTCATTACTAGAGAAATCACGTACCAGTGCAAATAAGACGTTATCCACTTTTAAAAACGAATTAACATTTTCTTCACTCTAATAAAAAATAAAAAAAATATTATAACATTAGTATATTTATTATTTATAATGCATTTGAATTATTACCTGAATAAGGGCATTTTGAAGCTCTTTATACTCTTCAATAGATAATGCTTTTTTTTTAAGAGCTTTTGCTTTTTCAATTACAAATTCTGTTGTAAAAGATGAATTCGTTATAATATTTCCTAAAGCCACACGACTTTTATTTACTGTTTTCATACGATTTTCCTTTCTTTCTATATGAATCAATTCTCTCAATCCTTCCCTAATAACCTCTACAGCATTTTCTTTTATTGGTTCTTCTATTTCCATTTTATTTTTATTATTAAAATAATTATAGAAAATTATACAAAATTAAATTATATAAATTACTTTGTAGAAAAAAAATTTCAATGATATACTTTTTGCACGATATTTATAAAACATTGGTCTTTAAATGCAACCAATCAGGAAATATTAATCAGTTGATTAAAATTGAAATAGATAAAAAATTAACAAAATACATTAATTAAATATATACATTTATTCTTTTTTTCTTTAATGTTTAATATTATAATAAGAAAATATAATTTTTAGTTTTTTGAAATGTCTATAAATAAATAAAAAAAATAAAATTATAAATAAATAATATATATATATATATTATTATATTTTGATATTATAATTAATTGGAAAATAATAACTTTTTGAAGAATTCAATAGTCATTCGAGACAAAATCATCATTGATTAGCTGATTATCTTCCTCTATTTCTTCATTTTCTTGAATTCGACAAATCGATAGGATATTATATATAGCATTTGGAAAAGTGGACGTTGGACCGAGAACGTGCAATCGTATATCGCATTTTTCTAATGTATATTTCCATTTTAATTCAGTGCGTTGAGGAAGTATCATCTCCTAATAAAATTTATTAAAAAATACTGAATTAAAATTATTATAATTTAAAAAATTATTATACTTTAATAAATTAAATTATTATACTTTAATAAAAAACATTAACAAACCTGAAATTCATTAACTGTGCAACCAAGGACACGTTCAGCTGCATCTCCGAATAATCGACAACCAATAAGATATCCTGTGCTGTCTCTTAAATTGACTTTTAGATTAAGGCTCATTATATTTAAAGGCACGCGAGTTCCGTTGCCTGAAGGACATTCGAGATTCATACACGAATCTCGATTATCAGGAATGATTTTCTTACATAAAGCACTAAAAAACACGAACTATTAAAAAATATTGAGGAAAAAAAGGAAATGCACTAACCATCTTATAGATATTATTCCAGGATTTAAATTTTCCACATTTATATCCATTACGTAAGCCTTTAAAATCGTAGCAAATTGAATTCTTTCTCCTTGTTTTGATTTTCTGTTTAGCTTTTCCGAAATTTCTTGAATAGTCATAACACTCGTAATCGTATCCGCTAGAAAAATAAAAAATTAAATTATTATAATTTTTGAAATCAAAATATTGTTTCAAAGTAAATATAAAATTAAAAAAATATAAAGCAATATAAATCTCAATAAAAAATGATTCTTCTTATATATGCTTACGATTTGGTGTCACAAAGTTTCCGGACATAATATCATGTTCGTAAAATTGTACCGCGTTTCTTATAGTCGTAGTTTGCGATATATTTGGATTTTCGGTAATCATCGTTTTTTTAGCTAGAAATTTATAAACAAAGTCAGAAAAAAGTTAAAATTATATGAAAATTTTTCTTCAAATTCAATTTTTTGAATTACAACCTGTAGATAAAACAATTTTTTTTTTAAAATTGTCGTATGCGATACGAACATCCACAAGAAGGAGTACAGTACGTTTAGGTTCCCATAAAGCTGCTTTTTCGATCCATTCATCTTCCCAAAGTATTAAAGACACTACTTCATCCGTGGATCCGTCTACTGCTTCAAAATTACGGAACTTTATGTCCCTGCCATCACGTGTTATCACATTTCGAATATCACTGATCTATTCAATACGAATTTTACATAAGTTTTGAAGTAAAAAGTGATATAAAAACAAAAATTTCGAAATATCTAAAATATTTCAATTCAAAATGTTTTTCTTATAAAGTTACGCAGATAGATTTTTAAAAAATCTTTTTTAAAAATATTGTCTTATATTTAAGATAATATTAATAAAAATAAATTTAAAACAAAATTTTTATCAATATCCTTAAATGATTTTTAAATAAATATGATTTTTAAAACATACAAAGGTAACAACCACCAAGATGTCGACATATTGATCGCGTAGCGCTTCTAAGTTCTCAAAAATGCTTTTCAAAGTTCGTAGTCCGTTCAGATTCTTAATCGGGAGCATCAGTAAAGGTTCATATTTTGCGCGTGTTGGTGCATCATGAATTTGTACTAACGCGTTGCCCTCGTTTACGGTCAAGCTACATGCGCTGGACACCCACGGCATGAAAAGTTCATTCCTGTCTTCTGGACGACGCGCGATTACTTTTGGATTAATTACCTCCACTGTAAGTCAATTTAATTTAAATTTATATATAGTTTAATTTGATATGTGTATAATGAATGTATAAAAAAATCAAAAAGTAAAAGAATTAGAAATTATTAAATTAAAAGAAGAAAAAAGAAAATATGCAGCGCATAATTCAAGTTTAAAGTAAATTTATATTCAAATTCAAATATTTTACACTCAAATTAAATTCAAACATTTAAATTTAGTTCAAATTTTGAATTTAAATTTTATTTGATAATTTAATTACATATATTATTATTTTTAATTTATTATTACAAACCTACGCTACCAATATGAAAACTGGAAAACAATTTTTTAACAAATTGTATACTGCCCCATATAGTTACGTTTATAGAATCCTCTAAAGAATCACGTAACGTGAATGTCCATACACTTCGATCGCCATTGTTAACTGTAATTATTATAATATATAAATTAATAAAATTATATAGATATTTCATGAAAAACTTTGTCATTTTCATGCAAAACTTTAATTCAAAGAAAAGAAAAAATAAAATTCATACATCTCGTTCGTGTAGCATCAATCGTTTTCATATTGAAACTATTTACAATTATACCAATTACAAGTGCATTTTGCATACCAGGTTGTAAAGATTTTAATGCTTGTTTATACACTCCTGACATTTTCAATTCTATTTTAATTTAAACTATATCTATTTATAAACTATATTTACTTATAACTATATATATTTATCTATAATCTTTAAATTTATATTTTAATAAATTGAAATTCCACTTTGTTCTTAATATTGTTTCTGGAATAAATACAAAATAATTTTTACCGCCGTTGTTGCCAATATTTTAAAATTTAAAGTATTAATTTTTTGCGTATTTAATTTTTCTAAATTATTTTCAAGATAATTTTTATTTTGATTATTTTTTTTTAATCATTAATATCAATAAAATATTTTTAATATTCTTGATAAAATCATTATTAAATATAAAAATATGAGTAATTCTGATAGCAAATATTAAAATATTATTATGAATCAGGCTTAAATGTTTCTGTTTAAATGTTGGTAATTCTGTCACTGATGACACTTGATTCATTTTCATTGACTAGTGACGTCGGTTTATGGGAGGTGAATATTTGTGCGAAGTTTATGATTTAAAACATTTTTAAAGATATTACAAGTGTCAAGATTCATTTCATATAACCATGGCTGATAACGAACAGAAGGCAATGCAATTATTAGTGGAGGCTGAAAAAAAGTTAACATCTTCAAAGGGCTTCTTCGGTTCGCTATTTGGGTACGTTTATGACATCGATTTACTTGAACTCATCCACTACTAAATCTGCAATTTCAATATGTATTATTCATTTACTTTGATTTATAGTTAAAAGAAACGTAATTTTTTTTTTTTGTTAAAATAATTAATTTCTTTATATCTTTTTCTTTACCGTTCAATAGATTATTCATTTCTACGCATTTTCACATATATATCTGTATATGTAATAATTTCTATTAACGATATAGCATATCAAAAACTAAATTAAATCGAAAAACATGAAAATATATACTATCTTTTAACTAACTATTTTAATCGTTTGACGTATTAATATTTTATATTCATTTTTTATTATATTTCTACTTTTAGATACAATATTTGTTACTTGATAACTTTTAATATCTTTTTTTTCATATATCATTTATGTTTCATATATATACATATATATATAATAATACAAGTTATTAATATAAGTTTTAATTATTTACATATTTTTATTATTTATATTACTATTATATTTACTTATAGAGGATCATCAAAGTTTGAAGAAGCTGTAGAATGTTATCAACGTGCTGCAAATATGTTCAAGATGGCAAAGAATTGGAGTTCTGCAGGAAGTGCATTTTATGAAGCAGCAGAGTTACATGCTAAAGCAGGCAATCGTCATGATGCAGCTACTAATTATGTAGATGCTGCTAATTGTTTTAAAAAATCTAATATAAATGGTATAATGATAGTGATATATATTTCTAAAAAGATAAAAAGTATAAATAAAAATATAAATCTATTATTTTATATCTTTTCTAGAGGCAATTAGTTGTCTATTAAAGGCAATTGAAATTTACACTGATATGGGTCGATTCACAATGGCAGCCAAACATCATCAAAGTATAGCTGAGATGTATGAAAGTGAAGCTGTAGATCTTGAGAGAGCAGTTCACCATTATGAGCAAGCTGCTGATTATTTTCGTGGAGAAGAGAGCAATTCCTCTGCAAATAAATGTCTTTTGAAAGTTGCACAATATGCTGCACAACTTGAAAATTATGAAAAAGCTATTCAAATTTATGAACAGGTAAGTTAAAAATTTTTATTATTTTAAATTATTGCAGAAAAAGAAAAGATTATCAAGTTCTATTTTCTAGGTTGCATCTGCATCTTTAGAAAGTTCTTTGTTGAAATATAGTGCAAAAGAATATTTTTTCCGAGCAGCGCTATGTCATTTATGCGTTGATGTATTAAATGCTCAACATGCAATTGAACGTTATCAAGAACAATATCCTGCATTCCAAGATTCTAGAGAGTACAAATTGATAAAGGTATAAAATATAGAATTTGAAAGATAAAGAATTTGAAAGATTTTATTGAAAGATAATAAATTTTTTTATTTAAATGTTATAAAACTTTTGTATATTTGAAAAAAATTCGAAGTTATTTTTCGATTCGATTTCAATTAAAGATGTTTCAATTTCAATTTCAGACATTAATAGAACATATCGAGGAACAACAACTCGAAGGTTTTACAGAAGCAGTAAAGGAATATGATTCAATTTCACGATTGGATCAGTGGTACACAACAGTATTATTACGTATTAAAAAGCAAGTTGACGATAATCCAGATCTGCGCTGATCGGTTGTTCCTATTTTGTGCTATTTCTTATCGATGATATTATTAATCCAATTCTATATGTATTCTTTTTTAAGTCATATCCTGCTTTCAGTGGAACTTGTAAAGTAGTTTCGTTTTTGTACCCAAATATATTTTTCATAACATCTCCTTGCTCTCTTGGCAACTATTACATTCATCATTTAAATTATCATGAATTTATAGAATATTGTCATTAAAAAATATAAAAAAAAAAGAGAGAAATGAACTTCAAATATTCTACGATCATTAGTAGTTAATTTAAAATGCCCATATACAAGGCATAAAATTAAATATAGAAATAAATAATATTTAAACTTTGTTGATATTCTCACATTTATAAATATATAAATAGCTTGCCAGAAACTACAGCTTGTGCAGTTTCATTTTGCAGCATGCAATTGCAATTAATTATTCAATCAAAAATAATTTATGTTTATTCATTAGTCAGTAGATGTATAATTTTATATAATATTTTTAAAATTTGTTAATATTTATTAATAACTTGAAGTAATTATTAACAATAACAATATATATATATAAATGCAATATATAAGATTTTATAGTTACCGAAAAACAATTACAAATTATGTTATTATATAGATTACTACTTTCAATAACAATATCATTCGATTCTGTATCTATGTTTCACTTGGAATTGTTATAACAAAACGATAGATCGTCAGTTATCTTTACACTGCCAGAGTATCAGAATAATGAATATGGTATGCATATTATAATCTTCGGAAAATGATGTATTTTGTATATTGAATTTTCTTGTTTTTCTTAAATTTTAATTTCTGTAAAATTGTATTTAAATTACAATTTAAAATTTTAATTATATTTTATAAAGAAGATTGAACATATTCATATTGTTGGAAACTGAAAATGACGGTGCATTTAATTACAAATATCATAACATCTTATTTTTGTTTTATTAAAATTAATATTTATTCATATTCTTCCATTGTTAAAAATTAATTTTATCATTGTATATTTGTACTTAGACATAGAATTGAAATAACATATATTAGTAATTAAAAATGCGATAAATATTGTAAAAAAAAAACTTTATTTTAATTAATTTATTGTTATTTAGCAAATTGGATATTGTGAATTTACTACGATATTTTATATTTAAAATTGTATTGTTTGAATATACATTTATGAAATATATACATATATAAATATTCCATTGTTAAATAGGGATAAGTAATAAAAATTTTTGCATGCGCAGAAAATAATAAAGTGTGCATTTCATAAATATTGCGAAAAAAAACAATTTTTGATGCACATAATTAATATTGCGTTATTTCCATTATGGAATAGTTTTGAATTGTAAAAAAAATTCAATAAAAAAGAGTTGCAGGTAGCGAAAAGTAATGTCTAGATTATATACTCTTCTATATCTTCTTTGAATATATATTACGAAACATATTAATATATGTACATATATGTTAATATATTATTTAATAATAATTTAATATTTAATAAGTAATCAATAATTTATTCATCAACGTATGATCACTACTTGTTTTTTTGAAGCTAAATAACATTTAGATTCAAAATTGTATCTTACTTAGTTCTAATTATTATTATATTGCGTATTAAATTTTTTCGAAATCCTGAAAACAAATATAACTTAAGTAATTTAGACATCGTCATTTAATAATTGAAAAAAAAATGACTTTTAATGATGCGACTTTTAATGAATTTGTGATGTGAAAATGCGTATTCAATCATTTTTAATTTTTTTTTTTATAAGAAATCACTTAAAATTTATTTTTTTATTTTATTTAATTTATTCAAATAATATAATGGAAAAAATTACTATGTATGTATGATATGGATACTCTGGATTTATATTTCTTTATTAAAAAACGCAGAAATTTGTTTTTGTCATTTATATAAAGATTTATTTATATATACATTTATGTATCTTTGTATTTGCTTTCTGATGATGAAAATGAAACTATACTACGATAAAAGAAACTCATATATTATTCATTTATTTTGTTTTATATTATATGTAAAACAATGATTGCAGTGTTAATATTTAAGCAACAGTACTACGTAATAGATTTCTTAGTATATAGCAATTAATATGCTTAAAAAAATACACGCTTGTAATAAATGATAAATCTATCATACCACGCAAAATATATTTAAATCATTTTATAAAGTGTCGTAGTCGATATTTAAATATTATATCGAAACTCTCTAAATTATGGAATGTTAATAAAATAGATGATATAATAGTGCTCTACTTTATTTTAAAAATTTCATAAGATTAATTGTATAAAACATGTATAACTTTCTTTCAATATAATATTTAAACAATACATAAAATATATATCTATATATTATATAATGGATAAATATTATAGTGTTTTCTTCGCATTGTACACATAGATGATTGCATATTATGATAATATTACTTTGTAAATAAAAATAATTGAATACAAAGCTTAGTATCTATATTATGAATCATTGTATTTTTAGTTTATGAATTAAAATAAAATTGAAGTTATTAATGTTTCTAGAAAATAAAATAAAATATTTTCCATAATATTATAAAATCAATTTTAAATATAACAACCGCTAAAGTGTTTAATGTGTAATATGATTGGTTCATATAAAACTCATATTTTTAACAAATTGTGCACATTGTATTACTTGAAATATTAATTATTAATATTATAAAATTAAAATACAATATAATATAAATCATATTGAAGTAAAAATTAAAAAATCATGATTACTTTCCAAAATTGTATTGAAAATTTCAACCAATACGTAACAAGCGCTATAGGAAAGTGGTCTTCCTCATTGGAAGAAAGTATTTTGATATGCACACACACATATATTTCTTGTCAAGAATGCGGTCAGTGAACTGCTGGTCTTAATATTTGAATATCGATTAAAAACAATTACATCCTCAAAATATCTAAAGTGAATGGATAAAAAATTAAATAAAGAAAACTATATAAATATCGTATCGTAATTATACTAACTTTTACATATTCCATTTCAATTATATTTTTTTCATTTTATACACAATTCTTATTTGAAAGGCAGTACTTCACGTACGAATGCTCGAAGATTGCTCGTTCTAATAGATGTGCTGTGAGCACTGCTTTCGATTACTCCGTTTTCTTTGCAAATCATTTTCTTAATTAATTTCAACTATACAACAAAATATAGAAACAAAATTTTTTTGTTTCTGTTGTGAATAATTAAGCCCCGGATCATCGAAATAGCAAGAGAATCTTGCTTTTAAATACGTTTATCTTGGGACAGGTGAGCGACCTATTTTTTGCAAACTACTTTGTCCAAAAAATAATTTTTTGCTCTTGCTTATTGTAAATTTCTTCGAAAATTTAATTTAACTATTTTGTATTACTGTTTTTTGCTTACACACGCTTGATAATATAAATTAAACCAATAATATCGCGGGCAATCTTTGGCACCTCAGTCACCTATTTTATAGGTTGGGTTTATAATCTCGGCGAAGTGAAAGTACGTAATAATAGTCTATTAAAGAGAAAGGATTGAAGATTGTACAATCGAATGAAGATGCACGTTGTCAACGTTTTTTTACGGCGAACATAGCAACCAGAAATTTGTATGAACTTTATTTTCCATTACATTGGTACATTGGTACATCTGTATTCACTTTAATTAAACGTATCTTGAAAAATTTATGACGAAACACTTTTAATTTTATAGTATTTACATTTTTTCACAATTTACGAAATATTTTAACAAATGATTATTTCAATATAATCTTTCATATAATTTTGTATATAAAGTTTTTATATACATAAAAGTGCACAGATTTGTAATAATATAAATGTTATTACAGAATGGCACGTGGGCAACAGAAAATTCAATCACAAGCCAAAGCAGCTGAGAAAGCTGCAAAAGTAAAAAAACAACAAGGACATAGTGCTAATGAGCAAAAAAAGGCTGCACAGAAAGCTTTAGTTCATGTGTGCATAGTTTGTAAGGTTAGTAATGTTATTTATTTTTTATTGTAAATTTTAGAGTTTTTAAAATTTTAAAAATAATGATCTGTTTATAGGCACAAATGCCAGATCCAAAGACATATAAACAACACTTTGAGAATAAACATCCTAAGAATGATTTACCAGAAGATTTAAAAAATATATGAGAGTAACATGTTGCACAAGCATGCAGGTTGGGATGGAGAGAGCAACAAAAAAATTATTACAAATGACAAAGTGATATAGTTCAACATTCAACTATTAAATAGTCACAAACAAGAAAAATAAATTAAATCTTGTTAGTGTTTAAAATGAACTATCGCACAGTTAACAATTGAATTTTTGTGCACAGCTCCAAATTGTAATATTATTGATAATTCATTTGTAAAACAAAATTGTTCATTTTTTTCCAAAGATACTCAATAATGTTCATCTAATACATGATCACTAAGTTTTCATTTGATTGAAATATGTATATTGTTAAAAAATAAAGTTAATCAATTTAGCAGAATAATTTACAAATGTTCATGCATATTTTAATGTTACAGGCAGTAAAAAATATTTATTGTATTTTTCATGAGTAAAAAAAAAAAAGATGAAAGAAAAAAATATATGTTTATGCTATATCTTTTATTCAAATTTAGAATTAACGAATTAAATGTAATAGAAAAGATTATTTGCAAAAAATAAGAAACTGCCATTTTTTTATAATGTTTTTGCCAATTATTCTATCAATAAGAGTATTAAATGTGTAATATTATAACATATATGTAATTTTCTATATGAATATTTGATCATTAAGTTTTCATTTATTTGCTTAATTAATATTAATTTTTAAGCAGATAATAAGAATGATGATAAAATAAAACTTGATATCAATTTTTTCACAAAATTAAATTTTACTATTTTTTATTAATACTTAAAACTAATATTTAGTGCTATTCTCTACAATATTTTTGCATATTTTTTGCTTTTTCATGTGAGTGAATAATGATTATAGTATGAATATTATTATTATATACAATGATTTCTTTTTTTCATTCTGATTTATTTCTGACTTATATTATTATATATTTGCTATTATATATGAAAAAAAAACATGTAGAAAAGTACTACACAAACGTCGTATTTATCGTATTTAAAAGAAAACTTGTTATTCTTGATAATTTTCAAATATAATATATTTTTCTTAAAGTATCTTTTAAAAATTTTTATCAGAATCTTTATTGAAATTTTTCAATTGTCGTTTGATTAACTATTTTTAAATATCTTAACATATGTTTGACACAGAAATAGTCTGTATGTGAATTATGTAATTTATTTTGAAAAAATAATTAAAATTTTATAGTATAAATTGTTATTTCGTTCAAATGATCTACAATTATCCATATTTATCAAAAAGATTTTTAAACAATATTAGATTTCGTTCCATTTAAAAAATAAAAATAAAAAAATAATGAATAGTAAATATTCTAAAATATTCAATATTTTTCTCTTCCTTATTTTAAAAAGGATTTCGCATTTTATTTGTCTTTATTTTTAATAGTATAATTTTTTGATAGAATGTTATAAAATTCATTTCTACTTCCTTTGTTGTCGAATCAGACTTTTATCTATTTAAATCCCTCTGCTTTTGCTGAGCTAATCATGTACAATACATACATATTATATACATACAATACATACAATACATACAATACATATTAGATTGCGAGATCATCATCTTAGAAATTAAAGTAAAGTAAAACCGAGAATGTAATATCTATATTTTTTATATTAAATATTAAGATAACATTGTTATTTTGAAGAAACAATGAAAGTGCCTTCAATTAACATGCCGTACTTGGTTTGTAATTATCAGCTAAAGGTATAAACAAGAAAAACATAATGATAGTAATAGTAATAGTAATAGGAGAAAGATAAAAATAGAATAAAAATTCAGGAATCTGCGCCATTTTTAGAGTCGTAGAATTAACTTAAATTTAAACAAAAAAAATAAAAAAAGAATAAACATAGAATAAGAATTTATTAATAGCGCTATCTCTCGAATATCTTTCCTAAATCTTTAGAGATGGTACTAATTTCTAATTTTTACTCTACTTTATCTTGCCTTTGAAGAAATGTCTTTAGCATTCGAGTGATGGCGTTAACAGTCAATTTTTACATTATCTCTATTTTTCTCCCACTATTTTTTGTTCTTTTTTTTTTTTGTATTTCATTTACGGCATTCTAAAGATGGCGCTGATTTCAATATTTTTATTCTATCTCTATCCTTTTCCTACTATTTGCTTTCTTTATCTATATTTTATTTATATTTATTCTTTATTTATATTTAAGTTTCATCTATGATATTGATAGCGTTGATTTTTATTTTATCATTTTACTTTATTAACTGTTTTTGATTACATTTATTTTGCAAAATTTATATGTTAAAAAAATTTCATTATTTGATTATAACTTTATTATATTATATTATATTTATTATATTATAACTTTATTATATATTTTTTTTTTGTTTAATATATTAATTAAGAATTTTAATAGAATATATTTTATCTAATCATCTTGTATCTCATCGTATCTGTGATAGTTTGAAGAATATTTTTTTTTATTTACCAATAACTGAAAACATCAACAAAAAATTTTACTTTTTCCTGTTGTATAGAATTTTTTATCGCATCTTGCTGTTTATGAATCTTTATCAATAATTTCAAGCAGGATTTCTAGCTGGGAAAGAAATTACATCATGCTAAGTTCATGGAACTTGAGAATCTTATATATTGTATGGATCCATATTCATTTCTCAGTGTCATTCTGCTACAGTGTACGATCACATTATTAATTATAAATTTGTTTCAATAGTTTCACGCGAATAGAAATTATTAAATAATTTTTTTATATTTAAAATTCTTTCGACAATTATAATTTTTTTGTTTTTTATTTTCATCATCAAGAAAACAGATTACTATTCAGAATATTCAAAAGGTAATATCTTATGAAATCTTATATATATCAAAAATAGAATTATTTCTTTATATTTCAATTTTTAAATATTTAAGTACATATATCATTTTTTTTTATTACACCATAAAGTAGAAAGTAAAGGAAGTAATTCACAAAATATTTAATAATTATAATTATTAATTAAAAATATGATGAAAATAGCAATGGAAGGTTTATTCTTGTATAAAATTTGATAAAAAATTAATTGATCAAAATTCTGTAAATATTTGAAATGGATAAAATTAAAAAGGAAGATTATAAAATAAATATTTTAATTATAATAAATAATAAATCTGTATTAAAAAATACGATATACCCAATGTAATATCTTCTCATATTATTTTATATTAAATTTAAATTGCGTTATATACTGACGCAATAGTTTTCCGATAATTTGTCACATTTTCGTAATAAATTAGTATGATATATCGTAAATAATAAGAGACTATATATTAAAATTCTAGATAAGAAGGTGTACAGATTTAATTAATTATATTGTTTAATATATTGTTAAATAATTATATTGTTTTCATTATATCCATTTTATAAAAAAAATATATTATATATTTTCTTTTTAATTAAAAATTTAATTGCTTATCATATCATATATTGTCAAATCATCGTAACGTAATAAAACTTCGTATCAATTAATTTTTTAGAAATTAGGAGGTTACAATCAACATAAATATTATATCGAAAATAATCTAAATAGATTTCACCATTTTCTGCTTCTCGCAAAAACGAAATTTGGAAATATAATATAAAATAAAATAAATATAAATATAAAAAAAAATTTTTTTATATTTTACAAACATAAAATAATGTTTCATTTTCATTATCATAAACTAACAGAATAATGGATTCGATATTTCGTACGAGATCGCTCGGTACGGCAGCCGAGGGCGTTCGAGATCAGTATGCAGATGGAAGAGCTGCTAAGGTGTGGGAAGTGTTCATTGGCGACAAAAAGCAGAGAACTCAAAATTACAGAGATTTCTTAGTTGGTCTATTGAGAAATAAAGGATGCAAAAGGATTTTAGATGTGGCATGCGGGACTGGAGTAGACTCAGTGATGCTTCTTGAAGAAGGTTTCGAAGTGGTCAGTGTTGATGCTTCAGATAAAATGCTGAAGTATGCTCTGAAAGCTAGATGGGAACGTCGAAAAGAGCAAGCATTTGATAACTGGGGTAAATATTATAATGTATTGATATCGATTTTTGTTATCATATTTATTTTATTTATCTGTGATAAATTATCAATTTTGTTAAAAATAAGTATTGCGATAATGATTAAAAGCAAAGCAAATCAAATCGTAATTATTATTGTAATGTATTTTGACAGATAGATCATAATCTATATATATAATTGAATATTTCATCGTTATTGAAAAAAGTGTATATGTAAAAGAAATATAAATGCATTATTGTGAAATCAGATGAAAATTCATTAAAATTCATTAAAATTGAAGTTTATTAAGAAAAGGAACTGAAACGTTAATTTTTCTAAATTTTTTTTTTTTATTTGTAGAAAATAATAATTATCACAATCAAAATCAAGTGTTAAATTCTAACGCATATTTTTTTTTAACTTTTTCACCGAGGATTATACCGAATTCTTTCTAACCTAACTTTTTTTTATTACTTCATTATTTAATAGTTGGAAAGTGATAATATTTTTTTTCATCGATTTCTTTTTTATTTTTTTATATTTTATAGTAATCGAAGAAGCAAATTGGTTGACTTTACCAAAAGACATTCGTTATTTGTTAAGAGATGGATTTGATGCGGTAATCTGCTTGGGAAATAGTTTTGCTCACATGCCTGATACGTTTGGCGATCAACGAGAGCAGAGGTGAAGACGATATTTTTATTTTATAATTAATTAAAAAAAAATTGAATTTAATGTTTTTATTGAATGATAAAACAGGCAAGCGTTGCTAAATTTTGAACGCTGTGTGAAACCTGGTGGTTTACTATTAATCGATCATAGAAATTATGATTTCATTATCGAGACTGGTAATATACCTCCAAAGTGTATATATTATAATGTGAGTATATTTTTTGAAAAGAATTCGTTGAAATGTTAAAATTTTTAATTTTCTTATTGAAAAAAATAATATTATTTTTTATTTCAGAGTCAACATATGACAGATATTAAGGCGTCGGTATTATTTGTTTCTGGAAAACCTGCAATTGTGACTTTAGATTATATTATTACGATGGATGAAGGAGAAGACGAAGATGAACAGCAAAAGCAAATCAATGAATTCAGATTGTCTTATTATCCTCATAAACTTAGCGTGTTCACGGAGATATTGGACGAAGCATTTCATTATAGAGCCAAGCATACTATATATGGGGATTTTAAAAATTTGGAAGAAATAAAAAATGCTGGTTTCTATATACACGTGATGGAAAAACCGATATAAATGCATTTGAAAGAATCGTTTTGAAATTTGAATCTTGTAAAACTTTAATGCATCTTATGATATAAATATTATATTCTTTTTATTTTCTTATTTATCTTTATATTTACTTTTATATCGATTTTAAATATTTTAATTTGATCTAGACTGATTTTTAAGATCTTTTTTAATTTTTTTATTTTATATACTTATATTTTATTTTATCTTTCTCTTTTTTTCTTCATTATATACGATGTATATCATAATAGTTATAATAATATAAAAAGAGATAATAAAAGGAAAAATCAAAGGAAAAGATTATAATTGATTAACAAAAAAAACTTGTTCAAGTTTTAATCTTTTTTTTATTATAAGTTCGAAAGCAGCTTTCTTTTGAGTATTCTAGCCAGGCTTCGTTCGATGCTACAATTTGATCTCTCGACGATACAATTTTTCATCTTTTATTTTGTTTTTTTTTATTTATTTTTTGTTTCGGTGGTTTTTTTTTGAGCGGTCGTTGACGCCGATTCGTGAACCTCGACTTCTTGACTATCGATTGTTTTACAATCCATACTATTGATTGTTTTACAATCCATTCGAACGTTCCATGCTTCGCAAAATAAAATTGGGAAGACTAGTGAACGTAAGATCGTGGGAGATTCGAAGTTTCAATTAGTCTTTATGGTTAATACTTAATTCTATTCGTTCGCGAAATGAAAAAATCCTTAGATATTTAAATATAACCTCAACGTTGACATTTCGATTCGATCATTATTCACTGACATCGTTCGAATATCATTTAACCATAAAATTTATCGTTTTTTTCTTTAAAAGTTATCATTATCTACTATATATATGAGAATCTATATATGAATTTTATGTTATTTACATATTTTATAGGGAAGAACCACAGATAATGTTATAATTTGGAAAATGTTTCAAAGATCGATAGAAAGTATCCTTTAAATAATCTTGATTAGAATCAGTTATTGATTCAAGAAAATCGATATTTACACAATTTATTGGATTCGTCAAGAAGATTTCGAGATTCCAGCGAGATACAATCGAATCGAAGAATCATAAGCCATTTTTTTCGAATGTATAGTTTTCATTTATATAATTTTATTTATATATATATATATATATATATATAAATAAAATTATATATATATATATATATAAATAATTTTCATTCGATGTCTTCTCGAGATTTTGTCGATCGAAATTCAAGGAAATATCTCGTCGTGTGTTCGAGCGTCGACGATCGCTCGAATTGAAAACAACAACAAGAAGGTGAACGCGAGGAGCGTTCGTGTAGGACCATTCGTTTGTCGCATTTCGTTTCTGACTCGCGTCGAGATCGCACGATCGGATTTTCACGAGAGTTGGCAAACAGCTCGACTGCCATCGATTCTCTATCACCACGAAGATCGATCCTATCGTATCGTATTTTTATATAATTTTTTTTAATGATTATAAATTTAATAAATTAATCATTGATATTTTAATATTGTTTTAATAAATAAAAAAATGGAATTGCTAATAAAAAAAATAGGAAAATAAAATTTTTAAGATTTTAAATGCGACGATCTGTCATTGTTTTTTACAAGACAAATGTGTTTTTCGCGAAACAACGATAAACAAATTCGATTTATAAAAGAAACGAAATTCCATTCCATAATAATCAAGAAAGGTTATGTTCGTTATTTTAATTTCTATTATTTAAAATTAAAATAAAATATAGAAATTCATTAATTCATCAAATAAAATTTTTTTCAAAATATTCAAGAACAAATTGGATCGATTCTTTGTGGCGTTCGATCATCAAAGAGTAATTTTCGGAAATAACAAGGACAGAATTTACAAGGCCGAGGACTTGATTACAGTGCAACGAATTGCCCATATAGAAAAATGGACGAAGTGTTATAGCAAAAATGTTTTTACCCCCCTCATCTTTCTTTTGTTCTAATAATAATCATAATAATGATCATATTAATAATCATAATATATATATATATATATATATTTAATAATATATATTTAATAATATGTATATATTTAATAAATATATATATATATTTCTTTATTTCTTTATTTTTCGCTGGATAGCTATTATATAGATTCTCTTAATTATTTTCACAAAAATTTCGATCACGGCTTCTTCGATCGTCGCTACGATCATAGTCGTCGTCGTAATTTTTCTTTCCTTTTCTTTTTTTATCTTTCTTTTTCAACAAAAAAGATGTATTCTCGCTTGCATCGTTTTTTTTTTTAATTTTAATTTTAGAAAAAAAGATTAAGAGATAAATTTCAGAGTAAAAATGGCTTCTGTTTGTTTCGTTTCTTTCCGAAATCGGAAAAATCTATTTTACGTTTTTTCACGAAACGAAGAAGCGAAAGAAATAAAGACGCAGCAACGTTACGAGTGTATAAACGCGTCGTTGACGAATGAAAGTCGACGACGACGACGACGACGACGACGACAACGACCCGTGTCGCGACGCTCTCTACTCGAGCACGGCGATAATCCATTATTGCAAAGTAGCTGATATATAAAAAATCGTAATATCACATGTTTATCATATCTTCTTTTATCGCGTTGTCCGTTCTCGCAGCATCACATCCGACAATGACCCGCTTTGTCGGCGTTTCGACACGACATCAATCGCATTTCTTTATCTCCGCCATTTTCGATTTTTTTCGATTCTCTATCGATAAATCGATTGAGACGTTCGTGCGTGCATTGGAAACAAACATGTTGGAGAAAAGCGCTTGTGTCGCGATTGTTAGAGACGCGGATCGATCCACGCTGATCCAACGACTCCAATATAACGGACCAATAAGTCGATTCGTCCATCTCGATGTTTCGTGACATTTTCGTTCGAGTTTCACCGTTTCAAAACTTGATTTGTTGCGAATCCTCTCCTGGAATGTTTCTCGGATCTTATGGAATACCATTTGGAAAATGGAATGTAAATTGGGGAATGTAATGGAACCGATATGGTTTTTCGAGGTTGAATGTCGTCAGTCTTCGATATTTTCGATGCAACAGTTTATCGAATCTTTAATGATCGACTTATAGTCACCAATGGAGCCGTTTCACGAGGGGGACGAGGACACGTGCGCGAGAAAAACGAGCTTCCAAGGTTAGTGAATAAGAGCAAGCAAATTTTTCCACGATTCCAATATACGATATTAAAATTTGAATTTCTGATTAATTTTTTTTTTTTTTTTTTTTTTTTAGGAAAACAAAAAAATAAGATTTTTTTTCCGAGATCAATTTTCGCGAATACAACAAATATAACGGGTATGGCTCGGAATCGCGGGTCGATCGACCGGACAAACAACGTTAAAAAGAAGCAAAACGCATCGTTCCCGACGATAATATTCGATCGACGCGCGTCACCTGTCGCAAACGTTTCAACAGCATGTTAAACTTTCACATTCGTTTTAAAGTGTATAGAAACTACGATAGAGCCAGCTATATCGTCACCGCCGCTAAAACCTAATTAACAATGTCCTCTCGTAAACTGTTCGATAATTTTTTTTTTTTTTTTCATATATCTTTTGCTTTCTTCTCGATAGCATCGTGAAATTAGAACTATTTCTGTATCTTTCTTGTACGCTCTCTTTTCGTTTTTTCACGCATACACAAATATACAGACATACTCTTACATACTCTCTTTCATTTTTTTTTTTTTTTTTTTTTTAATCAGCCCTATTTAATATTTATAATATTTACACGCATAGATATCCCTGTCAGCGCGTT
This sequence comes from Apis laboriosa, assembly GCF_014066325.1. Taxonomy (NCBI): domain Eukaryota; kingdom Metazoa; phylum Arthropoda; class Insecta; order Hymenoptera; family Apidae; genus Apis; species Apis laboriosa. Next base: position 1,033,099 of record NW_025223857.1, read on the forward strand.
TGCCCATGTTCCCTTCTTTTTTTTTTTTTTTTTTTTTTTCTTCATTTATTCTCATTTCGAATCGTCGCGGATCAGTCGGATATACTCGGTCTCGACGATCCGTAATTCCGTTTAATCCATATTGTCCCTCTATTAATCCTACAAATTTAAAGTGCATCGCGCGAAGTGTGGACCGAATATTATTTATTTATTTATTTATTTCAATAACGATTAAAAAGCGATTTTTTTGATTTAATTTAATTTGCAAAATTTATGAGTAATTTTTTTTTTGTCGATAAAAGTAAAGAAAAGTAAACGCGTTTCGCCTAGATCAGCCATGTTTATTTTGGATCGTCGAGATTCCGTTTCATGTTTAATGTACATGAGGGGGAATCGCGGCTTGGATAAATAATATTATTAACAATATTAAAAGCTCTTCTCGCATCAGTTCGTCTAAATATGTCCGCTTAAGCTAACGAAATATATATATATATATATTTATTCAGAGGCTTATTCGATTAATCGCGATTTTTTTTCTATTCATGAGATCAGTACTTTCCATCTTTGATTGTCCTTCATAAATTGTGTATTTTATTCACAATTCTTTCTCGAGGCGACAGCAACATAAATATAACATATACATATATATGTATTTTATATCTGTGATCAAAGTGTAAAATTTGATATTTATTATATCAAATTTTTTTTTTTAATTTTTGCAGTACGATTATAAAAAGTTGTTATGTTTAAAAAAAATACAATCTGTCTTTCTTGTTCTATTTTTTTAAACCACAAATAATAAAGAGATAATATTTTTTTTTGCAAAATAATGACACGTGAAAAAGCATATATCTCAATTTCAATGTGAAAAAAGTAACATATCAGGTTCTGCCGTGAGCATGGATATAAACTGTTTTTTTATCGATCCGTTTGTCCGTTTGTGTATGCGTGTGTGTGGATGCGAATGTTATTGCTTGCTCGATGGGAAATTTTGTTCGAGATGGAACGCTGCGCCGAAAACCGAGAAAGAATTAAATCGAAAAGAAACAATAAATAGCATGCTAATTCTTTTTTTATTTTTATTTTTTTTTCTTTCTCTCTCTTTTTTCTCGTTGCAAACGCGTTGACACGAATCACGCGTCATTTTTCATCCTTGCTTCTATATATATATATATATATATATGTATGTACGAATATATATACACGCGTCGTAGTTACAAGATATATATATATACACCTAATATTGCTGTTTGGCTTTCGTGAATGCCATGTGAACGCGGGATTAGGTCATGTTTTGCAATGTAACAAATTGTACGGAATCTTTTTAAATTTTCATAATGGTTTCAGACACGTCTTCACCGTCACAAAAGCTGCATACTTCGAATTCGGTCAAAATGCGAGCAGAATTTTTATTTTTTTTTACTTATTTATTCTTATATCTTCTTTCTTCATTTTTTTTTTTTTTTTAATATTTAATTGTCGTATATTTGTCGTACAAGAATGCAGCCATTCGAGGCGTAGCCGAATTGACTTTTAACAATTTATAATTGTTTATATTATCGTCGCGTCTCGGAATTATTTCGAGAACCATTATCAAATGAAACGTCTTTGTTTTGGATTTTATCTTATTTATTTATTTCTTTTTCTTTTTTCTTTTTTTTTTTTTTTTAACGCGTCAAATGATAAAGCTGAGACAACGAGGAGGAACAATAACGTTCAATAAGCTTAAAAAAATAAGGATGACTTTTTTTTTGTCTGGTAGTTTCTAGGCACCTACGAGAACTTTTTGCTTTTCTTTTCCTTTTTTTTTTTTTTCTCTCGATATACTTTGAATTCTTCCTCATTACATAGCTTTATCTTTGAATAACACGATAATATTTTCTTCAAGACGTTTAAAAGGATCATGGTCCACGAATCGTTTTATAAACGAGATCTTCTCAAAAGAGTAATGAGAATACTTTCTGACGGGAAAAAATGTGACACGAGAGTATGGACTATAGGAGCACTTTTTATATATCAGTTTTTAAATAAATCTATATAAAAAAGAAAAAAAAAAAAGGAAAAATAAAATAGATAAATTTTATATCTCTTATCGATTTTATATTATTATGTTTATTATTTATACTTATATTTTATATTAATAATGTAAAAAAAAAGTCAATGAACAGTCTAAAAATAAAAATAAAAATAAAAATAATTTAATTTAAAACTTAATTAATTAGTTAAACTTAAGCAAGCACAGCCATATAAAGTATAAAATCAATAAAATCAATAATAATCAATAAAAATCGATAATAGTTCTCCCAAGGTTCACTGCAACGAATTTTCTCAAAAATTTACATACTCGTAACCGATTTTGGTCACGTATGCACACGCACTCATAAATACATACACACGCGCTCATAAATACACACAAGCACACATAGTTTACAATAAGACTGAACTATTGAAAAAAACCATCGATCAACATTTCCGCGCTCGCCAATTCCTTTTTTGCGAAGTTATCGAATGAAATAGATAAAAAAAATAAAAATAAAAAGAAATTATGAAAAACGGAAGAACATGATGTAGCGATAGCGAAGCAATGATAAAACATATTTTCATTTCGAGTCACGGAGTCGATTATCTAAAAATTAAAAAATTAAAACGCGATAATTGCCTTGCGATTCCCTTTCCATATTCTCGATCGATTTTTCAAAATTTTTTTACATTTACTGCTTAACCGATAAATTCAAAACGTTTCGGGCAATTATAGAATTTTGCTTAAATCATTAGAGAATTGGAATGTTTATCAAAAAATTATTTTTTTCAATAGAATGAATCGAAAACTGATCGAGAATTAATTTTTAGTTTTTACCTAACCTCATTTTCACTTTCTCCACTGCTTCTCTGACGACACCTGTTATTTCCTTTCCAAATTATTTTTCCTTTATTATTTATCTTCACACACTTTTTTCCTTTCGTTTGTTTTTCTATTTCTTGTTTTCTTTTGTTGTTGTTGTTGTTGTTGTTGTTGTTGTTGTTGTTGGTTGTTAATGTTACTTAAAATCTATCGCGCTCAATCACGAATCTAGCTGAGATCCCCTAAAAATGCGTGTAAACCTACGATTACAGTGTGTGTTAACGTTACATGTTACAACGTGAGTATTTTGAATGTTAGTTTTTCATCCTCTCGTTTATAACGTTTCGATGTCTCGAAGAAGCCGTCGCAAGCAGTATATAATTCGATATACTTTTTTATGTTTTTCTTTTTTCTTTGATACTTTTTTTATTTTTTAATCGCTTGTTTTTGGCCATGCAAAAATATGCCAAGTTCTGTTATAGTAGCGGGACCGTTTTTCATCGGCACGAACACCTTTTTCCCTATATTTTTCTTTCTTCTTCTTTTCTCTCTTTTTTTCATTTTTTATTTTTTTCCATTCTGTTTCTATCATTCTGTTTCTAACTTTCACTTTTTTCTCTCAGAGTCAGGCTCATTTCTCGCGTGTACCGACGAATAATCTCGTTAAAGACCAGACGCGAAGCGAGTAGCGATAATGCAGCATGTTTTTAAAATGTACACAGTGAAATTTTACAGATAAATTATGCCTTTACTCGTCTCATTTTGTTAAAAAGAGTTCGCTAAAATAGTCATTCTCTTTGTCTAATCACTTGTTTAAACTTCTCTCATTTTTTCGAATAATCACAAATTCTACAATCCTCGATACTCATTTACTTCCAATAACTCGCATTTCCTTTTCGCACGACTAACTTTCAAAATACATATTCTTTACTTCTTTCTCCATCGTTGCTCAAATCGGACAATCTTATCGAAACCATGCAAAACCCTGTCAAATTCGCATCTATTATAATTCTAATCTTTGAAAATGAAAATATTCCATAAAACGGCAATTCCTTCCTGCGATTCTCGCTAGAAGAAGATCAGTCTCGAGACGACCGCCCGGAGCCTTAAGAACTTTCACAAGTACTCTCTGGGCCTGGGCGGAGGCCTCTTTCTGTCGGACCTTTCGCTTCTGTCTGTCGTCGTGGCGCTCTGTTCCCTATCGTCGGTGCACTCGAGCATCTGCGTTGTCTCTGTCGCTTCCGAAGGGCTGATCGGTTGACTGGCTAACGGAGCCAACGGTGCAGCCCCCTTGTTTCTCGATTTGCTTCTTCGCTTTCTCAATATCAAAGGTCCAAGAGGTGTACCGTCGTCCCCCCTGGAAGTAGTCGCCTGGGCCAGTCTTTCCAATAATTCTTTGCTCACTTCCCTCGAGGAGGTCTTGTAATCACTTTCCTTCAACCTGTCCGACTGAGATTGATGATGATGATGATGATGATGATGGTGCTCCTGGGACTTGGACATTCTTTCAGTGGTTGTCCCCTGCTCCCTGTAAACTTCACCTCCGCTCGTCGAGGTGGACGTAGAAACCTTCTGTTCCCCGATCACGCCTCCTCCCGACGTTTGAGTAGCTTGGGAGCCTTGTTGGCAGCTCGAGCCTCCCTGTGGCTGGCCGCCCGATTGATTCTGCGACGAACCACCGTTACCACCCGTCGAAAAATTGTTCGTGCTCTTTTGCTGCTGCGGGCTGGCCGCGGGCAACCTGTTCATCAACGTTTGGAGCATGTCCTCGATTTTTGCCAACCTCTGGTTCACTCGTTGTACTTCCAGCTTTAGATCCACTTTCACCTCGAGGACAGCGGCTAGAATTTCGCGATCGTGGCTCGGTTGAGTGGTGATCAATCCATCGTCGTAACTTTCCAATCGGCGAAGTTGAAGTTGTTTCGAATCCGCGACATTTTGTTGCTGTTGTTGTTGCAGTTGTTGGCTCTCCTTCGCAGTTTCCGCATCCCCTGTTTCCTCTATGGTGCCGCTCAACTTGCCAAACTTGGGAAACACTTTATTGCTACCGGCACTTGAGCTAGGACGGGCATCTCTCGCGCTTAAAGAACGTTTGAACGTGTCCACGCCAGTTCCTGTTTCGCTTCCAGAGTCCAAGCTGGAGCTTCCTACAAAAAAATGTGATGAGATTCGTTTTGTTCGTTAAACGATTCGATAAATTTATCGAATGGATAAAAATAAAAGAGAAACTTAATTTTGTTTCCTAACCTAAAAGCCGTCCCCATTTTCCAGCTCGCCCCCCCTTGACCACAGTGTTGTCATCCGCGATGGATACCTTCCTGCTGTGCGAGGACTCGCCTTCTTTTCCCTCCTTTCCATCTTTTCCATCACCCTTCTCCACGTCGGCAGTGTGTCTCTCTCTGCGGAACCTGAATAGAAAAGAGTAGAGAGCGAGAACGCCCGTGTTTAGTCCCCTTCGACATGACACGTTTTCGTCTATTTACATTACTGGGGTTAAAAGGCCAGTTTCACTAGGCAATTAATTAAATAAAGGGAGGAATAATAAGAATACATGGTGTATACAAAAATTATATATGAAGTGGGAGAATAATATTGTACAAATATTCTTTTTTTTTTTTTTTTTTTTTTTGAAGAGTTTGGGATACCATAAAACTTTTGTGACCCACGATCATATTTGATGAGGCGAACGTGATCGCCATTCTGCGTCATTTATTTTTATTCTCATTTCTTTTTTCTTTTTTGAAAGAGTATACAAAATATATATAAATTTATATGTACAAGTATTTATATATATTTTATATAAAGACATATGTGGTTTGATATTTTAGGGTCAAGCAATTAGTTAAGTTTTTTTTCTTTGTTTTAACATAGAAATGGTCATGTTTTCAGTGAGTCAAATTCGTTCTACAGAGGCCAGAAAAAGGGAGACAGCTCCAGCGGTGTTCACGAGCAACCTACTTTGATGTGCCTACGGGATTCGAAAAAAAATATTCTTAATGGTGATAAGATGCCGGTAAAACATACAGGAAAACCTGGCGACGTCGATGAACCAATTGTGGCCTGGAATTTTACAAAAAAAGAAAAAAGAAAAAAAATTGAAAAAAGAAAGAAAAATGAAAAGAGAGAAAAAATAGAATAGATAGAAAGAAAAACAGATAGAAGATAGAAAGAGAATAGCAGAAAAGAAAAGGAAAAGATATGCGCGAATTATAACGAAGATACAGAAGACAAACGTGATCTCGTAACGATAACGAGAACAAAGTTTGTCGTGTTCGTTGACAAAAGTTTGACTTCTTACCGTGTAAGATATGACTGCCATTTTTATTCGAGGTACAAGGCTTTTGGATATTCTTCGATGAAAAATCAGAGCACGTTATCGCGGTACTTTTCAGCTTGGCCGACTTAGAAACTCTCTGTTCGAATCATAATTACACTGTCTGTCCATTGGGAGCATCAAAGTTTAAATTATCGGTTATGCACTGTCGTATCCCGATGGGATACAAACTGAGAATAATAAATCAAAGTAAATAGGTAAGCAGTGTCCGGCACGCGTATCCTTTCATGTTACATTATCCCTGGGAAATAGGATTGTCCCGGAATAAGCGAATTAAAATAAGAAAAAATTTTGAATATTAAAATTTTGAAAGACTTTTTCTATCGATGCACGCAGTTGAGAATCATTCGAGACTTCGGAACGAATCGGAAAAGTTCGGATGGATCGGAAGAATTCGGGTCGATCGGAAAAATTCGGGTAAGATCGGATCAGAATATCAAAGATGGCGAATGTATGGTGAAACATAATTTGTGTCTTTTTAATTGTAAAGTATTTTTGTAACATTTTCCGCAAATTTTGAACAGTTTTTTGAATGATCGTAATAAATTGTTAAATCAAAATTATTAATCACTTTTTATAAGTATCAAGGAGGATCAAATATCAAATAATGCGTAATGAGATTCTGGTCGGCCCCAATCGTGGTTCATCGACGCAATTATTCGATGACAGTTATAATGATAACGAGCTGCCTGATCAACTGTGGGAATGCCATCCACTGTTCGACCCGATTCGATAACGAAAGAGAAGGAACAGAAAAAATAAAAAAAACGGAACGATGTGGACCGCCTCGTATGTTCTAATCACTTCGTAAGTCTAAAATCGTATCAATCATTATTATAAAAGTACTCTATGAGTCTATCATGCACGCAACATGCCGCGGCCGAGGCTTCTAAAAAAGATTGATTAAAAAATAATGAATTCGAATTGTTAGAAATCGTTGGCAGTCTGGTAGTTTTTCAAGCAGCTACTTGGCATCGTTGTATATACGTATATATATACATATATGTAAAATATGTAGATATATACATATAAGAATATAGGTGACAAAGAGAAATTTGAATCCTAGAGTGTGTACGTCACATGCATTCGGCGTTGCATAAAATCGTAAAAGAATCAGATGCTCGACGCACGATTGAGGACTTTCGTATTCCTTTCATAAAGATTTGAAAACAATATTTGTTTTTTATGAATAGACGTAATTAATATATAAATATTATAATAAATTCATAATGTTATAACTTTTTATAATAAATTCGCTTCTTATAAATATTCATTATATTATTTTTATAAGCTTTAGAGAAACGTGCTATTTTATATAAGAGAAAATAAAACAACACGTTTGTTCTCAAATTAAGGGAACGGTTAAAAAATTGACAAAAGAAATACAGAGTCCTCGAATTCGCTCTATACAAATCTTGGTTCCACTAAGAATATATTCGTATATATGTATATAGTATATATATATATATATATATATATATATATATATATTATATTATATATATATATTTATGGTGGGAGAAAGATGCGCATAACCCTCTAAAGCCGTATATCTTACAGCACTCTAGCATTCGTCAGAACTGCAGTGATCGTCAAAAATGACAAAGATTGTATAATGGCACCGGGTGATATGTACGTATCTGGAAACGATGCGATGTTCCTGGACAAATCGATTTTGAATTTTAATTTTTCGTTATAGAAAATTAACGGATGATTAAAAATATCAGAGAGAAAAAAAAAAAGAAAATAATTTTGCAATTTAATTAATTTTCTCAATTTTAACTTAATTATTTATTTAATTTAAAGATTTCTTCTTCTGATTCTAATAAATTTTAAAGATTCGTTTTTTAAAGATTCGTTTTATCATTAAAAAAAATAAATTAATAAAAGAATCTTAAAAAGTATTATGACGATATTGAAATAAAATAAAATAAAATAAAATCTCACGAGAGATCAATTTCAACGAACAAATCAATTTATAAATTTGAATTGGTTTCTTTTTTTTTTTAATTACGAAATAAAACTTTGAAAATAAATGCTGTCGAACAGTCAAAATTCAAGAAAACCATTAAATGGAAACATCGAAGAAGAAAAATGGAGAAAAAAAATGGGAAAAAGTGTCTGAATCGGGAATTCGATTTACCCAGGTTATTTCGTAAACGTGCTGAGTGAGAATACATATTATTAGTTTCTCTTTCAAGCGTGTATACAGCGTTTGCACATCCGTAATACCCTTCGAAATCTTTTTCTCGAGAAATGCGTTATCGATTGCTCCCGGAGGAGACGCGCGAGTTGTAAGATCGGTATACGACACGACTAGAAGAAGAATAGGAAATAATAATAGTAGTAGTAGTAGTAGTGATAGTAGTAGTAGTAGTAGTAGTAGTAATAGTAGTAGTAGAGGAGGAAGAAGAAAAAAAAGAAGTAGAAGTAGAAGAATAAAAAACGATCTCGCGGGTCGCATTTTTTTCGTTCAGTTTGATTTTATCCGAAATGTTTTTTTTTTTTTTTTTGATTTCACGATACATGAATGGAATAAAAATTCAGCCACGGTCCATCGTTGTCGAAAGCCACTCGTCTCGAAGTCGATCTAAAAAAAAAAAGTACTATTTTCCTCGAATCACGATAAATCTCTCGATAAAAAATGTTCACGCTCTCTCAACAATTACTCGTCCGTGTTATAAGCAATTTTAGGCCTGGTATACCTGTACAAAATCGACCCGTATAATAAATATATACATATATACATAAATATACACATATTTATACCATGATATAGAATATACCATAATATGATTCTAATAATCATATATTAAAATTTCTACAAAATGTACAATGTATGTACAAAGTGATATATGTATATATTTATATCACCTATCTAGAGAAAAATCACAATTGAGAACAGTAATAAAAATATAGTTATAACGATATTATAATTAACGATGGTTAATATAATCATAATGAGAAGAATAATTAATCGAATTAATTATAAATATATAGAGTAATAATAATGAATAATATAAGAGTGTATACGCGTAAAAAGTAGCAAAGATGGCAATAAAAAAGAATGAAGAAAGATAAATAAATACGTAAGAAATGAAATTGCCTAAAACTGGGCCAGGGCGGCAGGACGTTCACGGTGAGCTCCTCGTCAGAATCCTGGGACCGTCCATTCGCGGCCCTGCTCACGCCAACGATCTGGGCATCCCCGTCAGTCTTGAACCTTTACGGACAACAGGCCAGCCAAGCAACGATCAACAATCAACAATTTACCAGAACATACGATACGAAAATTTCTAATTTTACTTTTTTTTTTTCTTATTTTCTTTTATTCATATACTTTTTCCTATGTGTCGTAAATAATTTCTCTCTTTCCTTTCTCTCCCTCTCTCTCGCACACTTTCACACTTGTGTTTTTGTTTCGTAATGTTAGTCGTGAATTTAGTAACTTATAATTATAGTGCATGAATATTTGTTATTGTACGTATGTATTTCATTTATTTTTTTGTTTTTTTTTTATCTTTCTTCTTATTATATTATATTATATTATTTTATTCTTTGTTCAATTATCGGTGAAAAAAATTCAAACGAAAAAAAAATGCACACGTACAAAAGAAAAATTTATATATTCATTCGAGATCGTTCATACGAGCTCATTCTCACTTCTCGTTCTCTCGTTCGACATTCTTAGCGAAATTGTGATAAAAAATATACATATATGTGATAAAAAATATTCATATATATTCGCCTATTGAATTTGCGAATACAGACCAGATGTCCACTCTGCGCGGCTTTCCACGTGGTCACACGGACGAATCGAGACTGTACGATTCATTATTTATGATGAGGATACATATTCGCTCGTAAATAAGTGCCTTTAAAATTTGCTCTGCTGAAAGGAAACAGGCTTCATCTTCATTTCAAAATCAATGTAAGTTATAAATAATAATCGAAATTATTTTGATTTATTTACAACTGAATACGCATCCATCGTAATTAATTCTAAATTTTTTTATCTCTCTCAATGTATCTTCATTCAATAAAAAAAGTCACAATATATTTTTACTATATATATAATAAAATTCGATATTTCTTGTGAAAGAATAAAAAATCATTGAGAGAGACGTTTCAAAGATATTCATTCCAGTTCGACGGGTAACAAATCTGTCCCTACCTCGAAAAAATTTTTCGCACCAGATGATCCTGCGCTTGATCTAACTGTGGCTCGTTTTTTCTTCTCTCGGCAAGCTCCTTTTCCCGACGGACATCGGCCACTTTCCGAAAAATTAGCTGCACAAAACGATTCGATTCGATTTTACACGCCTTTTTACACATATTAATTATATTAATTATTTCATGCATTCTTTTGCATTTTCTTCGATATTTGTCAAATATAGAATTTCGTTGTGAAGTATCGTGCGCTTCGAATAATTAATCAGAATAAGTGGCACATCGTAGATTGAACGATAAAAAATTATTTATGCTTCTGAGTCGTTCTTTTGTTATTAATAATCGTTTAAATATCGTTGGAGCTTTTATTGGCTTTTTTATATCCTTTATTATGTAGTGATTATTCGATTGATCGTCAACTTAATCATCCTTATGCGTTTACATCATAGGTAAAAACATTAAAATAATTCTCAAATATATTTTCCAATACCATTAACGAATCCGGAAATAGAAAAAAACTTTCATTTGTTAATTCTATTAAGAAACGAAATGATTAGTAATTTCAACATGTAACATAACTCTATGTTTTAATATTCTTTTAGTAGAATGTAGATAACTCGGGTAATTTAATCTTTTCGATAATTTAGTTTTCGATGCCGGAAAAGCATCTCTTCTCCACTATATTTCCTTTTTTCTGGGTACAGAGTTGTAGGTTAAGGGTGGGAGATGGTTTTGTTCTAGTACGCATGCGCTTCCAGAGTAGTCGATAGGCGCTCTAGGAAATAGGAGGTTACTTGTATTGTACGATTAACCTCAAAATATTTTATTTTATATCGTGTCGATTTGAAAGTCGTGAATCGTTTTTTTGATTACTTCTGTTTCGATACTTCGTTTCAGATAGTTGATGAAGAATTCTAAAAAAAGTACGCAATATTGCGTACTTATACTAATGTGATTCGTGTCGAATCCAAATTTTCGTTGAGAAAACAGAGGTATATGGATTGCTGTGGAAAGTATTTCTCGCGTTTGAAAGGTGGATAATTTTTTTTTTTATTTCTTACGAATTAACAAATTATATAAGTTTATTGTAAAATCGAGTAATTTATTGTAAAATCAATCGTCAAGTAGATCGATTTGTCAGTCATATGTTTATAATGTTTAAAAATGCTTTTTAACAATTGATTTGTGATAGTTTTATGAAACGAATTCGATAAAAATCTATCTATTTCAGATGGGTCATGGTTCAAGCCGTTCCGCTTCATCCGCAAATATTCTATCAGCGGACGAACTAACCTTGGTGGAAAATCTTTTCAAATCTATGTCTAGAAGTTCAGGTTCCATAAAACGTGAAGATATATTTAAACATTGGTCCACTCATTTGGATGATACATTATTGCAATTTGTAGTAAAATTTCTCTGTCATGAACCAGGGAAAAGAGTTTCTACTATTAATGGAGAGAATTTTGGTAGACTCTATGTGTTTGCTGTTCGTGGAAGTCCAGAAGAGAGAACTAATTTAATTTTTAATGGTTTCTCGGAAGAGGAACAGAAACACGAAATACCCACTACTACATTCCTTCAATATGTTCAAGCTACTATAAATTCCTACTTGAGATTACAAAAAAATTCTGGCAACTCACACTATTTAACATGGAGTAGCATTGGGTGTACAGTGAACACTAGAAGGATAGGAATGAGATCTAGAAGTTTATGTGAAGATCTAGTCAAATATGGAGATACTTTATCTATCGAACAAGTGGAGAATTGGTTTTCCACAGCAGCCACTTTCAAAACCATTCAATCGCATGTTTTTCAATGCCTTTTCCTCATTTCTCAAAAAAAAGGAGATAAGAATACCAGTGGTAAAATAAACGATTTGAATCTTTTGCCAGGTTGCAAGGGTTTGGAAAATATACCACACTTTCCTAGTATTCTAGGATTGGGTGATGTTTTGTTTTTGAACTTAAGTTTACCTCATGAACTTCGCAACGAATGGAGATTTCTATTTTCAAGTCAAGTGCATGGGGAATCATTTTCTACTATGCTTGGAAGAATAACTATGCAAGGTTCCACCATTATAATACTTCAAGATATGGATGATCATGTATTTGGTGGTTTTGCTTCGAATAGTTGGGCAACTGGGCCAAATTTTATAGGAAACGAATCTTCCTTTCTATTTAAACTTGAACCAGATATACTTACATTTTCTTCCACTGGGTACAATAATCATTATCAATATTTAAATCTTCATCAACAAACTATGCCTAATGGTTTACTTATGGGAGGCCAATTGAATTATCCAGGCTTGTGGTTAGATTGCGAATACGGAACTGGAAAATCGAGCGTATCCTGTACAACTTTCCAGAATTATATTCAATTAAGTGGTAAGGAGGATTTTAAAATCAAGCATTGTGAAGTGTGGGGTGTAGGTCCTATTCCGGAAATAGAAGAAGAAGAAGGACGCGATTCGAAGTCAATTTTGGACCAAGATTCTTCTTCGAAGGTCATATTGGAAATGTCTGGCCGTAAAATGTACAGCGAGGGATTACGGGAGGAAAAAGAATAATTGTGATACCAGAGATTTGTTTGAGACTTTACACAGAATGAAAAAAAAAAAAAAAGCATATCAGGCAATTAAATTTTTTATCAGCTTTTTAGAAACAAAAGGAAATCATTGTAACACAGTATTTGTAATTCAATGATAAAATAGAAAAAAGAAAAAAGATATTATCATAGCTTTCGTGGACGTTTTAACAGAGTAATAATAAAAGAAGCTTATTTTTTTTCGGTTCGCTAATTAATTTTTTCGAAGAATAAAATTCTAGAGCTCTGTAACGGCCTGATTTCTAGTACTATTGTTATTTTTGATCAACTCTACGATCGATAGAGTGATATAATACCTAAAAAATAAAAAAAAGAAAAAGAGAAAAAAATATATCGAGTTGCTGTTTTTCGAATGCCTATTATCTAGTGCCTGGTGAATCATCAATCATTTTTAATTGGACCTCTTAATACATTAAAGAAAGTTTATCAATGAGAAGAAATTTGTACAATACATATTTATTATATATACATAAGACTGTATATGTGTTATTCATATATGACTGATGGTGGTCACTGTTCACTCTATTGTCGGAAAAAAGAAACCAAAGAATTTACATTGCACTGTTCAGTATAATATTACAGAAATTCAATAAAGAATTGAAATCTTGAGATTTTTTGAATCTTATTTTAATATTTCGTTATACGTCTATCATATTTTTTCCGATTCTCCGATTTCCTGCAATCCTAATCTAACCTCGAGAAACATCAAAAATAATAAAATAATGATATACAATGATAGTCCCTTTCCATATCGCTTAATTAAGTTTAAGATAATAATTTGTAAAAAAACAAACGATATAAATAAAAAAATAAGAAAGTACTTACCCGATGACTAAGATTGTAAGTCAGAACGAGATTCCTGGCAAACGAATTGGCGAAGGCTTGGTAAAAATCCAACACCTCCAACAGTCGATCTCTCTTGATTGTGTGAAGATCGCAATAGGTCAGAGCTCGAACATTGGCAGCGCTCTGTCCCACGGACGGGTTTGTCCAGAAGCTGTCCCCAAACACGTCACCCTTACCGAGAATGGCGACCACTTCGTCGTCTTGGATTACCTCCAGGCTTCCAGTCACTATGAAACACAACGAGTCGATCGACTCGCCTGTATGATACAATAGATCACCCGGTGCGCTATGTGACATCGTGAAATGCATTGCCAGGGCGCGAAGGCAACCGTCAGAGGCCAATCTAGAAATAATCAAGAATTATTTATAACATCAACATGTTCAACTTTTCACTTTAATTACATTTATTAATCATTTCTAATAGTATTCTAATGAAACAAACTAGGCTTGCCTAAACGCAGGATGCTCGTTGAAGACTTTCCTGTTCAAATGAACGCAGATGTCCGCCTTCATATCTTTAGGGCAGTAGTTGAGTACCTTGTCAGTGTCTAGGCCCTTGGTCATCGCCCAAGTGCTCACCACATAATCCATCACGCGTTCGCTAAGAGCTTTCGGCACCTCGTGCAACTTCATGAATTCCCTCACGTTGTTCAACATATCGTGATATTTGGCCGTGGCGGATGTCATCTGTTGGATTATCGTAGTCACGTGACCAAAGATGGTGGCGTATAACAGAGCTATGGACAAAGGTTCAAATTTGTGTTTACAATTTACGAAACTTGAAAATTGCAAATTTGTAAAAAAATCCATTTTTTTAATATTGAGAAGAAAAAAAATGAAAAAAGAAAAAGTATCGTACCGGCAATGATCATCATGCAGATGGTAAAAATCTTCTCGTTGTCGGTTTCGGCGGCGACGTTACCGAATCCCACCGAAGTCATGCAAGTCATCGTGAAGTATAATGCGGTGACGTACATGGTTCTCCTGGACGGTCCCGCGACTAATTCAGGCGCGGTGCTGGTATTGGTCCACAGGTAACTGTACGGGGACTGGGTGACGTTCGCCAGCTTCCACAGCCAGGAATATTGAACTCCGTTATCGGCGTCTGACCTTCCTATCGAGTACCTTTAACGCAACGACGCTTCTTACATTCCTTGTGACATTCGACCTTTAGCCTCTACCAAGGTGATATTTATATACTTATCAAGCAGAGTTTTAAATTTTATAATTTTTTTATCGATATTATTATCAAGAATATTTTTATCATATCTAACCAGAAGAATTATATTAAATATCATCGATCATTTTCCATTTAATTTTTAACAAAGTTTTTTACCCCACCTTGGTATGCTAACGGTAAATTGTTTACAATTTTCTAAGACATACTATAAATTCGACAAAATGAAAGGCGGATCAAGGATTAATTCGGAGATGCGTGAGAGAAGCACGCATGCTTTTTCTATCTTCTATTTTCGCTAACTGTATTATACTGTGTTCACAAGCAGTTTCTTCATTTTCCATTCTCGATTTCGACCGTTGCCCCTCCTTTTTCCAAATCATTGTACTCTTTGTACTCTATATTTTTCTTTTTCTTTTTTTGATTGGCTACTCGAAACGAAAGCATAGGAAGGGAAGAAAGAGGGGCTACGGTGAAACACTCGAAGCTCTCCTTTGGAGAAACGGTTCGCCAACGGAAGATAATAGCGTTCGAGCAAAAGGCTCGCGTTACGTTCCTGGTTTTCCAACATCGTCGATTCGATGAAGGGGCCGTTCAAGGGACATGGAGCCTCTTTGCCGAGGAAACGAGCGGAACATCATCATCATCATCATCATCGTCAAAAGACTTTTTTTTTTTTTTAAACTCTTTTCCACTTTCTTCCTTTCTCTTCTTTATCTCTCCCTCGCACTCGCTCCCTCTTTTTCTTTTTCTCTTTAAAGACGAGGCAACATTAATTTGAAGCGCTACTTCGTTTATGCCGCTTCGAGCCGAAAAGAAGCGAAAATAATTAAGAAGCAAGGGTGAAGGAACTAGACAGCAGACTTGCGGCCTTCTCATCCCGTACTTTTCTCTCTCACTCTTTCTCTCTAGTTCTTTTTTCAAGTACTGGTAGATCTTCTCCGTCTAACCTGAATAACGCGAGAAAAACAATAAAAAAAAAAGTGGATTATCTCGAAGATTCTATGGATTTTTGGCAAGTTAAAATTTAAATTTTAATATATGTTTGTTTTTGAAAAATTTCTAGAACCTACCTATACCTCGTCATCAATGTTGGAACAAAATGACAGTTAAGAGAGAAATTTCAAAGAATTTAAAAATTTCTTTTTAATATTAAAATTTATGGAACGATCCAACAACAGGCTATCCTAGAACTATTCTAGAAGCCAGTGGCAAACCAGTTCCTTTCGGGAATTTTCCTTCCTCAAGACAACATTTTTTTCCCCCTTCATCCAAGTTGAGATCATTCGATTCGAAATTCGAAAATTCCCATTGGAACGAGAGTGCAATGATATTTTGTGAAAGCGGCACGGCATACGTATTGTTTGTTGCACGTGTATGTAATATGTAATATGTCCTGTGTGTGTTCTTGTCTAAGACTGTATTTTTATTGCTCGTGAAATTGCGACGTTATCGGGTAACCAAGAAAGTTCTGTCGCTTTCTTTTATAGCTAGAAAAGAAACATATTAAATTTATTAAAATACATTAAAAGATGAAATCAGGAGATTTCAATATTATAATCATTTAGAAGATTTATGTTTAATTAAAAAAAAGTGAAAATCTTATGTTATCACAGCCTTTATATAGGCTATAATATTCAATTCTACTTTAAGAAAGCGACAAAATATTGTTAGTTACATGAAAATGTTGAAAATCAGGAAGGGGAAACGTGAATGACGCCTAGGTAGATTTAGCCGTCAATCCTGCCGCAGCCGTGTTACCTTTTTGTGTGTGGGCAGGGTAAAATCACCTTAAAGTGACGTACCAGACACAGGCCAGCCAGTGAGCAACCAACATGTAGAAACAGAGCAGTAGAATGAGCATCGCGGCTCCATACTCCAGATACCGGTCTAGTTTTCGAACGACCCGACCAAGCCGGAGAAGACGGACCACTTTCAACGCTGAAAACAGGCTTCCTATGCCGTCCTCGTCATGATCGAACGCGTTGAACACGTCGTACGGTAGGCAGCTCAACAGGTCGATGATGAACCATGATTTCAGGTAGTTCATTCTGATCACCTACGAATAATAATAATATTAATAATAATATAATAACTATAACAAAGTATGTATACGTTCTATCTAAGTTTAAGAGTTCTTAATCTATGATTAAATAATTCACTCTAATAGATCGTTCATCAAATATCTGAATCATAATCAATCTGTGAATTGTAAAGCAATTTTTAAATTATTAAAAATTTGATAATGAAAATTTTCAAAATAAAAAATTTTTATCACCTGTGAATGAATAATAATATATATATATGTTTATCTGTGAGTGATAATTAACTTGTATATTACGATTCTCGTCTATCCGCAAAAATATTTCTTTGCAATTATTATTATAGAAAATTTTCGAAACGATTAAAATTTATTTTGATATATATAGTAGCATAGGATAAAGTGGAAGTGACTCGTGCGGGCCCTGAAAACACACTACGTAAGAGTATGGATGATTTTTATGAGTGTGGAGGCAATTGTGAGATCGGTACCTTAGGGTCAGACACCACCTCGCCACCAGGGCCAACGAACGTGGTGTGAAAGTTGAGGACAATGTCGATGAAGAATATGACGTCAACGATGCTGTCGACAACCAGCAGGGACACATCCTCGCTGGTTTTGTTTTTGAACGCGACGTTGTAGGGCACCATGATGGCCGTGTAAAAAGTCAAACATAAAATGATCCAGTCCCAAATCGCCTTGAACGCGCAGTAATGTAACAAAATGTGCGGCGGGGTCTTTGGCGCCTCTTGTCTGTACTGCGGCATCACGTCGCCGCTTAAGGACATCATCTGAAAAAGAATCAATTTTCTCAATCTTATCCTTTTCTCTCTTTTTTTTTTTTTCATTTATTTTATTTTATTTTATTTTATTTTACACGAATATTATATAAATATTTCAAATAGACTCGAAATCGAATGATAAACACGATGTGTATTTAAATATCAACGATTACAATAATCCAATAATAAATTCGAACATGTACAAATCCTCCGCGGATCTGTTAACATTTCGATGCAAATCTTCTCGGAACGAGGACGAATACCTCCACCACCGCGTATAAATGCAAATGATCTTTGATTAAATATCAAAATCAAAAGTTTTTTCCAATTAGAATTGTACAATTAAAAAAAAGAAAAATTCTAAATTTTAAGAATTTGAATTAAAATTAGAAAGATTATTCATAGATTATTCATTTTGTAAAAGAATATAAATATGTAATATCTTACATGAGCTAAGTGTGATTGCTTCGCGGTGGTTGGCAACGCGGAATCCTTGAGAGCGGGCAGATGGGAGCTGAATTGTGAGACAAGAACAGATCTCGACCTGGTGACCGATCTGGCGAGCTTGGCGAATTTGGAGAGGCCACCCTTGCTGTCGTCTGCCTCGATTGGCTGCTTCAGGGCAGTGATGTCCCGGAAGGTCAACAGGAACAGGACCACTAGGTCCCGTTCGTTCTTTATTGGCGCTATTTGTAGAAGCAGCCATAGTGGTGTTTCTGTATACCCGGAACAACAACAGAATGAAGAAAACTGTCATTGATCGAAGGAAATTGCGATTCGATTGTTGTTTGATTCTAGAATTCTATATATCGTTTCATCGACTAATCGATACATAGTCGATAAACTAAATAGCTATTTACATGATAGATATTACGTTATACACTTGCAGAAAGAATATAGAATTTATATTTATTAAAATTAATTTGAAAATAATTTTGTTTATGTTCTTTTTAAAATCTTTTTAAAAAAATTTTATAAATATTCTTACTGCAAGATAAGATGATTATTCACTCACCGTCATGCTATCAGCACTCAAAAGCAATTACTTAATTACTAACGAACAATACACACGATGCAAATGGATACGATTCACAAGCATATATGATGATTTCTATACTACATTTTGGATATATCTTGGATATTTAAAATTCTAACAACAAGTGATTGAAAATTGCACATGTATTTGGCTTTGAAATAATTTAAACGAAGCTTTAATGATTAAAATGCGTGTAAAAATATTATTTTTAATAAATTTATAAACTCATGCCACCATTCGAAGTGTAGGTGTGTCGAGTGCTGACATCTGATGTATTGTATTTGAAGCAGTGCTCGATTAGAGTGTACGTGAAATTTGATCGTGATGCAGTTTAAAGAATGAAATAAATAATAGAAAGAAAAGAAAAAAGATCAGTTGCATAAAAATTGTGATAAATTCTGCTAATTCGTGCCTATTTTAATTATAAGTATATTAATGATAAAAAAATCTTATTTAATGATAAAAAAAGGTATCGTTCATTCTAATGATAGGATAAAAGAGGATATTCGAAATCGGAAATTATCTTTATATTAAAGTGACAGTTTAGTGATATAGTGATATTCACTGATAGTGAATAGTTTTAAAAGGACAAAGTGTATACCTTGTTACAATTATTTTATCAACGATTGTATACCATCCAACTTTGAGTATGTCGTGTCCTGGTGGTTGAGTATTAACAATATACACACGTAACGAGTCATCGAGGACGAGGAATACGTTCATTTATATTTTTTTCACCTGTAAATTAATTTTTGCGTAAAAATCATATAAATACGCGACTTCTCGTCTTCGATGCCCAAATTGTTTGTTTCGACTGCTACTTGGCATTTTCTGGCGATACTGTATACCGGCTAGAGCTAATTGGACGTGAATTTAGTATGAATAGGTCGCCATCTGGCGTGAAGAGTTTGTAATTCAACTTTAAACTCGATTTACTTCACGATGTTGCTCTATGGAATATGTAGAAAGGTACTTTGACCAAGAAAGTGGACAAAGAAGTGACAGAATAAAGAGGAATTTATTATTATTATTCGGGGATTAAATTAAATCAACGCATGTTTTCATCATTGGAAGGACGTTCAATGATAAATGTCCTTCGATCTGCCGTACATTTTTATCAATTTCATCCCTCTTTCTGCTTCGTCATCTCTGCCGTCCCCGTTTTCTGCGTCCCTTAATCTTTCCTACATAAACTTTCTCATTTCTAATTTTTCGATATTTTCTCTATATATTTATTCTAGCCACTTCAAAATTTTCTAAAAATTTTTTTCTAACCTTTCGAAATATACGATAATTTTTTTTATGAAACTGTAGATAGATCTTTTCACTTTAAAATTTATTTAATTTTCAGTTTTAAAATGTTGAATTAATTGGAAATGGACTACAAACCCTGAACGAGAGATGCGACCTTTGGTATAAGAGAATAAAGATAAACGTGTAATTTGTCTACGGAAAAGTGTACGTACGACTGTGATTATGAGTGTCATCAATCGTGAGAAAGTATGTATATATTCGCGACCTTTTACATCGTCACCGTTAATTCACAACGTCCTCGCAATAAATTAGGACGAAACTCACGGCCAGCTTACTATGTACTTGCCTACGTGCCCGGTGAACTTCGCCAGATCTATCGATGGAAAATAAACGGCATATCCATTATGATGTTATTTTACGGTGTAATTTTACGACGATTTCGCTACGATCAAAACTGGAACGATCATTTTTTTTTTTTTTAACAAATATAATAAAATTTCACGTTGCAAAATTATTCCTTAGACCAGTGTCTCTCAATTCTTTTTTGAGTTGTGATCTTTTTTTGTGATATATTTCAAATAATTTTTGATATCATTTGATATTTGATTATTTTTTTTCTATATATAGGATATTCATTATAAAATATTCAATTGAGATCAACATCAAGCAATGAAGGTTGAGTCCACAGGTTAAGAGTCACTATTAAAGATGAGAAAAAAATCAACGTTGTTTTAGAATTAAAATTAATAATTCGAACTCAAAACTATTATTCGTAACCAACAAGTTGAGAAGTACTGATCTACACCGAAATTTACCAAAATCTCTTCTTCTTATAGGGAAACAAAAAGAAAGCGAAGATATATAAATCTTCTAATATCCTCCAGAAGATTCTGGATGAAAAATAGTCGACACGTGGTAGGAGACTGGTATTATTGGAAGACAGAGAAGATAAGGAAAGAGGAATAACAGTAGAAGATATATAGGATTCGCAGCTAAATCGTCGATGCTGTTACGTACGAAGCGCATCGTTCACCGAGCTGGCAAATGGACAACATCTGCAATGGACAGATACGTGTTGTGATACGTGTTGAATACGTGTTGTGTCTTTAGTACTTAAGAGTGAGATAGAGATAGAGAGAAAGATTTCAGGGAGGAATTAACTGAAATCAAGAGTAGGTGGGAGGTCGAATAGCGTCCTCTCATTATGGCCGCCCCTTGGTCCCGGGATCGTTCGACGATCCTTGTACGTGTGTCGTCTCTTGTTCACGCTAAAGATGGGTGTATAACAATCGTATACAGTATATCTCCAAATGTACATTAATATTTATAGATTTATATGCAGGGTATCGTGTTAGTTGTAGTAAAATCGGACAAGATTTTTGGTGATTTCTTTTTTCGTGAAAAAAGTAAGTCGAGAGGAAAGAATTAAATTTCATTTAAAGATTTGATTTCAAGTATGAATCGAGTTTAAAAAATTTTATATGAAAAATATGGATAATTAGATATGAATAAATTATCGATAGATAGATAAATGTATTTGTAAAAGCATAAACAAAAAATGTAAAGATAAATTATTTTTGTTTAAAAATTTTTAAACAAGAAAAAATTAAATTTAAAAATTCATCGATTATACATACGATATCTAATTTGATTTTTTTAAAAGCAAGAACTTAAATGATAAAATTTTATTCTACATTTTTTGCTTATTTTCAAATGTAGATATATAATCTATCGATAATTCATTTATATCTAATCAATTTCACATATATTTGAAAATTTTCCAAACTAGATTCACTCAAAAACGAAGCTTCAAATAAAAGAATTTTATTCTTTTTTTTTTTTTCTACCTACTTTTTCATGAGAAATCACTCTTTTTCTCTGCCTGAATTGTGCTACAAATAACAAGATAACCTCTATATAAATATATATACGTATATATATATATACATATAATTATATATAAATGGTGTTTTGTTATAGTTAGATTCGAGGGTGACTTACTGGTGGATTTTTCGAGCACTCTTTTGCGAACCTGTGCTAGACATACCTCGTGGGGCACCTTTAAACAAAACGATCATTCGTTATTGGGCTCGGTCGAGTCGATCGGATTCACTAGGATCGATATAGGGTCGCTAAGTTCATCGCTTATGACGAAGAAAGGCGAAGGAAATCTTTTTGATTGGTTATCGAATTTCGTTGCTCGTTACTGGTCGCTGTTGAGCGTTATTTATAACTATCTGTTGATAAATATCGATCGGTAAGTTCTTATCGACTTAAATATTTAAGATTTTCGAAATTTTTTTTCTGATTTGTCATCGACTTAGATTAAGATTTAAAAATTTAAGATTTTAGAAATTTTTTGAGATTATAGATACAGTAGTCTAGAATTTTGTTGAAAAAGTAAAAAATGGAAAAATAAAGTACTGCATATGAAGAAATTAGAAGCATCGTGACGATGAGGTGTTGAGCTGGCGAATGTGAAATATCGTTTCGATTTCACGGGACAACGACGTCTCATGAATTTTCTTATCGAGCACATTAAAACGAATATATGTACATGGAATATGCAAATTACATGATATTTGACTTTTCTCGATAAGAATTTAATTTTTCTGCTGACACGCGTCGCATACAGATTCGAACGTTTTAAGCAATTTTCAAATTACTTTTGAAGATTATTCGAGAGATAAACAATATAAACATTTCACGAATACAATTAAATGATTTATTTAATATTTCAAGAAATAAGCTATTTAATTTAAATAAAAAATAACTAGTTTTTAAATAGTTACTAGATACTTATTTAGTTATTTAGTTACTTAATATTAAATTACTATAAAATAACTAGTTTTTTATTATTGCTTCTGATTAATACTTATCTGATTATCAGGCTTATCTCTAAAGAAGAAATTCAACAAGTCTGACAATCTTTTATTTAAAAAAAAAAAAGTACGCAAAATCTTCTCAAAAAAAAGAAAAAGCGAAAAACGATTTTACACACGCGTCAACTCAACGTAAAGAGAATAGATCTTGGTGAAATGAGCAACAGACGTAAAGAGACTCACTGTTTCTGATTACTTGTATCAGTGATAGGCACTCGTGTTCTAATAATAAGTACTCGTACTGACACACGAGGCGAGTCTGCGTGAATCAGGCGACACCAACAACACGTAAAAACACACGATAAAGAAACTCTGGAACCCGAGACGGTCCGCGTCTACACAACGACGAATGCGGACGGTCCGGTATCCGGTGGTCGACCAGCGTCGAGCATGCACAATGATACGTCATTTTCGTGCCTCGAGGCGTTCTGTCAGAGTCATCTCGCCGGCAATCGACGACTTCCGTCCGTCTATAATCGTTTTCATTGGAAAAATGGCATCGACGTTTCTTCCATTTTTATACTATATGCATATACTATATGCAATATATATATATGTTTATATATGTGAGTCATGAATTTCTTCTTAACCTTAAAGATTGTATTTTGCGACATCAAAGGTATGTATTATAATATTTTTAAAGTAGCAATTGTAAAAATAAGTAAAATATCATTAATGCTTTGAATTTTTATTTATTAAAATTTTTTTTTCTAGTGAAAAGAATAAATTTTTATTATATCTTATATATGTCAGTATATCTGAAGAGGTTGGGATAATGTAAGGATCGAAAAAATTTTGAAAAAAATTGTTTGTATTTAAAGGTTGTATCACACTTATTGACAAATTAATCATTCGAAATTTCTTTATATTTTTTTTATCTTTCTTAATACAAGTACTTCTTAATACAAGTACGTATAGGTTATGTTATTATTTTTAGATCCAATCTGGGAGAATGAGAAATGTTAAAATCAACGACAAATCTGTAAAAAAAAAAGGAAAACGTAGAATTTATTGGCATCCATTTTCGAGATGGAAGTCGTCGATTCCAGGATGAAAAGAAGCCACCAACACCACACTTAAGCTTCTCCCATGCGACGATAGGGGTAATCGGTACTTACTGTTCTTCTTGTACAGCAGGATCTCGAATTGATCGTGAATCTGGCCCTCGAGGCATTCCTCGATCCTGGCGATCGTCTCTTTGTCCGTCAACTCCCCGTACATGAATCCGCAGCGGCAGGACTTTTGCATAACCTAACGGCAAATTCGACACTTTTCATCTTGCGAATTTCATCCTGCATTTCCCTCTTTGAGATTTTTAAGAAATAATTCAAAGATCTAAAAGTATTTGAGTAGCAACTTCTCGAAGATTTTGGATAAATTTTTATAACAAGGTATTATCCTCAGATCTCAATTAATTTTTTAACGTTTTATCAAGATTATCACAGTGAGTTAGGTTAGGTGAGGTCAGATTAGTTGTAATATAAACCGTAAAACTTAGGAATTAGATAAATTTTTGTTTGAGCAATTAATTTGGGTTAATTATTACATTTAATTTCATTTTATAAATCGAAATATAAACGATTCAATTGATCGATATCTTAATCTGATCAATAATCTAACTTAAACTGTCTCGAAGAAATATTAGTAATTTTTTAACGAACATCAACAATCGAGTAAAAAATTTCACAACTGATATTAAAAAAATCATCGAGATCAGGAAATGATATCTTTTTATAAATAATTATCAATCTTTTTTTTTAAAAAAAAATAAAAAATCGATGTATAGAATAAAAAATTTATCTATCCGGATAACGTTTCGCTTTACATTTACCAATCTTTCTATCGTGTTTCTCGAATAATACAAACATGTGGAAAAAAAAAACAGAAAAAAAAATTCAATTTCATCCTTGAATTAGCACCGTCATATCCATATGGGAAAACAACATTGAAAAGCGTATTATTGTTCGGTTGGTAAAACAGAAGTTGTACACGATAGTCCGTATTGGTTCGAAACGGTTCGAACGTAACCAAGTGGATTTAATTGCGGATAAAAGAGGAACAAAAGAATAGAAAAAAATAATAGAAAATGGTTGAATTAGGGAAATCGACGAGTCTTCGCGAGATTCCAGACGTGGTACTGTGCTCCTCTTCTTTTTTTTTTTTTTTTTTTTTTTTTTTTTTTTCTCTCCTTTTTCGTATGAAATTATAATTATATTATACATAGATTGAAATTGTGCAGATGGTTCACACCTGTGTGAATCGCGAAGGTTGGTTGGAAGTAAAACGATAAAGATTGAAAAGGTAAATGGGTGGAGGGAGCGTGGTCGTGGAACGAAAAGAGGCTTAGGGGAGGGTGGAGCAGGGTATTTACCTCGGCACGATTATAGCCAGAGATTTTGCAAAAGCTTTCGTTGCAATAGACAATAGGGAAGTCGACGATCTGAGCGTTCGCCAGGAGAAAACTGCTGTCAGCTGTGAACAGAGAAAAAATGAATGTTTTAATTTTCATTTAATAATAACATATTCATCGTATTAAACATCACTCGATATCAATTTTTACATTTTTAACATAGATTAAAGAAA
This sequence comes from Apis laboriosa, assembly GCF_014066325.1. Taxonomy (NCBI): domain Eukaryota; kingdom Metazoa; phylum Arthropoda; class Insecta; order Hymenoptera; family Apidae; genus Apis; species Apis laboriosa. The sequence goes on from NW_025223857.1 coordinate 1,058,629, forward strand.
AATTTTCTATTGTCAAATGATATAAAATATTTCTTACATAATTTAATCGAATAAATCCAAAATTGATGCTCTCAAAAATTTATTTTAAAGAATTATAAAAATACTAAAAAAAATAAATAAATAAAGAACATGCACGCTGCATTTTATAACTGCGTAACGATGAAAATATTTTAATTAATGCGGTAAATTCTTTGTAAAATAATATTCATTTATACTCGCTCGGTAATAAAGTCGCAATAACAACGATGATTTTCCGCATAACCGGTTTCCATATTCTGTGGAAATTCCAACCTCTTCAGCCCTCTCGCACGGTCAGGTTTTCTCATCCACTTATTCGTTCGCGGCACACGTAACGCATTAACGAGCTTTATACCCTTATTCGAGTTTCATCGAGCCGAGGGAAAAAAAAAAAAAAAGAAAGAAAGGAAAAAAAAATCGTTATCGATCAAGTATCTCCGTATTGCTCGATCAACCTTCCATTTCGAATTCCTTCGGGATTCCTACGTATCTATGTATATTCTTCAATTCGAGAATCGAATCTAAATCTCGAGCGATTTTGCAAAGAAAAGATTGAAAACTTTCATTTTTCCCCTAGATAATTTTTCGAAAATGGAACCTTTTTGGAAGAGAAGCATAGGGAATTTTTGTTTTTCCCCTAGAATGGTGGATAAATTTCCGAGAATTTTTAAGATCATTTTTTTTCTGAAGAATTTTTTAAAAATGGAATCTTTCCAAATTCCAATTCTCGATAATGAGATTTTTTCTTAGAAATTTAGATAAAAAATTTCCAGTGATGGAGCATCATTCTTATTGGAATTAAAATTTCGAAGATAATTTCTAGACAAAATTTCACTTTTTCACGGACGGGAAAGAATTTTCCAAAAATCATCGAAATCATCGATTCTCGACAATGTAAATTTTTAGGGAAATTTTACTTTTCTCTAAAAACTCTGGCTAAATTTCCAAATAATGGAATATTCTATCATCGAAACTAAATATTAAAAAAAACCGTTTATTTCTAAGGAAATTCTCCTAGATAATTTTCCAAAAGTCGTCAAAGCCAATTTTTCTAGGTAAATTTCTGGATATATTTCCAATATTGAAATATCGTTTTATCATCGAAGCTCAAAAACGACAATTGGAGGGGAGGAAGAATAGGAAATTTTTATTTTTCCCCCGAAAAACCTGGATAAATTTCCGAAAATAGAATATCGTTTGATCGTCCAGCTGTTTCTTTATTAAAACAGAACGGCTATGTTTTTCCATCTGTTTGTTCGTGTACACTCGCGAGCCAGGCCGACTGTGTTTTCCGTTACGTTTTCCTTTATTCTTCGCGTCATTGAACGCTCTACCCATGATTCGATTTAAAAAAAAAAAACGTTCTCTTTCATAAACGGTGACCCGCATCTTCGAAAATAATAATCCATCTTTAATATTCTTAATATCGATTTTTCTCCGATGGACGATCCTTTCAAACCAACCAAATTTCCAAACTTTTTTTTTCACTTTTCATCAATTTGAATCTTTAAAAAAAAAAAAAAATGACAAATTTGACGATAAAAATACGATAAAACAGAATAAAAATCGTTCGTAGAAACGTCGATGATTAGAGGAGGTACAAACATATAAGAAGATAGAAATCTAATCTAACCTGACTTAAGCGCGAGAAGAAAATTAAGAAGTCTTCGTCGAAAATGAAGAAAGATGAAAAAAGAATATTTACAAAAAAAAAAACGACGAATATTTTTTCAAAAGAACACGTATGTGAAGAAATTCGTTATTTAATCGAATTAAATATATAAAATGTATATTTATGTAACGTGTAAAACAAAGAATAAACGAGATCTAACATAACCTACTCTAATTGAGAAAACTCTTCTCTTTTCCTCGAATCTGGAAAAAAATATTAAAAAAAAAAAAAGAAACAAGAAAATATGATATGAAACTAAGTCAAATAAATAAAACAAGCAACGATCTTTACCAAACCTAACTTAACCTAATTGAAAAAAAATTCCTCTCTCGAAAATTAAGAAATGTGGAGAAAAAAAAAAAAGAAATAAGAGATTTCTTCAAACCGATATAATCAAAGTCAAACGAATAAAACAAAGCAAAGCAACGATCTTCGCCAAAGATACGAAACAAGAAGAAGAAGGAAAAGAAAATATCCTTGGGATATATTCAAGGAATATATTCAAAAATTGTTGATCTGGATTTTTGCTAATAGACACGAACGAGAAGATAAGGAAAGGTCGGTAATTTTGCCTCGTTTCGTGTAATCCCACGAGTCAAGCCAACCGAATGGACAAGGGAATTATGAAATTTCCAACGTTCCTTTTTCATGCACGCGCACGCGCGTTGAGAATTCCCGAATTCCTATTTAACACCGAACCGCTCTTTTTACCGACTCTCCCTTAATTAAATTCGATAGTTTTTTTTTTTCCATCACCTCCATCCTTCTCTTACTATACTCCTCGCAATTCCATCTGAGTATTCTTGGATATTTCAAATTATCACTTTTTTTTTATTATTATCACTTTTGTTGTTCATCGAATTAACGAGAACATCAAGATAAAAGGTAATTCTTTTTCAGGCGAAGATTCCAATTACCTTCGATTCTCGCCAATTCCAACTCGTCCACCATTTGGATATTTCAAATTGCCACTTTTTTTTATTATATTTGGGGACGTTTGTCGGATTAACAGAGGACGAAGATGAAAAATGAGGATGAGAAGATAATTTTCGCTTTCCTATTTTCTAATTATTCATGACTTTTGCGTGAAGCGGAATGTTTACTGTTAATTTGTAATTAACACTGCTTGGATTCCGCCATTGTTGGATTTTTAATATCGATGAAAATGAAAAGACGTAATTTTCTGTGTACACAGAGATTAGGATTTTTTCTCATTATCTTAGCAGAGTGCAAAGTTTATTTTATTACTGTTCGCGGAGGAATTCGCAATTTCGCTCGTGCATTCTTGAATTTTGAAACTACCATTTTTGGGGATGTATTTATCGAATCAATAAAGAAGGTGGAAAAAAAGTGGACGATCTGCAATTTTGTGTTCGAAGATTTTAATTATCTTCAATTCCTGAAAATTTTCTTTCAAAGACAAAAGAATGGAATTGCAATTTCAAAAAAACAAAAATCGAATAATTATTCCAATTGTCTTCAATTCTTAAACAATTCCATTTTAACAAAATAAAAAATTTTATTTCGAAAGCAAAGGAATAGAATTGCAATTCCAAAAAATAAAAATCGAATAATTGTAATTATAATTCTATTTTCCGACAGAGTGGAAAAAATTGATTTTCAAATCAATTTGGAATCGCAATTGCGACAAGGAAAAACGATAAAAAATAAATTTAATCATTTACCGACTTATTACGCATTAAACGTCGAGTAGGAAATCTTGCACGGCCTTGGGATTTGTCTTTATTATTCCCCCTAGAGCGAATCACGAATAATAACGATAACAGGTTCCAGTGCACGCAACGCGAACGAAACGAGCGTTCTGTGCCGCGTCCGTACCGACGCACTCCCCTGACCTGCCCCCTGAATACGGGTCAAGGCTACGTGCACCGACCCTATGCAACTTTCTAACCCGTCCGTCCGCCCGCCTTATCCTTTCGATCGTCCGATTGAAAGTGCTCGTTCATCCACCGGCTGTTTCGTCGCGAAAATTCGAAGACGAGAGAAGAATGTCTTGTGAAATTTGTACCTAACCTAGAAACGAAGGATTCGAACGAATTCGAGCGTATATGTAAGTACTAATAAGTTTAGGTTAGGAGTAATTTGTCGATTGGAAAATTTCTTTGAAATCGATGTAAAGGATCAAATGAAATGTATATGACAGAGCATAATATATTACGTAGAACAATTTGTTTTCGTCGATGGAACGTTTTCTAACTTAACTTGAAAAAATTCGAATTCAAACGAATGGAATGAAGTATATTGTATTATTAAGCATTTTGTTAATTTTGTTAATTGCAAAATTTCTTTGAGAGAATGAATCGTTTCTAATCTAATCTAATCTGAAAATTTGAAATACATCGAACGAAATGTTATATATAGAGCAATTTGCTTCCGTCGATGGAAAGTTTGTTTGAAATCGGTGTCCAAAGTTTCCTAACCTAACTTAATTTGAAAATTCGAATGAAGCGTGTAGAGCATAATAACATCGATATACATAATTCGTAAGATTTTAATTCGAACGAATTGAATGCAACGATTTTTCGGAATATTTTCTAAAAAAAAAACTAAAAGTTATTAGAAATTACTAATCAAATTTTTTCTTTCTCACCGTTCCCCTTTTCACGAGGCCAAAGTTTAATTAAATTTACTCTATCTAACAACCCATCATATATTTAATATTCATAACCTATTAAATCTCTACAGATCAACATCTACACGTTACTTCGACGACATCGTCATATTCGATCAAAAATTTTTAACCTTTGCAAATATACACGATCTCCTAAACGAAAAATACCAATTTTCCCAAAGAATCGATCGAGAAAGGATCGCAACCACTTTTTTCCCTGTTTTACCATCTTCCTTTCGTCGATTTACCATACCGACACACCACACAATCTCCTTCTCTCTTTCTCTTTCTCTCTTTAATCCAATTCTGTTGCCAACAATCGTCCATCCAAAGAAGCAAAACTACTCGAACAATTCCTCCTTTTTCTCCTCCTCCTCCTTTTCCTTTCCATTTCTCTATCATTCATCATTCGACTATATGGAAACATATAGTCTCGTCTTATCTCTTTCCATCGAATCGGTGGAAGATCAAAGATTGGAGGGGGAGGGAGGGGGAAAGAAGAGGAGGATTTGGCAAATGGAACTCGTAGAAAATAGTGAAGGAGGCTCGAATTCCTGTTGCATAGGCCTGGTCAAGGGCGGGAACAAGCGTGGAAACATTGGAGGATGCATCGTTTAGAGGCTTTTCGAGACGAAGAGGCCGCGATTCGAGAGGACACTCAATCGAAAGTGGCTGTTCGTCGTCTGCGCCCACTCTTCTTCCCCCATTCTACCACTCGTCAACCCTTCTCACTGTCAGGTGTTTCGAAGAAGCTTGACTCTTGATCGACGTCTCGACGGAGAAAGATGGACGTGATGATTTGTCCTCTCTCTCTCTCTCTCTCTCTTTGCTGTGAGATCAATGTCCATCAATCTTTTCGTTAAAGTTTACGTTAAAGTTTTTGATAAATTTATCACAGGAACGAATTAGATTAGATTAATTGAAATTTTCAATCCTTTCGCGTGTTTTGTTCATAATTAAATGAACGAGAAATTGAATTGGATTAATAATTGATAAATTATGAGAAATATTTTTGAATCTTTTGGAATTTATTAATAATAATTATTGATTAAGTTTTAAAAAAGATTTTTAATTCTTTTGCATCTTGTAACAAATAAATTTACAATGAACGACAAGTAATTACGATTAGTCTATTATATAATATTTTTATGGATTCGAAATATATTATATATATATATTTTTTAATAGTCCGATCATTTCTTTATCGTATCCACGAGAAATCGAAACCTTTCGAATTTACGTTGATCGATTTATTAAAATTTACGAATAATGAAAAAGACGATGGAATCTACATCGAAGAAACATTTCTTTTTGAATTTACATATCGTTCAATTCATAATCAACGCACGAAGATAAATTTAAACATTTTTTCTCCCTCGCTTCTTTTATCATCCTACATTTCATCGTCAATCGTATCCACGCCAAAAAACGATCGGATTGGATTACAGCTTTGAAAATGAATACAGATAGAATTACGTTGTTTACCTTAGGGAGAAATAATGCTCGAGGTAATCTCCTCCGCTTAATTCGAGCAAAGCCAGTTATTTATCCAGTTTAAAAGGAGTAGTAGTGGGCCTTGTGGTTCAACGTTTGAAAAGGGCATATTTGGAATGGGCAAATTGGATTGGTGGATGGAAAAATTTCTCGAGACATTATTTTACCGGCCCTCGTCTCGTGATTCGACTCGAGTGTTTTTTCAACGCGTTTATCAACCGAGGCAGCAATCTATGGCAGCAAACCCGATTCAGCAAAGGTCGGTAACGGTCTCTTGAATATGGATGGGACGAACCGACCGATGTAAGAGGACCGTTTCCAACTCTCCTCGTTCCACGGGAGGGATTCCGCCATTTCTAGCCCGGTAACGTCAACTTTTAAGTATTCTATCCCCCCCTCCCTTCCCCCTCACTCTCCTTATCCATTATCTACGTTTCGAAAGGTATATCGGTTTATCGGTTGGTTGCGTCGTAAATTGCGTGTGCGGAAAGTTAGCCGATCGAAAGAAGATTTTGTAAGCGGATTTTGTGTAATGGAATTTTCAGATTTTTGCGAAAGCAATTCTATACACAACAATTCCTTATTTAAGTGGATTATAATGGAATCGTTATTTTTTGATATTTTCTTCGAAAAAGCGAAAATTATCAAGTGGATAATATTTGAATAGGAATCGAATTTTGACATTTTTGTAAAAGCAATTCCACACAGTTCTTCTTAATTGAATTTCAACGGAATCGAATTTTTACATTTGTGTAAAAGCAATTCCACATAATTCTTCTTAAATGAATAAAAAATTGATATTTTTGCTAAAGCAATTCCATACAATTCTTCTTAATCGAATTTCAATGGAATTTTGTATTTTTGCAAAAGCAATTCCACACAATTTCTTTGAAATGGAATTTTCTGGAATTGAATCGAATCTTGACATTTTTGTAAAGGCAATTCCACATAATTTCAATGGACTCGAATTTTGACGTGTTTGTAAAAGCAATTCCATACCATTCTTCTTAATCGAATTTCAATGGAATTTTGCATTTTTGCAAAGTAATTCCATACAATTTTTCTTAAATGGAACTTTCTATTGAGTCGAATCTTGACATTTTTGTAAAGGCAATTCCACGCAATTTCAGTGGAATCGAATTTTTACACTTTTGTAAAAAGCAATTCCATACAATTCTTCTTAAGTAAATTTCAATGAATTCGAATTTTGACATGTGTGTATCAGCAATTCCATACAATTCTTCTTAAATTAATTTCAATGGACTCGAATTTTGACATTTTTTCGAAAAAGCAATTGTTTTAATTGGATTGGAAAAACACAAGGAAATATCGATAATCGAAGGGCAAGAAATTGGACACGGAGATTTATTTTAAAGAAAATTTATTTTAAAAAAAAAAAAAAAGAAATTCGTCTCATCACGGACGTTGTCTTATTCGAAAGGCGAAAGGAATTTTGCTGCTTGCGTAATTTCCCTTGAAAACTCTGCTCGATAACACATCTGTTGGTAGTGGAAAATCCTTGTCTCGCGGGCTATGTTTCACCATCATCGATCGTGTTTCCACCACTTCGTTCTGTTATTCCCCGATAGGGTGACTCCGCCAAGATTTATCCGCTTCTTCGAGGGAATTTCCTCGTGCAAGAGGATTACAACATGTTTTATAAGGGAAAAATATAATACCTTAGATCCACCTTGGTCCTTGGATCCTTTCGAAAAGGATTTTTCAGCAAGAGGAATTAAATAGTAATAATTGTATAATTTTTGAAGTACCATGTTGTTGGATTTTATTTTTTTTTTTTTAGAAATTTATTGGATTTCTCAGGTTATGGAAGAAATAATTGTGTGAGAAATAAGAGTGTTGAATGGGATTCTCTACAAATTTAGCACTTTCGAGATAATTCAGGAATAATTACTTAACGAGATATTTGTTAATAGAAGAATAATTTGGAAGAGGAGTGAAAATTAAACATTCCAGTATTCATTGGGAAGAAATGATTATCAAGATTGTTAAATGGGATTTAGAACAACTATGCCAACAGTGTCCATCATGGAAAAATTATATAAATTCGAAGTGAAATCCTTAGAATTTTTCGAAAAAATCTTCCATTCCAAATAAGAATTATCCAATATTAATCAAAAAAAAAAAAAAAAAAATTAAAATCAAGAATCTCAAACAAGATTCGTCAAAATTTTTCCAAAAATTCATTCCAAATAAAAATTATAAGATAATCTCGATATATTATTCAACATTCGAAAAATTACAATGAATTTTAAAAAAATTTACCATTTATCAAATAAGAATCAACATAACATCGAGTATCGAAGAATATTTGTCAAGAACGATTCCACGAACTTTTATACTTAAACGTATCCTTCGAGTTGAACGAGGGATCAGTAGAATAGCTCGCGAATCAACTGCGCGTCAGTGGAAAGGGTCAACCTTTCATCAGCCTTACCGCACAGTAACGTAACCAGCTGAATTTTCTCCCCCCTATAGCGCGACATTCTTCCTTTGTCGCTAGTGTGTTCCCTCGATAGCTTGGAATAATTTTTCAACAAAATTAAAACTATCTTACGTTTACGTCGTTCGAATTAAAAGAGAAGAAATATAATTAAATATATAAATCGAATTTTTTGTTTTCCAATGACGATGGATAATGATCTGGTTCTTTTTGAGTTTTGTGGTAAAAAAAAAAGAAAAAAATTGAACGAAGCGATAAAATGCGATAACATTATCGTACTTCATACATTTTCTACACAGACATTGTTTTGGGATATTAAGAGCATTTTAAAGGATGTTTAAAAATGGTATCACGATATTCGTGTACATATTTCACATTGTACATTATTTTTACGATATTTATCATGAAATATTTTATATTATACATCGTGTCGTAATTCATCCACAGAATAAATTACCCTCGTAAATTATTACTTTGCAAAGAGATTCTAGAATATTAAAGTTTTCACTTAAAATTATACATCGATCGATGGAACGTATCATAGGTTTATTAAAAACGTCACTTTCAACGATAAATGTTTATGCATTTACGGAAAAGTCTTTGGAATGTAAATTTTAATTGCAATTAAAAAAAACCTATTGATAAATTTTCACGAAAGTGTAAACAAATTTTTCACAATTTTCCCAGCAAAGGAAAATTTAGTGTCGAACAAGGGCGAGAGGGAATAAGTTTTACTAGTGAACCAACTTGGTAATTGGTAATTAAGAGTGTTCGTTAGGATTTCAACTTTGCCGCTCGAGGGAAATTAATATTTTTCGACTTATTTCGTTTCGAAACTCTAGGCAATGTTTCCAAATGACTAGATGCGAGACAGGATACAAACTGTCGATTATAAATCATGGGGTATCAGGTATATTAGAATTTACCACTTGTGGACTTTATTCAATTTTATTTATATTGCAGCATTGGAGCTTCGAATGTAATATTTAAAAGTAAAATATCGTTGAGAATATTTTTTGTCTAATGAATTTTGCATGCGGAATAAAAGTTATTAGTTGAACTGATTAATTTTCAAAAACTTGATAGAAAATACGCTTGATAATGAAAATTTTGGGGAATTATTCTTAAAAATTATTTTTCACAAATAGACAATGAAAGTGAAAATAATAGCTTTTGCTTGTAAAAAATACTTTCAAGATTCTCGAGAGTTTCTGAAATATATACTTAGATATCGCATTCAAGAAAGCTAATATTGCTTACTTTCAAAAAGCAATTCTCAATTTTACTCTCAAACGTAAGGATGCAAAATAAAACATTTGATAATAAAACTCTTTGATTATTGTTAGAAAATTATTTCTCGTGAAAATTACCATGGACAATCTCAAGTCAATCTCAGTTCAATCTTCCATTTGCCAAAAATATTCTCAAAAGCGATTTTCGAGAGTTTTACTCTCAAACGCACTTTTATCTTTAGATATGAAAACTTTATTATCTTTCAACACAGTGTACAGCTTGCGAAAAATATTCTCAAAAATAACTGTCAAGAATTTCAAATTATGAAATATATTCGCAATCCTATATTCGCATTGCATTGCAGAATAAAATTATTTAATCACTTGTGAAAAAAAAATATTATCACTTTATATTCGCATCCTAAGTTAAATCTCGTTTCCAATCTATTTTTCGTTGCCCTTTTACTCCATTTACAAAACCATGAAGTATAGGCGAGAACAAAGATAGGCAAAATTTTAACAATTGAGGTTAAGAATAAAGTTACTTCAATAATCTATTACTAAAAGTATCGAATAATCGCAAATAATACAATGCGAAACAGCCGAATTATGCGAATCAATTATAATAGCTACAAATAAATATTATTCGTATAGCATTTTATGAGTATTTTATTTAATGAGTAATTACTTAAAGCAACTTTATTCGAAATTTTTAACTAGTTACTTTTTCAACTGGCCAACTTCTGGGCGAGAGATTGCGCGTGAAAGAGAAAAGATGTTCGGGACGGTTGGTAGCACTTGATTGGCCTCTAAGTAGAAAAGTCCATTAAACATAGAATCGTGCGTGCGTGTGCACGCGCTGATATTCACGAGATCGTGGAGCAAGCCTTTCGATCAACGAGGGATTCCAATCTTGAAACCGGGTAAAGTGAAACCTCTATCAACAAAATTTTCTAATCCTTTTACTGTAATTTGATTAAACGTTTATTCGTTCCTTCAATTTTCTCGTTTGTATCTTTCGAATTTTCCATAAATGCAATCTAGCAATCCAGCGATAATATAATATAGTGATATGATGTAATAAAATTTTATCAAATATATATTGTTCAATGATTTGAATTACATTTTTAATAAAATAAAAAATTTTTTACAAATAAAGTGTGAAAGTCTCTTGTATAATAAATGTTTATTGACAATCTAACCTAACCTTTTCGTTGTTATACTTTAAAATAAATATATTTTATTATTAAGCAAGTTTTTGCAATAAATAATATAAATCTTGAAACGTTTCAAAATTATTGCTTTCCAAATTTTTAAACGACGATTCATAAATATATTATAAACTTAATTTATTGATGAAAAATAAAACAAGAAATTAAATCAAATATACATCACGTTAAAAAGATTATAGAAATAATTAAAAAAAATATAATAAATGATCGTGATCGATGAATTTTTGCAATTATAATCGAATCAATAAATGAATAATGTAAATTGTGATGGAATCGCTGTTTGTACCGATGACGCGCGAAGCTGGTCTTAATCGCGTTTAGAATTGTGCGGAAAGTGGTTCAAGTACGGGGCCAATGCGGCGACATACTCTTCTCCCCGAAATAACGATTGCTCCTACACTGTTTACCTGAGAGACGAACTATCGATTACAAGCGGCGATAAATATAACGCAAACTAAAACCGGCCGACCTTCTTCCGTAGGCATAGTCAATGCTCGTTTTCAAGGTGCCGACTTTCCTCTACGTGGTCTACGTAACTCTGTTAGCATGAGAAATCGCGAAAAGCCTTTCTTTTGAACCCTTTTCTAGTGGAATTATTGTATTATATTGGTTCGAATATAAAAATAGAAAATTTTTTAACTTTTCAAAATTTGGCAACCAGAAATCTTCAAAAAAATTTGATTTAAAAAAAAAAAGAAATGAAACGCCTTCCTTTGATTATCATTCATGAAGTAATTGCATTCCATTGATCTATCTGTAAAAATAGAAATTTTTATTTATTATTTATTTATTTATTTATATTATTTATATATTTTTTAAATTTTGCAGTTATAAAAAATTTTCGAAGAAATTTAATTTAAAAAAAAATGGCATCATTTTGGTCACTATTTATGAAATAATAACACAATGTATTGGTCTAATTATTTATAAAAATAGAAATTTTTTAAATTTTTAAAACTTAGCAATGAAAAATTTTCGAAAAAGAATGGCATCATTTTAATCATCATTTGTGAAATAATCACCATCTATTAAAGTAGCTACGACATAACGATAGATATTTTTAAAATTTTGCAAATTTAAATTTTCAACGAAATGACGAAATTTTCGAATAAAAGACGAAATGTTTTTCTTTGATCATCATTCGTAGAATAATGGTCAATTGATTAAACATCAACAAAGAAAGAATATTCGAATAAAAAATTCTAGATGTAAACAAGAAGATTCAAAGCAGCCAATTCTGTTTACCCAATTTCCCTTGTTAAAACGAAAATGCAGATATGAATTATATAGACTTGATCGAAGTTGATCGAAGCGAGCGTAAACCGAGTTTCAGTCATCAGAAGCCCCCAGTATGATCCTCGAAAGAGGTTTAACCAACGCATAAATCAGCCTGTTGGAAAGACATGGATGCACGGTAGGTGCACGATCGTAAACCGATGTCCAATCTTATCGACCTTGTTTCTCGTTTATTAATCTGCAAGGAAATATTTGTCTGTTCAATGTATATAATATATAACGAGCTTCAGAAGAATTAATAACCGACTTTATATAGAGAACAAGTAGACAAGAAATTAAAATATAACAAGTTAGAGAGAAACACGATCGTTTTTACTCTCCGCAAAAATGAAAGAAAAAAAATAGAATAATGGGATGTAAATTAATTTTGCACATACCTGAATATTTTTTGAAACTCTATAGAGTTTTAACCATTTTTTATTATCAAGCATTATCATCTTATTCTCCTAAAAAATAAAAGAAAATGAATAAGTGAGAAATACGGTGTAAATTAACTTTTATAGGCATCTAACTTAACCTATTCTTTCAAAGTTTGAAACTTTATATTCTTTATTTATTTTAATCTTTCACTATTGAATCCTCAGAAATGAAATTTGCACCAAATAAACATTCTACGATATTATTCATATTAAATAAATATCTTTTATTGAACACTTATAAACATTATTTGTAGTCGAAACGTTAAAAAATGTTTTCTTAAACGATCAGTGTACTGTAGGTAAAGAGACACGGTGTATTACGCACTAAAGGTTAGCTGGGCCAACTGGATACTTAATCTTGATTCGCACGCAAATTCTAACCGCGATCAAAGCCAGGTCTGCTGGGTCAAGGTGCACTCTATGCAATTGCACGCATTGCTAGGTAATCGTCATGCTTGCATTTAAACAAGCTTAACTTCGACAAATCGTGTAACTCTTAAATTGCTTAGGATCGAAAAATAGTATCTACGATTATCGATAGAATTCGATTAATCGAAAGAGACTTGATAAATTCACTTTTGTTAATTTTATCATTGCTTGTTCAATTATCATCTTAAGTAAATGTTGAAAAATCTGAAGATACAAGAGAAGTAAGTTGAAATTAAATTTTTATCGAGTTATTTTTAATTAATAATACCTATATAATTTATGTTTCTCTTTTTGCTTTGATAACGATATTTCCTTTTAGTTTCACTTTAATTTACACCAGAATTATAGTAAGATCGATCAAAGTAATTGACACATTTATAGCTCCCAGAAGATATCTTTGCAATAATTAACGATCGACGAGGATTAATTGCTTCGAATTGCAGATAGTGATAAATGAATTATTAGATATCTAATAATTAGATATCTAATAAATTAATCGATAGAAGATAAATCTATCCGTGATAATAAATTAATTAGTTAGAGTTAGAGAATTCGATAACTATTTTTTCGACAATTAGCCATTTATATATTTTGATTTTTCTCTGGTATCACCTTCCTACGGATTATCACAATTAATTGACAATCTGACCTTTACCTTCGTATAAGTAGTTGAAACGAGTTCCGTGGCTATCTCGATCGTTCGTTGGATAATCTTGATAGACAAAGGCCAGTTTTGCCAGACGATGCAGCTAAACACGAGCACAGCAAGTTACATAACCTCTTTCACCTGTCGTAATTCCTTCCGTTCCTTCGTAATTCAAATTTCTGGATAAGAAGAAAAATCGTATCGCGTAATTTCTGGGTCAAACAATGTTTCACGATATCGATATCAATCAAACAACAAAAAAATCCTCGCTTTGTTTCTCTCTAATCCGAGAATCCTCACTAGTGAAACAATGATGACAGGTTCAACTGCCATTCTCGATTCGATGCTATACCTCTACCTCCGTCGATAATAACTTTTTAAAACTTCTCGCGTTTTCTCGTGTTCTTTCCAATTTAATTTTTCAATTAATTTTCAATTTATTGATCTTTTTCTTCTCGCTTTTTCGATTTTAACTCTTTCAGTTTTTTTGAAACGAATATTATTTCATTCTACTTACCATATTTTATGCATTTTCTTTCTTCGAAGAACAAAAAAAAAAAAATATAATTTCAATATTTGATCTGTAGTTCGAGATTGTCACGAAAGCCAAACGAATTTCCAAAGGTGTCGCGAATTTGCAAAGATTGGTACCGACTATTTATTAAACGACACGCAACATGAAGAAAAAAAAACGTTTTTTTTTATTATTATTTAAGACTGCTTAAGAAGAAGGATTTTATCGGTCAAGGCACGCACTATTGCGAAGTATTCCGCGAACGAAAAGCGAAACTGCAACGATTACCGGCACGATTGGCCCCGGATATCGCGTGTCCTCGTGCCGCGACTCGTTTCGTTCAGGAACCTGGCCCAAGGCTGGTCTCTAGTTCCACCCTTGTACCACCCATGGTTATATTTTTATTTAGCTTATTTATTCAATAGAAACATAACGAAGCGTGAACGTGATGGAATAATAAACGTCGAAAACGTTTGAATAAATCTCTTATTTCTCGTTTGATTGATAGCGTGCATGTGACGTAATCGATCTCATAAGTGAAAAATGATCTTTTGAATGGAAAGAATATTTTGATAATTTATTTTTCATATTCTTAAAAAGATTTTTCGTGGAAAAAAATTGTTCTTTCTCTAAAATCAATATTTTTAGGTTAAGTGTAGAATCGTCTTTTTGATTTTTGATCAATTTGATATAATTGATCGTATCTACAAAAAAGATAAATAAGAGAGAAATGGAAATAGAATAAATGTAATGTAGAAACCTTTATTATATTGTCAAGATGAAAATATATATATTATTCATCATGAAATCTTTAGAAATTTGCGAAAGATGAAGTACAATAGATTTTGATGGGAAACGATCAATTCAGACGAAGCAAATTGTCTGTTTCTTGTCTTTATCAAAAATTCCACTCTTTTGAAAATATTTTGAAATTTTTATTTATTGAAAATAAAAGAAAAAAATATTCGTACGAAATCAATTATCGAACAGAAATAAATACGATAAAAGAATACTGTAAAAACACTATACTTTTCGTTATCAATCGAACAAATATATCAGAGAAGAGAAGAGAAACGATAACCGCGTCTCCGACATTCATTTCGATAATATTTCCGGCATTTTCTGGTTCCACTTCGCCACTTCTTTCCTCTCTCGGGAATACAACCAAACCTAACCTATACATTTCGTTTTTCTAACAAGATTTCGATGGAAGAATCAAATTGGTACCTTCTTTTTTTTGTTCTTCTTTTGTCACTTTTGAAATTCAATTATTTCTACAGACATTTACTGATAGAAATAAAAAAACTTATCAATCGCAAATTTCTTTATATTTACTTGCTCTTCGTACAAGCATATTCGAAAAATCACTAATGTATAGTGATTTTTAATTCTAACTTAATCTCATCAGAGGCACTATAAGCATCAAATATTTACACTTTCAAAGCATTAAAATAAAATATTATTAATTATTTCGAGTTTATTTTTAGTATTAAAGGATTTATTTACTTGGAAAAATTTTAATTTAAGAAACTAAATATATATATATATACGTATCTATTGAGAAACTTAACCTCTCAATAAATATATATATATATATATCTTATTATTTCTTTTTTACAAAGTAATAAAATATTAATGAAAAATTCGAAAAGAAAAGGATGAAAAATTTGAAATTGTAAAAAAAATTCTGCTCAATTCACATGACGTTCGCATTTTCCACGAAAACGCATCGAATATGTACAGGCACGTAGGAGAGGCGGGCCATTATTCGAGAGAACCGTCGGCCTCCTAATAACGGAGATACCGTCGTTGATTCGGTTATCTCGTTGTCATTCAACTGGATCGTTCCGTATTCCACCCTCGTCGTGGAATATCGGCAATTTTCAATGATCGCACCCGGCAAACGCACAATGCACGAAGAAACTCTATTAAATTTCACTGGGAAATGAGGCGTCACGCCACTGTCTCGATTATCGGTTCCGTTTTTCGCCGATTGCCTATTCCATTTCCAAATGTTTGCTTTAATTACTCGGAATTAGATCAATATTTTGATAGGTACATTTTTTTATTTTTCGAAAAAGGAAGTTAGAAATTAAAAAAGAAAAAATGAAAAATTTTTTAATTTATTTGTTTATATAGACATAAAATTCTGGTCTTTATGCAATTTTATATTTTTGTAGAGATTATAAGGTATTGATTTAACAAGATAAATAAATTTAAACATGTGAATTGTTTTATGAAAATATAATATGATATAATAAATTTGTTTTATGAAAAATATACAGAAAGTCATATAACAAGTTAAATATTCAAGTGTTGTATTTTGAAAATAATTAATACAATAAAATACAATAAAAAGTAATAAAGTTTAATCCAATATATGCAATATCAATAATATCAATAAAAAAATTCTTATCTGTAACCTTTTCGAAAATAAAGATATTTACATATATTTAAAGATTAATTATTTAACAAAATTCAAAAATAACTTTTTTTGTTAATCAAATATTTTTTTGGAAACACAACGAATAAAAAAAGAACATTGAAAAATAATCGAAAGATTTATCCATAAAGCTATCGAAGAAAGCAGAAACAAAACGAAAGAAAAAGGTGGAAGGGAAGGGGGGTCGTGACGAAATTTAATTAGTCACCGATAGAGTATGCGCAGAAGAATGCGCAGAAGTTTTCCTTCAGGTCGATTTTCAGATTTCATTCAATCACGAAAGAAAGAAAGAAATCCGTGCCACGACTTTTCGTTTTCTTTTTATTTTTCTTTTTTTTTTTTTTTTTCTTCTTCTAAATCACTCACTTTTTATTCTCTCTTTCTCTGTCTTTCTTTTTTTGCGTTTCAGTCATTGCTTCGAGAAAGGAACAAGCGACAAGAAGGCTGTGGAAAACAATTGTGAAGAAATTAATTAGGAAACGTGAACGCGTGGCGACAATTAGTGCACACGATTTCTCTGTTAACAGATCGATTTTTCAGTATTGTTTCGATCTCGGTTCACTCTGTCCTGGTAACCTTATCGCGCTCAAAGAATTCACCGTGCTCAAAGGCCAATCGCTCACTATATAATGTATAACGGTTATATATATATGTGTGTGTGTATATATATATGAATAAAAGTGTTTCAGAAGTTAGTGAATAAAACTTAATTGGAAATTTTTGAGATGATTTTCCTTTGCAAAAATTTTAGAGCGGATTTTTTAGAGCAGAAAGATTAACTAATTCAACTAATGTAACTTAACCTAACCTAACCTAATCTAAAACAATTCGATGTTATTGATTGAAATTATAATTCATAGATAAAGAATTTTAATTATTTAATTATTTGTGATAGGATAATCAGAAGATTTGTATAATATTTAACAATAAATATAACAAAGCTCACAAAATTGATAAAGAATAACGAGAGACGAATGTTCACTCATTTCTCGACCATCTACATGTTTTATTTGATTTATATTGACTAGAAAATTGAAATTCTTACTTCTTACTGCTCAAAATAGGCAAAAAAAGTATCGTGTAACTACTAATATAATCGTGATTATATCGCGATTTTCTGCACGAAAATCTAAACTCTTAAGATATCTAAGAATTTTCGATGGTACTAAATTTGAACACTTTTGACTTTAAACTAAGAGAGATTACAAGAAACGACTGATGCAAAACACTATTATTAAGTTAGTTGCAAATGATAAGATTAAACGATATGAAAATCCACTTATTTGTAATTGTATATTTTTTTTCTATTTTTACTACTTTATCCTTATTATTATAGCGAAGCCAATTCAAAATGTTTCATCTTCGATATTCTTATTCGACGTTTGCTGCATCTACAAATAAACCTCGACAAGAAGCTATGAAATCATTGTTTCTCTAAGTATCGGATAAAAAATCGAACGAGACAAATGGAACTCGCGTTAGGTGATCAAGTGACAGAGGCGAACAGAGGGCAAACATCCACTTCCGTTCTTCTTTCTCCTTTCATCCTCGTCACGATTCCCTGGGGCCAGAAATAGCGGCTTTGGGGAAAATTCGTGTCAAGCCGAGGGATGATCGCGTCCGCACCCCAACCACAAGCAATCATTTTCCACCCCCTCTTCCTTTTCAACCCCTGTTTTTTGTTAAGCCATCTCTTTTAAGGATCAAAAATAAAGTAGCGAAATTTTTTTTCTTATAATTTTTAATGACAAAGAAACGTTACCTACTGCCTATAGTACTATCTATAATATTTAAAGTGTTAATATTAAATTTATATTTATATTATTAGAATTTAATTATTTGGAAATTAATGCACTTTCTACATTGTAAAGGAAAATTGAATTTCTTTTACCAATTTGATAAATAAAATCATTTAATTATTTTGAGATAAAGATAATCTCAATAATTTTAATCCCTTGACAATATTTATAATACTATATAATATTTAATAATATACACATTATTTTATAATAATTATATTATTTAATATTAAGTGGATATTATTAAAATATTGAACAAGATTAATACAATTATTTATAAATTTATGTTACTTTCTATAATATAAAGGAAAATTGAATTTCATTAACCAATTTGATATATAATATCATTTAATTTTTTTGAGATAATTATAATCCACTTAACATGTATCAATAAATGTATCATGGAAAAGCATAACAGAAATATGTATAATATAATAAGATTAACATAATAATACACGTATAATAATGTTTGAGCATGATGTAATAATAAAGACTAGAAATTTATGTCGCTTTTAAGTGCATTTTCAATGATGAATCGCAACAAAAGAGAGAAATCAAATCAAATTTCAAAATAAAAAATTATTATTATCATTAATTTCATCCATTAAAGATTTTTATAAGATAAAATTAATATTATTATTGATTAATTGATCTAATCGTTATCTCATACAACATTTTGTTTTTTAGGTGGTTTCCAATCCTTGTTACGGTGGATAAAAGTAATTTCGCGGGCATGAACGTTCCCTTTCGACTTTTAAATAACGTGACAAGCATTGGCGCCGCTTTGCATCCGCGGACCACGATGAAATTGGAAAAGTTTCCCCGCGATTCTTCCCCTTCGAGTGAAGTTTTATCGAGAGTTCAAGTTGGAGGCAATTTTTTTTTTTTACTCTTTTTGATAAAGAATTTAAAGAAGAAAGGGATTTATAAATAAGGAATATACTTTAAAATTGGAAGAAATTAAGAATAATAAAATAATGTTATTATTATATATTGGATATCTTTTCAGATTCATTGAATGAAAGATAAAGAGACAATTGTGAATATATAATTTTCAAATTTGTATCTTTTCGAAGAAGAATTGAAAAATTTATAAATGAAAATCAATTTTGAGAATAAAAATGAATCTAAATTTTGGATCAAACGAAACAATAGTCTTTGTGGTAATCATTTGAATTTTTAATCAAATTTACTTATTGAAAATATTAACAAAAGAATGAAAGTAGAGAAATATTCATCATTATAAAAGAATTTAGGGAGAAGTACAAAGTAAATAATGCTCTGTGAATAAGGAAATTGAAAATAAAAATTGGAATGAACAATTCCAAACTGAACAATTCTGAAAATGTTAAAAGATATATAAATATAAATTCTATAAATAAAAAAAACACCTCAAAATAGAAAACGAGAGGATTGAAATATTGAATTTTCAATTAAGATGAAAATGTAGCAAAGGAATGAATGAATAATTCTCTTTCTCTCTCTACTTAGGGAAGAAACTTCACAAAAATTTTATCATCAATAGATTTCAATACAAAATCCAATTCTTAAATTGAAACTTCTCATATCTCTCTCTTCATATCCTCTTCTTCTTCCTCTCCAATTTCTCAATAATTCTATAAATGGCAACGTTGTTGACCAACAACAAAAGCACTCTTAACTTAAATAATTACACGATCGATCTTTGTTGTAGTGGAGTAATGTAAGGTCGTAGAAAGAGGTAAAATACACGATGATTTGAAGGAAACAAAGGGAATGGTCTGTGGCAAAGGGGGTAGAGGGGATTAAGACTGTCGAAAAATTGAATACAAAGTAATTAACCGTACTGAAAATAGGATGATATGTGTATTCCAAGAAAGTGAGAAAGGGGGGAGGGGCAGATTGGGAAGTGGGACGTTCTAAAAATGGAATGTCTAAAAATAGACAATACTTAAAAGTGGAATAATAAAAGTCGCTCGAGGGAGGGAGGAAGGGGTCCTCCTCCTCCTCCTCCTCCTTCCACGGTAACTGGAAGGAAATTGAGGACGAGCAAGAGTATATACAAGAGAGGTGGAAGAAAGATTATCACCCCTTCTTTCTCTGATTCTCTTGAGGTGGACAAAGAAGGAAGGAGGAAGGAAGAGAGGATATCTTGGAAATGGTCAACATATTGGTATGTGTATTGTCAGGTAGACAGTGAAAATTGGATGGAATTTTATGGATAAGTTCCATCAAGTAAAAGAAACTTTGCAATCCTTTAAAAAATACTTTAAAAGATATTTTGTTCTTGTAAAACCATGCCTTAAAAATCTCTTAAAAATTAATTTGTAACTTCCTAAAAGACACTTTATAATTCCCTAACAATAAAAACCATGTCCTTTGCAATGTTTTAAAAGATATTTTTTTTAAACCATTAAAAAATACTTTGCAATCCTCTAAAAGATACTTTACAATTTCTTTAAAATACAGAACGAGAATTATTGAAATAGAGAAGTTACAAAGATAGGACAAGTTATTCGAGTAAATTTAAAAAATTGTGCAATGTATTATTGGCAATAGTAAAGTTTGAAATTCAATTTACTTGTATAGATCTGATGGTACGTTTCGTTTCTCTTAATATCGTTGAATTTATTCAAAAGTGCCAGCTATCCATCGTTTACCCTATCTTAAATTTCGAGCCAGATTCTATTTTGCCGGAAATACACTAGCTTTATTGCCTCGAAAAGTTACCAAACATTGAACAAAAGTTTCTAGATAGACCACCGTGTTATTTGTACAGGAAAAACTTTCGTGTAACTTGGTTAAAGCCTTTTCCAGTTCTCATTGTGCAATTAGAAATGAATAACCATGAATTATTCGTCTTATTATTCAATTTTTTTCTTTTGTTATTTTTTAATATGCACTTGATTATAATCGTAATCGTGAATATAATCGTGAATATAATCGTAACGTGGAAAACGTGTATTATATTACCGATCGATGATAAAGTTAACATTCATTTTCAATCGGTAATATGAAAAAAGCTTTTATGCGATATTCTGCATACAATAGAAATTCCATTTTATAATGCTTTCACGTAACCAAGCTATTACTCATGTAATAGTATGATCCACCTAACTATGATTTTTTGTTTCGATTAATAAAAGTATAAAAAGATTTCACGAAAAATTATCTCTAAAACGCATAATATCGAATATTAAAAATAATTTTGCAAACATAAATATAGTAATTCTTTCTAACAATTAATTATTTACTTATTTCAACGTACATTTCTAATCACATCACATAATAAAAATGTTCATATAAGTCATCATCCGAGCATCGTATAAAATTTTATTTTCAATATAAATAGAGAGTTTCGCTGTACATAGAGAAGAGAGAAAGGATATATAGAAATCGAAACAATTGTCCTCTCTCGTCGAGCATCAACCAGTCCGGTAATATTTTTTTCCCCCTTCCTTTTTGATTTTAATTAGGAAGATACGAGGCTCGAAGATAGATACAAAGAGAAAGCTTGGATTGAAACGAAGCTATCGACCTTTTCCACGTGCTCTAAATTAATTTACGTAAGGTGGAGGGAAAATATTACTTAACCTTGAAACGTCCTTGACACTCTCGCCCTCCAAATAAATAATTTTCTGGCACGCAATGCTCGCATTTGAGTATTTTTTCTCTCTCTCTTTCTCTCATTTTCTTACATTTTAACAACGACTTTACCGGTATTAAACGATAACGATATTTTTCGTTCTATTATTTGCAAAATTATCGTTAATTATTTTTAATCGTTTTGTTACAAGTTTTACCAACGAAAAAAGAATCGTGGATTAAAAATTATCGATTTATACGTACGTTTACGATTGGACAGGGTTCCTATCTATTGCAATTTTACTATTTTAAGCTGCAAATTGAGGAAGGAAAGCGTCAGACACCTACACGCTAACCTTTACGCTTTCGAATCAGTGCCACGTAAATTTCCAAGAAGATTTAGTCTATTGTTGTAATTTTTTTAAAGTCTGACAAATTATTCTTCTCGTTATTTTCCTCTGAAGGGAATATTTCGTGGAAAATGTTATTTTAAGTTTAAATAATAATTACAATAAATATAATTAATATTCCTTATCGAATTATGACAAGAATTAATCGATGATTCCTGAGGGTGATTTCGAGTGAAAACAGAGAAAAATACTGGCCAATCACATCGCGCGTATCATGTCGCGTCGCGGCGTTGGATAGGACGTAGGAGACAAGTCACGTGCGCCGTGATTGGTCAGTGTTTTTCTTCAATAACTCGTGAACGAAGGCGAAACGAAAATTTTCGCAAAGGGAAAATTTGCTTGAAATCGCGTCAGGAATTACCTTCTCAAGCCTTGTCGACTTGTACGTAACACCTTGTACGTAAAATCATCGAGGCAGGAGGAGGAGAAGAGGATAAGTACATGAAGGTAGTCGTTTGTCGGAGGAAGAATAATGCGTTCCATTCTCTCTGCACGGATAGCAGTTTGTCAGTGTCGCCCCGGTGCTTCGTTGGAAATAACATCCGGTCACGTTTCGCCTTTAAAAAAAACGAGAGAAAATCTGTCGATGCAACGACGCAGAGATCGATCTCATCCATGTATATATGTATATATACAAATTCTTCGATAAAAAAAAAAAACTGATTTATAATATTTATCTTAGATTTTTTGTATTATTCGACGACGATTATTATCATGGACTAAATTATACTACTTTGCATCGAAGAACGGAAGCGGCACGTTCTCCAGGGACACGTGGACGTTGGGGTTGTTATACGAATCAGACATCGTTTGTTAATTGATCTATTATGTAACGGCATTTCGCAACGCGTTTAATTGGAGAAATTGGTGGCGCAGAGGGCAAATCCGATCGGGGACCGGCGTTAATTGGAAATTCGAGCGTGCTCGTAAATAATGTTAATAAATCGTTAATACAATCAAGAAGATATCCAAGAGGCGGAAGGAACAAATCCTTCTGTTCGTTTCCTAATTTCGTCCTCCAATTTTCTTTTTTTTCAATTCCTCTTCTTTCGAATAACTTGATAATTTTCGATTCCATCTTCTGTTTCGACAAGATATGGGATATTCGAATCTTATTGTGAAAATTTTCATTGAATTTTCATCAACCGAGGCGTTGTTTAATTCGATCGAAAAATCCTGTTACTTAGCATGCTTTCACAATGGCCGACAAATAATTCGTTCCGTTCTAATATATAGGTTAATGATTTATCTTCCTTCTTTTCTTCTTCTCTTTCTCTTTTTCTAGTTTTTTTTTTTTCAACCTGGATCCCTTTCTCGCTTCTGTAAATTTCCTCCTTTTTAAGACTTCTCAGTAGTTTGCATCGAAACTACTTGAGCAGATCAGGATTCTTTCTCGATATGGCAACATTATCCTCTTTTCTTCGTGATCATCTCTGCTTTTAACTCTTTCGCCTGTAAAATATTTTACCATTGTTATCATTCAATTGTTTTTATTTTTTTTCTAATATTTTATCTTCTCTCTCTCTCTTTTTAAATTAATATACGCTATATTATAAGAAGAGAAGAATAATTTAATAATTTCGATCAATATTATTTGAAATTTTCACTCTGCTACAGGTTAACATCAATAATTTTCTCGCCGAGTCGTCCGACAGGCCGATAAACATTTGCCCTCGATCAGATTTCGTATCGAGGCGACATCCAGTTGAACGGCTGGCATCGACATCCAGAGGTTAACAACCCTCGAGTACTACAGATATCTATGTGGAATCATGGATGAAAATTCGGTATTCTCTTCGAAAATCGATGAAACCGAAACAGACTATATCATCTTTCAATTTTTAATTTTATTCTTTAATAGATAAAGAAGTATTCGTGTAAGAGAATTTCGTAATGAACGTTAGAAACACTGATAACGCGACACTAACGCCACGCGATTAAATTACTAGCAGTTAATATATTAAATTTATCTATCTTATTTATTTCGAATATTAAAATTACAGTAGAATCTTTATACTCGTCGTATCATTTATTACGATGAGAAAATACTTCGATATTTATCAAAAAATCTAATATTCGTTGCCAAAAGTTTCTTACTTGTCTTAAGTTTCTTTTCGGCGCTATAGTTTTCCAATAAAAATTAAATTTCCGCTTAAAAATTTTATCGATTCAATTCGAAGCTGAAAATTTTTTATTGATCATTCGTTTTTTTCCTTTATTATTATTCTTTTCTATTGAAAAAATTAATTCATTTCAAATCAAATATTCCGTTCTTCGAAACGAATTAATGACGAATACATAGTATTATTCCATGTATTGCATTTTTTTTAAAAACACAAAGAAATTCTTTTTAAAACTTAATTAATTCTTCTTCTGAAAATCGTTAATATATAAAAACCACACGTGCAAATAATTTCGATTAAAATATAGCGCGACACGTAGGAACACGAGACACGGTAGAAAAAGTGAAGAAACTCGAGAAAACACGGGGAGGGATTCACGGGACACCGTGTGTCTCGGTTATTCATATTTTATTCGGTCTCGACCCGGTCGGGTCGTGGGCCGCTCTGGGTTCTCTGGCACTCAGGGCGGTCGGTATATTTCTAAAAATAGTGGTGCATCGAATAACGAGCCGGCCGCGCGCCGCGAACAGTTGAAGTTTGCATTGTGAACGCGTACAGTCCTGTATACTGTACTGCTCTACTCCCATGTAACCGAAGATTTGACCCAATGACCCAACGGACGGAACCGAAACTAGGCGGAAACAGCCGATCTCCTGTTTCGCCCGCCTCTCACTCTATCTCTTGCGCATTCACTGATGATCGCTCTCTCTCTCTCTCTCTCTCTCTCTCTCGCTTCTCTGCACCGTTTTACACTCGTATCTTTCTTCCGTTCACCTTAGTAAGTACTTCGACCGTGTTCATTTTTCCGACAAACTGGTCAATAACCACCGTATAAATTTTGCTTAGTTCGCACGAGGCCTTGAACGTCGATTATCAGGGTCATATGTGATTGTTATGAAAATTGGAAAAGAGGTTTATAGTAATTGTATATAGAGGTTTATAGTAATTATATGTGTCTGATGCTTATCGTTTCGATAAAGTATGGAATAAAAAAAATTTCTTGATATTGAAATGAAGAATCAATTCCGCTATTTATTGCAGGGAATGTTACATGTTTAATTTATTGTTCTAATATCGAAATATTCCTTGACGTACTATGAAAAGTATGACATTCTATTTCAAATTTTGGTACTCTTTTCGAATTTTAATTCAATCATATTGGGATTAAAAGTCTATTTCACTACTCTCCAAGTGTCCAATTTATATCCCGATTTTCGAGCAATTATATAGGATTCACGGTTCATATATTCGTGGAATTCTCTAATCTTTGTATACGAACTTTCTTATTCTAGTTTTTAGAGTTCGAATATTTCACGAATACATTAAGATATTTTGTATATTAAATGTTTGTACGGCTAGATCCACTTTGATGCATATCGAGGTAACAAGGCTGGTTAAGCTTTGCTACTGTTGCCATTAATGTTACTATTGTTACCGCTGCGTGCACTATCTATTCAATCGACTGGTCTGTCCTTGCCTATAGATGTCATCGATTAAACAGTTAACAATTGCGACCGCGAAAAAAATATGCGTCTACCTACTTTGTATGGGATACCTTCAGTAATGAACGATGTTTCAAGGTTATCGATGAAGATCCTTCCGCCAGTGCCATTCTTAAAGGGTGCAATAACTGCTTCCAAATTCGTATAATTCTTTTTCTTCAAATTATTGAATTTTGAATATAATGATAAAAATTTATTGTTTTTTAAATTAATATTAAAAAAAAAAAGATTTCAATTTAATTCTGCATTCGATCACGAAACAAATTTTTCAAATTGTTTTTACAATAATGAAATGAAATAATCAAATGACAATAATCAAATGAATTTTTAAACGTTTTTTGAGATACGAAAATATTTGTATTTTTCTATTTTGCTACATTGTTATAAAAATATCTTTGAAAAAAATGAACTAAGGACTGTGAAAGTAGAGATTTCATTCTTTAAAATCAGATTGATTATTGGACAATTTTTTTTTTACAGTTATAACATTAAGTTTAAAACATCAATTTTTTACTTATACTCTTCTGTATGTATATTTATTAAAATGAAAGTTAGCCTTATTTTTAAGGTGAAAACAGCGAAATATCTCGTTAAACCATTTTTCAATCGAAAAATGGTTCGAAGAATCGATCCGAGTCGATGGAATACGATCTTCACCACGCCTAGAAGAACTGGGAGGAACAAAAATTTACATTGATCGACGTGCGAACCGTGTATATATTGCGATCGATATCATGTGCCAGTATTATAAGAATGGCGAGTGGGTGTGTTGTGGAAAGTGCATTAAGAGAGCAGCATCAACTGACATTGATACTAACGTGATTGACAAGATATTATTAACGAGAAACGAAATGAAAATAATCTTCTATAATATGATCTTTTTAAATTATATATATTTTAACAAAACTATTGAAATTATACTATGTTCAATTATCCTAGTTATTATTATTCCAAGAACTTAATTTCTTGTATTTTGAAAATTATTTAAAAATTAGGAAATTAAAAACTATTGGAACAGTTTTATTTATAAATAATTTAATTGTTCTATGTTAAGAACAATTCTTTTAAAAATTTATAAAAAATTTATAAAAAAGAAATTAAGAAATTATTAGGTTAAGTTAGGTTAGTAAATTGTCGATATTTAACAATAATATTAAAACACTATGTTCTATTTGCATAAATAATCCAATTCTTCTATATAAGAATTTCTTATACTTTGAAAATTATTTAGAATAATGTTAGAAAATTATTAGCTTTTATTATTATTTAGAATATCAAAATAAAAACAAAAATTGTGAAGATCGAAGAAAAACTTTGAACGATAGTTTCAACAATTCTGAAAATATTAAGCTGGATCTATTTATCTTCATAATTAAATCGAAAAAAAATGAAAAACTTTGAAACAATATTTTCTAGAATGCTAACCGCACGAATTTCTTGTTTCTCAAAGAAACAATCGAACAAAGAAGAATACACATCGTCCAGCGCGAAAATTTCTTTAATAAACGAAAGAAAAAAAAGAGAGAGAGAGAAAAGAACCTTGTATTTTTATCGGCATGAAAATCGGCGTGGCAAACATTTGATCGGGGAAACGAATAGTTTTTATCGAAAACTTCAACATTCTCTAGTCTAACAAATAACCGTTGCGAGGAAACAGGACTCCGTTGCCCTTTACTGTTGTAACGAATTCAGTTTCTCCATTTGAGTTGAAAATGTAAATTCTCGTGCAGAGACGGCTCTTTAATTTTTTCGTAACATGTATAAAGTTTCCTACGATTTCCACGAGCCCCAAAGGCTCGATATTATTGTCCCAATGTTGTAATCAATTTTTCACATAGCCGCGTATTCCTTTCTCTCTCTTCCGTCTTCTCGAATTATTAAGCGCTCCGTGATGCAACAACTGTACAAACACTCGCGTATGGACGGTAGCTCCTCGCAAGAGAAAGAGGAGGAAAAGGTAAGTTACAGCGAGATACGGACACGTTCGCACTCATGGTAATTTTCCGCTATTTTTGCACGAGCCTCTCCTCTTCCGTTCTTTCACTTTCTTTTTTATTTCTTTATTTCCGGTTCCACGCGCTTTAAATCGTACGTTACGGATCTCGTGTGGGCAAGAATAAAAATGAAGAAAATCTAGAATGTTTATATACACGTGAATTGATTCTAGAGTTCAAAAAAGACAAAAGAATAATTTCTTTAGTATAGAAAAATATCGATTGAGTTTTATTTATTGAGTTCCAAGAAGCAATTTAAATTTCAAATATTTTCAAATATTATAATGCAACAATATTTTTGTATAAATATTTCTATATCTAGTTATAACTTAATAAATAAGTTTTTTTATATTTTTGTTTCGTTAATATATTAAGATACATATATTAACTTGTACATCATTTTTCTCGGCATAAGTTTATACATGTATATAGAACACAACCGGTTAAGGGGTTAATCGTCAATTGAAAAAGAAATTGTCGACAGATTCCAAAAATACCTGCAAGTTTATCGAGCCGATAAAGCATTATGTACTTCTATTGAAAATTTCCTGCATCCCTCACAAAGGGATGAAAAGACTGAATACGCGCGGCATCCGCCTTCGCGAAAGGTCACCAATGCTGCGTTTCGATCGTATCTCTGAAAAATCACTAACCATCCTCCGCGCAAATTCTATATAACATCATATAACGATCGTATCATCAATTTCTGCGTTCTCCATAAGTACGATAATAAAGATAACGCAATATCGTCACAATATCGTCGCAATATTGTGTGTGCTAGAAAGAAAAACTCATCACGATTCTTCTTATATTTTGATACAAGAATAATGTTATTGGAAATTTATGATGCCCGTGAGCAGCTGCTTTTTTAAACCAGAGGAGACGAAAGAATTTCGAAACGGAACGTAAGTTAAAATTTTTAACAATGGAAAATAAAAAACGCTTTTACCTTGCAAATATCAAGGAGACGAGGAAAGAATAATCGAAATCATAAAGAATGTATTTTCGAGCGAAAGAAGATTTTTGAAAATCACGTGTTCATATGAATTCTTTCGATAACGAATATTTCGTGTATTCTCTTTCGATCAATCATCGTAGAATCATCCTCGCACTAAAAAAATAGATTTATAAACGCTAATAAATGAAGATCCTGAAGTAAAGCTTCGAAAAAGAGAAAAATACACGTATTATCGAATAACCATTCAATTTAAAAACACACGTTGGCATGTATGAAATATTCGAAATGAGTCGGAGAAATTCGGGTGAGATCGGAAAAGATCGTACGAAGACGAACGAAATTGAGCGAAACCGAACGAAGTGTATCTTGCATAAAGACGAATCTGATTTCGGATCCTTTCGACAATAGTCGAATATAATCGATTTTAATAGTTAGATGGCGAATTCTTGAATCAATAGTATCTTATGATACGTGACTTATGTATCTTTCATTTATTTAGAAAAAGAGTGTTCGGAAGTACTGTGGCTAATAGATTTAGAGGAAGGAGAAATTAATATCCCTGATCACTAAGGTGTTTTTACAATCGCTTAACGCAATTATGAAAGTTCGTTGAAAATTCTTGTTCTCCTCGACAGTTTATTAATTCATTCTCGCTTTAACAAGTAGCTCTCGCCACTTATTCGCCTCATTCTAGGACGTTAATCACGCCTCGATGATAATTAACACGAGCATCGAACAATCAATCTTTCAGGTATCCCTTTGTTCGATATGTTCTTTTCTTGATAATCGAATCTTTTTAATAAATAATTTGTTAATTTATATCATTTTTGCGAGAAAAAATCATCTTATTAAAAATATCATAGAAATTAATTCGAATAAAATTTATTGTTTAAAGATCGTTCAATTTTGAGAAATAAAAATGAATTTTTTTCAAGCTTTCCTAACCAAACTTTTCTACAGCATAAAAGAAAACTATCTGAAATATCCTTGCAAGTTTTCAACAACAAGTATCAATTTCAATTTATTTGAAAAAATCTTTTAATCCTTTATTGTATTTTTAACCAAAATTGAACATCAATTAATTATCCTAAGTTTCTTTGGATCTTAAATTCTCACTTTTAGCAATTTTTTCATCGCGCAAATTTCAGGTTGAAACTAATTAAAAAGTTACGAGGGAATTCCAATGATCCGTAACGATAAATAACAAAGTTCCAACCATTTTATAAATATCGAATATTGGACCAAATTTAAAGTATGGTTTCTGTGTGTCTAAAATTAAAAAAAAAAAGAGGTAAATATATCCAGATACCTTTGTTAGTTGAATTCAAACATTTAGAAAATTGATAAAATGATTATAAAATTATACATAAGAAATTAGTTATGATATGAAAAAGAGAAATCGAGAAGATCGAAAAGATAGAAAGATTTCGAGAAAGAAAAGAGATTTTGGAATCTCAATCGTGTTTAATTCTGGTGTTGAAAATTAACGTCGTACGAGAAATTTCCTTTCAACGATCGAACCGGATCGTTCTTCGATGAAATATCCGGGCAATTAATTGGTCTCGACTCATTCAGTAACTCTGATTCTCCTTCGATGCGGATTAACCCACCCTACATTTTTTTTTTTTTTTTTTTAAATCTAATGATTCAAAAAAACTTTGTAGAAAGAAATCATATATGAATCGACGAATCATTATTTTTATTAGTATTTAGCAAAGGAAATTATTACGCACATATATATATATCTGGTAATCTAAATTATTTCGTACAATACGATACTTCACTATTTGAAACGATCAATACTAATTACTTAAAAGAACATACTTTTATCACTATTAACGTTATAAATTAAATCAAATAAATTAAATCAAAATGAATAAATATTAAAAAAGTGTTTCATTGAAAATGTATTTCTTTCTTTAAAGAATATAATTATAAAATTATTTGTTCCAAGTAAAGTAAGAAGGAGAAATTAGAAAACGGAAAAGAAGGGGGGAAAAACGGAAGAAACAAACGAAGAGTTGATATATAACTCGGTTTCTTTCTTAGTGCCCTCTTCTCTACCGTTTCTCGTCCGTTTAGCGACATTGTTGAAAGGTTAATGGCCAATTGCCTGAAGAAGTCGACATCAGAGCATACCTGCCCCTTCCTTCCCTTATGAGAGTCGCAGAACCGTTTTTCCACGAGGACGAAAAACACCGCGAGAGCAGGCTACGTGACTGTTGTGACTCTTGACGAACTCTCTCTCTCCCTCTCCCTTCCTCTCTTTCTCTCTCTCTCTCTCTCTCTCTCTCTCTCTCTCTCTCTCTCTCTCTCTCTCTCTCGTCGCTAGTTAATTCATTCCCGGCACGTTTGAATTGAGGACGTAACAACCTGTGTATAAGGACCGCGAAAAGAAGTGCGAACGAGAGGGAAAGTGGTTTACGCTCTTGCGCGAGATAAAGTACACCGATACCTCCGATGTTTCTTCTATACATTATACGAAAAATATTTGTTGGATTTATCAAATTTTGATGGATTTTTTTGAGAAAATTTAAATTTTTATTTGAAGTTGGGAGGATTTTTTTTCAAATTAAAAAATATTTATTTTTAAAAGCATTCATTCGTGTAAAAGTGTATCGTATGTAAATAGAAAAATTATCATAATTTTTATTGAATGGAAAATTTTTTTAAAATTAAAATTATCTTAATTTTAAAAGTATGGATTTTATATGTCTTTTATATTTCTCATAATGCAGAGAAGAAATTTATTACTTTTAATTTCGACAAAAAGCTTTATTATTACGTATAATTTATTAATTTAAAATATTTCTCGTGATCCATTTTTCAAATCTGCTTTTAAAACATTTTTTAAAGATTTGAATTATATATTGAAAAAATAATGAAATTTCTTCTCAATTCTTCCTCCCTAATATTTATGAAACTAATCTTTTTCTTTAAATGTACAAAACCGAACAAAAAACTGCATCATTATTATTATTTTAACCCATATGTAATTAAAGATAAAAAATTATTTAATTAAAATTACTTAAATTTATTTCATTAATATTTTCATTAACCACTAAAAAAATATTTGTTCGTTACATATATATAAAATTGTGTACTTTTTATAAGAGAAAGTCAAATTTTTATTATCAAAAAAAAAAAGAGCTTAAATAAATATTTACTTTATTCCTCAAATATTATTATCCACACTATACTTTGTCTTTTTTCACATATCATCTGCATTATTTAAATTTTTAATTTTTAATTTTTAATACGTATAGTTAAATAATTTTTAGATGTATAAATGTAATATAATGTCTGAATCTGATATTTTCGTTCCACCTCGAATTTATATGTCAACACCTCGTAGAACAATCGAAAATTGAACGTGTTGATCTCAGAACAGATCGAATCCTTCTTCCGCGTTGACAACATGATCTCGCGTCCCAGCGGAGTGGAGAAACTGTGAGGGATAGGTGGAAAGGGATTATACTCACAGCTCTGAGGAATATTCGAAACCCTGTCTTTCCAGAAGTTGAATCGACCAAGATTTTCGTTCTCGGGCTTTCACTGTTGAGATATGTTCGAGAAAAATTCATATTCGTGGGTATAATGCCTCTGCATAATGGAAAATGTCATAGTTGTCATTAAAAAGAAATTTTCCAAGCCTTCCTTCAAATTTAATTACAATTGATCACAGAAGTGAAGGGCATGGAGATTTCGAAATTTCTTAATACTTGAATACTTGCAGTTTATAAATGAAATTTTTCGCGTTTAATTTAAATTTATAGATAAAGAGAATTTATAAATATGATATTTTATCGAGACGTAAAAATTGAATCCAAGAAGACTTCAGAAGTATTAATGAAAATAGAAATCGTGAAAGAGGTATGAAAGGCTCGAAGAAGCGAGACAAATTTGGAACAAAATTGGAAGATCGAAGAATTCTATTGGATTAAGAAAACTAGACGTGACTAAACTTTTATTTGGAGAAACGGGGTGTCACATGTATTGACCTATAATAAAGATAACGAAATACCGAAAGTTCACGTTATATAGCGGTGGCCAGCTGGCAAAAATTCTCAGAGATATCGATACCATTACCATTTCCGTAACCCAAAGTCGTATCGAAATGGAACACTCTTTGATACGAGCCTCTGGAGGTACGTAGTCGCTCTTATAGCCATCCAATATTTTCTATCTTTGTCTGTTCCCCAAGGTAGTCAGACCGTTTGTCACCGATTGCAAAGAAATATCGAGAAACGATACTAAAAATCTCGAGAATCTAAGCTTTTAAAATGGTGGTGATCGAGTCATTTCCGGTTTCATATGCGGGAATGAAAACGCCTCCAGAAATTAATTATACGAAAACTTAACGGACATTCTACATTTCAAGTAGATGAAATTCCAACGAGTTGGTCTCAGAGACGAGAACGTTTCAAATCGATTTGAAAGTAAAAATTCTAATATGTCAAAGTTCTTAAATTATATTAGACAACTTTAAAAAGTTCTACATATCGAAATTAAAAATAAAAGTTTAAAAATATAAAAAAATATCGGTCACAGTTTATTATAAGTTGATATTAGAGCCTGTACGTAAGCAACCAGTTTAACCGATTAATTTCTTGATACGAAGACAAAGAGATTCCAAACAATTTGAAAGTAAAAATTCTGATATATCGAAATTTTTAGATTATATCAGCTACAACAGTTTTTAAAAGTTAATTCTATCGAAATTAATTGAAATTAATGTAAAAATTAGATTATAAAAATATCGATTGCAATTTATTGTAAATTGATGCTAGAAACGCCTGTACGTAGGCAACCGGCAACCTGGCCGGTCAGTTTCTAACGAGTAGTTAAGTCTGAAATAAAGTAGACATTGCGTCGTATCTATCCAGCCAATCGACGAATATCGAAATTTGAATGATTTCTACATTCCCTGAATTCATGCTTATTTATGTGAAACCACGTGATAATTTCATCAAGACGTGTTCTCTCATTACGTGTATGTGTTGCTATAATTCAATTCAGGTTCCAGACACAGGCATGTCCACATCCATGGATCTTGAGAATCTGAGATATGCTATCGGTTAATGGGTCAATGCCGTGGGCATTTACACTTGGTTTAACCCTTTTGCAACGGTTTATTCATCCTCGGTGACCTTTGACCACCGCCGATGAACCGACAATTTTTTCCTCGCCATCGAGGAAACTCTCAATCTTTCGAAGAAAATACTTTTTGAATATATTTCATAGAAATGAAATTGCACATTGTCGATTATTTCATTAAAAATATGGAAGATACGATTTCGATGTCTATTCCGATAGAATTCTTTTATTCTATTCCATTAATTTTTTCGCTCAGACTCGACGCATATGACTTTTCGATTGTATTGTTCGTTGTTGGAAAGAAGCAAAGAAATGCGATTATACAAATATATTGAGATTATATAAAAGACTATAACAGATAAGAAAAAATATTATTTGAAATAAAATTATTATTTAAATTAATTTTATTCGAAACTTAATTAATTAATTAATTTTTCAATAATTCCTTAATATTTAACTCTGAGTTTCACTCTGTCATTTCATATCTTTTGACATGTATTATAATTATTAACTAAAGATAGTCACAAAGATTGACGATGGATATATCATTATCGTAGATAAAGTGAAATAGAACGATAACTTTACAACATTAATCAAAGAAATTTTGTTTATAAATTTTGCTTGTTTATAATTGACACTAATAGAAACGGTGTAATTATTCTATTTCACTCTGTTTCGATATATCTATCGTCGATCTTTGTCACTTTCTTCGACCAATAATAACAATACTGATGGCAGGAGAGGGGGAATGGAGTGTATACTTTGCCTAGTCATGTTCCTACGAACGCACAGTACACATCACATTTTCAATTCGAGAAACGAGGAAAAATATATGATCGCAAAAAAGTCGGTCGTGTGCACTTTAAGTTTAAAGGAAGGCCAATTAACGTTCGGTTACTTCACACGTGTACCGTGAATCCAAACAAACGCGATAAAAGGCACAGAAACAGATATCGTAAAATACACGTTTCTCATCCAATTATATTAATTAAATATCCCTCGACGAGGTAGAAAAGTGAACAACAACGATACAACAATGTTCCGTCAACGATATTTGCGAATAATTTGCAAAAATCGTTTCTCCTTATTTATCATCTATTTCATTAACGAGTATAATTATAATTATATTTATTCTTGTCGCGTATATTGATATTTATCGCGTTTGGAATTAAATATTATCA
Source organism: Apis laboriosa (assembly GCF_014066325.1). Lineage (NCBI taxonomy): Eukaryota > Metazoa > Arthropoda > Insecta > Hymenoptera > Apidae > Apis > Apis laboriosa. The sequence goes on from NW_025223857.1 coordinate 1,093,745, forward strand.
TTTTAATAATTTGAAGCTTGCAAATGTAAGCGATGTTGTTTTGTTGTTTATTAAAAATTCAACGCACTCGCCACACGTGACTGCTCGATTCTATCATCATCGAATAAACATCGAATAATCGTTGTTTCATCAATTGTATAAATAAGGATGCAAAAGTCAATAGACAAGATGTAAGTAATCATTTTACACAGGCTTATAGTATGTCCACTTTTCGACGGCCTCCGCGTGTATCAAAAGGGTTAAACCGTGTAACGAAGCGGAATCTACCATGGTCATCGCGAGTAATCTCGTTATACGGAGGTAACTTTTATCTCTCTACACTTGCCGCGGTTACGTAAAGTTATTAGCTTGACCTATTTCCGCAACGAGGAGAAACAGAGAGAGAGGAAGGAGAGAAGGGAAGTACGAAAGAGCACGCACTCGGAGAAAATCCCATAAATTCTTATGCAAAACGTCGTTGAATCGATTCGTCTCCATTTCCTCTTCTCGCTTTCCTCCTCTCGCTCTCTGTTTCCCTCCGGTTCATCTATCTGTGCGCAGTGAATCGACGAAGGAAAAGACTCGTTATTCGGTGGAATGATCGATCGATTGGAAAAAGAAACCAAGCAAAAGTCTCGTGTAGCAGTTACTCACGTTGACTGCTGCTCCGTCGTATGATGTTCTCGAGGAATGTGTTTTGCGGGGCGACCAGGCCCCTGCGCCCCCCTGGCATCCTTTCTTCCTTGAATGATCCCGGATCCTGGTCGCTGCGGCTATCAGGATCTCGTCCAGCCTCTGGCTACGACGAACACGTGCTGTTTCCCTCGCCTCATGTCCAACAACGACAACCTTCTTTCATCGATCACCCCCTTCTTCTTTCCCCTCTTTCCTTCTATCTTTCTTCTTTTATCTACTACGCTGCACAAATGCACACGCGCAACAACGTGGGGATGCACACGATCACTAACTGAATGTCATGATCCGAGGATAGTTCACCATTGTGGTATCGGCCGTAATATCACTTGTCGGCGGTTTCACATCCGCCTGGAACTGGTCCAAACGAGAACAACCGCTGTGGCGATCTGCTTTATCCCTTACCAAACACACACTGTGGTATTATCAAACGTCAACCAATTGTCCCGTGCACATTCGCGTTAATCCTTGCCGAGTTAGTTCGCACGATCTATAGTGTGACGGATCTTCAAACTCGTGACTCCACAGTCCTTCGATCTTCCACGATCGGACAGATAGAAGCTTTCACGATTCTCTAGCGCGATGTCCAGTGTTTTCTCTCTTTCTCTCTCTCTCTCTCTCTCTCTCTATATATATATATATATATATATACATATACGTATATAATACAAAATACACGAATCAGATTGGAAAGAAAAATGAGAAGGGGAAGAAAAAGAACAAAGAAAGAGAAAAATACAAGAAAGAAGAAATACAATGGGTAAAACGCGAATTATCCAGAATGAATCTCGGACGATTTCAGGATCCTCCTGGTTGCAACCTAGACGTCTCTATCGTCACCTGAACACGAACGGTCCTCCGTTGGTCCAACGACCAGCGTTCACACACCTCCTCCAGCTTGTCGCGTGCCCCAGCTCCGCGTCCTTCGTGGATGTGGCCAGTGATGAGGGAGAAGCTGGTGTTGGGCCGTGGATCTTCGTCGTGGACGAATGAACGGGTGGCGGCCGTGAAGAAGGGGATACGAATGAGGAGGTGGAGGGGGGCGATGATCCGGATTTATCGAGGCACCGACCACGACAACGATGGGCTCGCGGAAGTGTCCTCGGCTGGTGGACGCACGATCGATGACCCATCTAACCGCAGTCCTTCCAGGTGATCGCGCGCGCTATCACGGATACCCGACGGCAAGTAATTAGACGACTGCGCGCTACCTGCCACCTCGTTCTCCACATCCTCGGCGTCCTCCTCGGCGTCGGTGCAGCTCGTGCCCGCGGAGGAGGACATCCCTTAAACAGGGGAACGTAGTCGGACAAGAATTGTCGATCACATCTTCATCGTCCGATTTCAGGATCGAAGCGATCTTCTTCCTTGTATCGTGGATCTTCCTATAGCGTGTCAAGTTCGAGGATGATTCCGATGATTAAAATTGGGAAAATTAGAATATCGATAGTTTTCTTGGGCGAAGAAAATCTGCAATGAAAGAAAATAAACGATATTATTATTCTGTTTAAAAAAAAAAATACGATTATTATTGGAAGAATGTTAGAATGTAGTATGAGTTTGTATTTACACGAAACAGCGATCTACGCGAAGGAGTTAATGAAAAAATGCATCCATGTTGTTTCTCGAGCTTTCAGAAAGATGAGAATAATTGGGTCGGAAGTATTTGATCGACGATAAAATTCTGTCCAGATACTGCACCACCATCGTGAAACGTTTTAATGGTTGTCACACTCGAAACGAACATAATAGGAAGGTTCTGTTTCTCTACTTTTTTTTTTTATTCGATAATAAAATCCAACACGAAGAAAATGACATATAACGAAGTAATCCACGGAAGAAAAACTGTAGAAAGTTTCAAATAACGAATTAATTTTATATAGCCTATGTATCGATATGACGCGTTTGTTAAAAAATCTCAAATTCTTAACCTATTTCTTTTTTATAATAATACGTAATATTTGGTAACAAAATGCAAGAAAAATATATATTTCCGATTGAAAAGAGATATAATATAAAATTTTTTTCAATCAGCATCCTTTAATGATGTAACGTTTATTCACCGATCATTTTCGAAGCTAAAACGTTTTTCGAGTGCATACTCTCGAATCGATCGTACTTCCGAAATATTGAAGGTTTGTGGCCCGCTATTTTCAGGTTAAAGTGTTGAATCTTAAAGTTGAAAATTACTACGATACCTTCGAATTATCGAATTTTAACAGTGATGTGGCTTTCGTAAACGATAATTACGTCGAATTGTTTCACGGCAATTGCTCTCCTTTATTTTCACAAGTAAACACATTCACACAGCACGAACGTCACCTTGTCCTGCCCGCCATAATTAGTAATACTTGACAGACAGTGGCGCCACTGTCCGATTATCGATCAAGTATCGATAAGTTACGAACCATCGCTGACCGAGATAGATTCTAGTAAGTTTGATCTAACCTTAATGTGTAACACGCATAGAAAAATTATTTAAAAAAAGTGTGTAATATTAAAAGTGTGTAATATATATAATTAAATTAGTACAATCACATTTAACATTCTTTCATTCTTTTCTTTTATTATTATTATATTAAAACGTCATCTTGAAATTTTTAACGATATTATATATCAACTTGACAAACACCAATTGAGATTGAAATAAACGACAGTAGTCTTACTACTTGTTATTGAAACGAGTGTTTCAAAGTGTTTCTATTTCTATCGAATGTCAATACAATCAAAGATTGAAAATAGAAAAGCTGATGCAGGAGCAAGTGATTTTTCTCGAAAACGAACATTCCTTTAATGTTTCGCGAACAATTGCAAGATATATATCGACTGCAACTTAGCAAATTCGAAGGAAGGATTTTTCAATCGTATCTCAGTTCGAATGAAATTCGAACAGGCTCTCGCTCTCGGTCCACTCGAGGGAAAGATTACTTTTCCTCTTTTCGCGTCGCTGTCGCCATACTGGATCCTTGCTCGGTATCCTTTGTTCTTTCAATCCTCCTGTCATTGAGAATATCGATAGGACTCGTTTCGAAAATTGTTTCTATTAATATCTTCTCATACATTTTTCTTTCTATCCCTTTTGTTTCCAAAAATAATTTCTTATTCGTAAAATAATATTACTCGTTATTATTACAGAATTTGTAATTCGATTATTCATCTAACATTAAAAATTTTCTTTGTTCCAGTACTCGAATCGAAATTAACCTAATCCACCATTAAATAAATAAACTGAGAACACGGCGGAGAGTGTCTATTCTCCATCGAATGACGAAAAAAAAAGCAATAAAGAAGACAAAGACAATAAAGAAGACAAAGTGTCTCTAAGGTGGCTCGATCGCCTAAAAGCAACTATTCTACACGTTTTTCAAGAATGGGTAGCCGTCCCCATGGGTTTTGTCCGCGAGCAAAGAAAGCATCGAAGTAAAGAGAATCGATGATACCCTACCACAGAAGCAAGTTGTACGATCAGCCTGCAAGTAACCCGAGATAAGAATAAGGATCGTCCAGAGAATTGGTGAAACTATACGATTTTTATTCCTCCAAGATTCGCTCTCCTAATCCCTTTCTTAATTTTTATTCCATCTTTAGAAAACGAATCCAGATCGGACCAATCTGATTCCTCGCCTGGATCTCAACTGTAAAATTCAAATTATCCAAAGTGACACAAAAGTGAAGAAAATGATGTTAAATGATCGAGTATGCGGGAATATTAATTTTGAAAATTCTGGAGGAAATTCTATTAAAAGAAAGGTAAAAGAATCTTTTAAAATGTTTGCCTTCGAAACTTCCCTTGGAATAATAATCGGTATAATTTACAGAAAACGGAGATATTTTTCGATGACAAACTATGAGAAATCAGAGACAACGGTTTTCCATTTTCCAACGATCGGTGTTCCCCTCGTCGCCGTCATGGGAGAGTCGTACCGGAGGCGACACTTCCGGGAGATCAGCTTGTCGCTGGGGGGAGTGGCGAAGCGTTGTTGGAGGAGAAGGGGAGGGAAAAGACGAAGGAAAAAGGGCAAAGACCGTGGCGGAAGAAAGAGGTGACCCGGATTTCTTTGCTTCTTTGCACCAGAGAAAAGCGTATCTCAAGGTGGCCCATCATTTTTCGTGAGGGGAGCTTTTGGCACCACGGTTGCCAACCCTCCCCCTCCTTTGTCCATTCCGAATGATCGATCGATCCGCCGGAACTTTTATCCTTTTATCCACGATGGAGGATGGAGGAAAACAAAAAGGAGAATGCACATAATAATCACTTCAATATTATTCTTATATACACGATATAATAGTATTTTTACTAATCTTTCAATTTCTCACAGGATCAATTTCTATGGCCCTACTTCGTCCACTTTACCTATGGAAAAAGAGTCTATCTGTTCAACTTAATTGAATTCACGCCCTACGAGTACAACGGGAGGAGCAATTAAAAGAGCGATAAAGTGGCCTTTTGGGGCAAGCATTGAAAAATGTTCATTTTCCTCGAAGAAGATCATCTTCGTTATCCGAGAGAGAGAGTGGCCACTTTCTTCGTAATAATAAAACGAATCAGAAGTCTGCTCTGACATCGGCCAATGTTAAATCCCGCGTATACGGAATTGGGGAACTGTTTTCGAAACTTTCGGCCGGCCGACGGAGTTGGAAGAAGTCGGTGTTCCGTTTCAAAGGCGTCGGCGATCGATTGACCTTCCCACTTTCCTCCACACTGGGCTGCGTTTTCGGCCTTACCTTGCACCTGCGGGAAGGCAAAGGGCAAACGAGATTGACAGATTGATAAATAGCTCAGAGAAACAAGAGTGATATTAATGAGTTATATTAATACGTAAGAAAGGTAAGGAATAAAATTAACGTATTTGATCGAATTTTTAATCGAAGTAGAGATTAATATATATATATAGATCTTTTAAATAAGTTATCGTTTCCGTCAATTCAGTTAAAAAAAAAAAAAAGAGTTATTTGAGTGCTACATATATTAACGACACCCTTTTCCAAAATTTCGTCCGTGTTAATTGTATTTTATCTTGTATCATCCCCCACCGATCCGCGAGAAGACATGTTGCAATTGAAAAGTTCGCAGCTCCATCGGTAAATTCGTAACGCGGAATGACGTCAGTGAGCGCGCGCAAATGCCCCTGTTTCGCGATCCGCAAACGTCGTTTTCCGCGATCCGTGCCACGGGGGCACCGCCATCGTAAAGCCATTTCGGGGATCTCGCGACATAAATTATAAAATCGACCGACGCCAGATCGTCTGTGCAATGGCCGGCATGTAGGACGCCGCAGAAGAATATTCCCTTCGTTTGTTCTTTCACATTATTCTGACCGTTGCTTTCAGATATTACATACGGATCTCGATCGATAACTACGGAATAAGCCTCATTTGGGGAAAAATTTGTCAAAACGATTTCCACGCATTTTTCTTTCCGTAAACGTAACGAGAAAGAGAATGGATATAGAAGATGAGAGTCGAAAGTAAGTAAATAATACGTTTGATAACTTCTGTTTAATAATTTTGTTTCGTTGCATTTTTTAGATCGTGCAAGGATGTAAAAGATGGAGTGAAAAATTGCAGAGGGAAAAAGAAGTTGAAAGAGAAGGATTAAAGATCCTTGGAAAGAAGGATGAGAGAGGTTAGGTGTAAAAGAGCAAAGTGGAAAAGACTGCCGGTGCAACAGATCGGTGAAATTCGGGCCACGAGGTTTATACAGTGTATATATACAATTTTCGATTTCCCACAGGAGGTCAGGCAAATTCATAACCCACTCTATCGGTAAGCAAGGGAGAAACACCGGGTCGCCGATAAATTCGGTGACGCAATGCGATCTCCGCCCTTTATTTTTGTTATTTTTAATCCATACATTTTTTTTTTCCTCTGTCCAATTATTAATATTCCATCCCTTGATGTGTATCTCGTGGTATTGTAAGAAAGATTTTACAATCTAGATAATTTGCATTATCTCTAAATTAAGAACTTATTTCAGATACAACAATCATCTCTTGCCACCACTGTGTACAATTGGACAAACGATCTCCTGTATCTCGTCACTCAAATATCCATACGATTAAACAAGGAAGAATATAAAACGACGTCAAGTGTTTCTACTAAAAAGGATTGACACGAGGTGATATATTCACCTATGGTAGATGAAACTATTGTAGATGAAAAAAAATCCATGGTCTCGTATTGAAAATGCACCGACGATCTGTGAATTTGGCAGAAATCCAGAACTACCGTCACCGAAAAGAAAGAAAGCCCGCGACACGGCCGATAATCATCGTAAACGTTGTTTGAAGTCGTTCCCTTTTGTTCCGAATTGGTTGACGAAACTTTTAGACAAACCGAATCGCGAAGGATTGACGTCAACAATTGATTGAATAGTGGTTTTCAACGTTTAACTGCTTATTGTTAGAGATGATTTACAGAGAAAAGATTTCTTTTTTTAAGATCAATTAATGGTAATTAATTTTCAGGTGTGTGTAAATTTTTGATGGAAAGAAAAAGATCTGTTTCATATCATGATCAATCATTCATCGTGGACCACGTTGACTCTATCCACGGTATACAGTTCGACGCGTACGCATTGTTCCATGGCTACATTTTGCTCGTAAATCGATCGAGTCTTTGGCAATGGAAAAACATAATGGAAATTGATGTGTTTCAAAGAGTTCTGATAAATTTGGATAAATTTGAATAAAGTGGAATAGGAAAATACTCCACTGGAAATATGTTTTCAATCTTTAATTAATATAAGGAAATATAAGATAGAAAAAAATTTTGAAAATTCTAAGTTTGAAACGATATTTTGGAAATTTTTGAAATAACTTCGAAGACTTGGAATGGAAAAGGAATTCTTGAAATTAACAAGAATTTCGGGCCTCCCTAATCTTCGATGACCCAAATATTTTCTCTTCTGATTGATGCAGAATTGCAGTAAGCTTTTCAGTCGTGCTTTTTCATCTACATTTCTTTCAAAAAAATTATCGTATAATGATAAAATAATGAATCATGATTGAGGAATTAAAAAAGAATCTACAATGATCAAAGGAAAAAACAAACTATAGAAGAGAAAGCAAACTTTAAAAATCTTTGTAAAATTTCCTTTGTTAAGTTTCTTAAGAATTGTATAAAAATTATTGGAAAAAATTGTCACGATAGTTTTCTGATTTCTGTTATGTTGTCCTGATTTATCTATCTAACGTACGCTTTTTAACATTGTCTCTCGAGGTTAGTCCACCGATTGATCCATGCTCTACTTCCACTTCTCTATTTCAACTTTACTTCGTTGAATTGGAGTACTTGATCGAAAAAGATGCTCTATGATTCTTACATATATCGATTGCGATTCTAGCACACCACATCTTCCTTGACCTTGTCCCCCAAGTTTCCACATCGTCGTTTTGTCGTTTGGCACAATCCACGTCTCTCTGTTCATCAATCAGTCGAACGTACTGGGGCGGTCCACTCGCCCAGAATTCGAAACCATCGATATGTATGTATGTAAATATTTTTCTTCATAAGTATTCCATCTATCTTGCCATACATATCATCGAATTCTCTATATTATTGTCACTATTCCAAATAACTGATATCGAGTGTTAAATCGTATAAGAAAAATATAGAAACAAAGAAAAATCAAGAAAATTAAAAACGAATCGCAAGTGTTGAAAACAGAAGAAAGAAAGAGGAAAAGGAAAAAGAGAAAAGCAGAGTTCGTTAGCGCACCACGCGACCGCAATGATGATCATTCCAAGAATAGACATCACCGATATTGTACGTATTAAAGAATGGATGATATTGCGTATTCTGAATCGTTACCGATAAAGATTTAATATCCTATGAAACGTGGCCGATCTTCGTTATCTGCGATGGCTAAGCAGGGTGGTTCCGTCCATCGCGTTTCTGGATCGTATCGCCCCGAGGATCGATCGTGGTCGGGTGCACACGCGCTGACCGGTTGCGGTACGCGTTCGGGCAACGCGTCCCGGACACGTTTCGCCAATTCCGAACAGAGAGAATCGCGATTAACGAGACGAGCGATATCGAGGCGAATCTTCCATCGAGGATTAATTCTTGTTCTCAGCTTGTTGCAATTTTACTTTTTAGTCCTCGTTTCCAATCTTGATCTTTCAAAGTAGCAAACGTCGTTCTAATCTACACATGCCTGATCGTCCTTGCCAATCGTGCGTAAGTATGCGACGAGACTCGCGCGCGCGCTGATCAGCATATATACCCGCGCACATAGGGTTTTCGAAACCCAGCCGTATGGTAGGCTGTCCGAATGGCAACTGAGACTCACCCTTTGTGGAGGCGCTGACTACCCCAACCCCGATACCGTTATCCCCTCCATCCATAGTTTCTCCCACCACTCAGTATCCTTCTAATCCCCGTGGCGCGGCGCTCGCGCTCTTACATTATTTCGACTCGCGATTCCTTCAGATTTCCTTCTCTTCGTAAGGTTAGAAACAAATTTTCTCTCTTCTTTCAGCTTCCCTTTATCGAAATGTTGTTTCAATTGGTTCGATTAAACGGAGAAAGTTTTTCGATTTTAATAAGTAATAAGTAATAAGTAAAAATTACGCAAAGAAAATTTAATTTGCAAAACGTGTAATAACCTTTTTGCACACTGTTTTTCGAAAAATAAAAACATCTAATTAGAATAGCTTTAATTAATTAACAAACAGGATTTTTCTTAATTTCAATTATAGCGTCACGAAGAGTTTAAATATTATTTCATTAAGGAGGATCTCATATTAGAATATAAAAAGAAACATTCATAATTTAAAACAAATTCTTAATCACAATGTTATAAATATTTAAAAATAAATTAAAAATAAATTAATAATTAAAAATAAATTTTGTCAAAGGGCAATTAAACGAATTCTGAAAATTCAATAAAAAACATTTTATACGGAAAGGATTAAAAAAATACGTTAAGGATACGTGACGAAGAAAATTGTCGTCGTATCACGTTTCGTGCCACGTGGATCACCGTTGACCCACATTTCTATTTTACGTCGCGAAGAACATTTACTTCCATCAAACAAACAACGAATGAAAACAATACGAAATTATACAAAATTATATATGAATTGAATATAGATCATAATATTACGATATTTTTATTCAAAATTAAATTTCAACATTATTAAATACTCAAAATACTTGTTATTTTATTACAGAATAGAGAATAGACTCGAGTGAGAATTTCCAACATTTCTCAGTAAATTTGGATTCATTGGGTTTATTGGATTAATGGAGATACAATGCATGTACGTGCGTGTACACGCGGCAAGAATTCGTGAGCGGAAAAGAGACAGGTTAGAGCCAGAGGCGTCTCGTTATCCGCGAATTTCCGGCCGAGCTGTTTACGGCTTCAACCAACGATCCTATAATTATTTAAACAATGTATAACCACAAAGTTGCTTGACTTTAAGTGTTACTTCCTCTAAACATATTGCATTAATGAAGTTTCCTTCCATATTCTATCTTAAAAGCGCGAGAACTTTTTTAATTGAAAATTTTTTCTCTTTATTTTCTATTAAAATAATGAATAATTAATAAAGTTAATGAAGAAAATATTTTTCACATAATAAGGAAGATGTGAGTTTCAAGAAATTTCAAGAAATGCTTAATTCTTCGAATTCTGGCTACCTGTATTGTTTAAATTTCGAAGAGACTCTCTATAAAGTATTAAAATATAGTAAAATGAAATGGAAAGATAAAGTATAACTTTTATATTAACTATTATACAAATATGTTTCTTTTTTTTGTTTTTTTTTTTTTGAATTAGAAATTATAATACTATGAATGAAAGAATATTTTTTATAGAAATAAAAATTATAAAAAATGATAAATTTATTGGCATGTTTTTAAAAAAAAAAAGAAAAAAACTTGAAAAGTGGAAAAAAATGAAAAAAGAATAAAGAAAAAAGAAGAGAGAGGGATAGAAGTTCGATCGAAGTTGTTGAAAAGAGGGCGCCACCTTACTGATAGTTTTATTTTCATTGGTTCTTGCGAAATGTACACTTGCTCTATCGTAATAGTGATCTACATTTATAAAACCTAGAATTAAAATAAAAAATAAAAGTAAATTAAAGCATAATTCGTAGCAATTATTCGATTAATATATACTATCTATTGAATCTATCTATTGTATTTATTTGAAAGTAAAATTCTTCTCAATTGGTCTCGAAAATAATATTTCATAAATGTTTGGAATAACAATTACTTTAAAATAAAATCACATTCAATGGAATACGTACTAATGGGAATTAATTTCTAAAATCAAATTTCGAGAATTCTATTTTTAAACGAATTTATATTTTAATATCTTTCGGAAAGATGAGATGATTCGATGATATTATATAAAAAAAGAGTGTGATAGCTTCTGATTTATATTTGCCTATATAGAATATTTACACAAGCGCATATGTACACTCTTTGATTCTCTAAGACACTAATTGCGAACCACGTCTGGCTGGCTCTCGAGGCACTAAATTAATTAATGGCATACCAAATGACGAGTCGTGCGAAGATTCGCTCGGCGAGCCCTCATTGCCTGAAAAAAGCAAAATAATACAGCATACGATCGTGCCACGAATATCAATGCTTCTTTCGTTGTCATCAAGAAGCAGAGTCTCATGCTCGTTAACTATATATCATCCTATCGTTTTTTAATTTCCCTCGTTCTTTTCTTTTTTTCTTTTACTTTGCCTTACTTTTTTCAATTTTTTTCAATTCTCTCTTTTACCATCAGAGTAAATTATATACGTTGCAATATCGTAGCTCACGGGTATATTTAATACGTGTATTTAATACTGTCATAATTGTATAAATAGTTCTAATAATACATGTCGTCTCCAAGAAGTCGTCTCTTCTATATTGAATCATAACTCGAAGAAAGATATCACCATTATTTCTCTACATCATAAAAATATTCAAGAATAGTAACAGTGAAATCAGCCAAGATATTTCATTTAATCCCATATTTTCTCGTAAAAATTTTATGAAACAGCATTGTGATCCATAATCCGCTCGAGGTATTATGAGGTAATCGAGAAAAAAAACATTAACTTGTATTTATCTTTCTTTGTCAACAATTCAACTCGCGTTTGATCGTAGTTCGCAAGAATCGAATGAATTCGCGAAGAAGTTGAAAAAAAAAAAAGTTGTATGAAATTAATTACGCAATTTTTTGCCACTTATGTATGGATGAAATAGATGAATCTCGAAGATTCGATTGGCCAATGGCCAAATGTACTTTTATATACGCTTTACTACGCAACATAAGTAAAGTTAACGAAAAAGTTCACGATTGATTTATTATCGTTTAATATCGATACACGAAAACATTGATTTGTTCTAGTATTTTATTATAGTATTTTATCCTAGTTGATATATTAAGAGAAAAAGATTAAATAATAACGTTAAAAATAAAGTAAAATACATGTATTTGAATATGAAAATATGAAAATTATAATAAATTTGCAGTCTTGCGTATTTGAAGAATATAGACGATGAAAAACTTGATAAAATTGTAATTAGATTATGTACAAAAAGAGAAATTATATATATTAAAATTAAAATTATATAAAAAGAATTTAGGATACATAAAAGATGTTGAAATAATAGTTTTTCCTTTTGATAAAAATTTTGTAAAAATCTTTTATATTAAAGATTTATTAGATTTTACATACATTAATACGAAACGCAATGCGGAAGAATAAATAGTCACGCATGTACATGCACGCAAAACGGAAGCTCCTGCGCTGCGATATACGAGTAACCTTGATCCACTTTTTACTCCTAAATATGTATATTGCTGTTTCTTTCGATATAAAGAAGTCATGTAGAAGAACTAATAGCAATTTTTATAACATTCAACGAGATATCATAATTTGAAATTGATAATCTTAAATTATTAATAAATAATATCTTTTGACATAACTTTTGCCATATTTTCTTGAAATAAATAAATTTTCAATATGAATGTATATAAATCAACAAAATTTTTATTATAACAAAATTTAATAATTATTCTTGAATAAACGATATTTTATTTACAAATTACATAAACACACTAAATTATCAAGCATTCTCAATCTTTGGTTTTCTTCTCTGGAGATTCATCTTCTTCTAAAAGTGCACTTGTTATACCTGCTTTCTTTAATTCAGCTATCAGCTCACCATTTCTGTGCATTTCTAAAAGTATATCACATCCACCTACGAATTCTCCATTTATAAACACTTGAGGTATTGTGGGCCAGTTGGAAAAATCCTTAATACCTAAACAAAAATATATAAATAGTCATTTATTAGAGAAATTTAATTAAATTATGTTCAAAGTTTAGTTCTAAAAAATACAGTAACTTGCACTTTAAAGATTATTAACCTTGTCTGAGTTGTTCATCTTCAAGAACGTTATGAGCATCATACTTAACATTATGCATTCTCAATATTTGTACAACAGCATTGCTAAAGCCACATTTAGGGCTGTCTGGAACACCTTTCATGAACACAACAACTTTGTTTTTCTGTAAATCATAGTTGACATTCATTTATAATCATTCAACACTTTGTGGAATCACCAACATCATATGTGTTTCTGATAACAGCACTTTCGATATACCATTTCTAAGAATATTTATATTGTATAATTTAACACAGATAAATTACGAAGATAATATACGAATAAAAGATAAATAAATGATAAAATTATAATGAATTTCATTTATTTAAAAGAAAAGTTATCAAAATATATATACATATATGTACCTTAACGAGGTTAGCGATTTTATTAGAACTCGTTGAAAAACTTCTAACAATAAAACTCCTAAAAGGCATCATTTCTTGCCTATAATTATTTAAAATTTAATAATCAAAACTTTTAATTTTTTGAATTTTTTTATAAAAAAACACAACAGGTTACCCGGTCAACAGATTAATGGATTACGCCATATTAGTTTTCCCTTTCTACTTATAAGAACTAGTATCACCCTCTATAGACAAATCGAAAAAACATATTGAAAAATAAGATAATTTTAATTAATAAAGATATTTATAATATTTAGGACCAATTATATAAATATCAATTTCATATAATTATAGAGTAATTAATTTACATAGTTTTAAAGATAAGTTAGGTAGCTTTGTGATCGATGCGATTATTACGTTTTTTTTAATAGTTGTTCACATCCGCTAGATGTCATCATTTCCTAAATTTTTTGCCATTTTTAATATTATATAAATTAAATTCTTATAAAAAATTCGCATGCACATATGTATATATATGTATGTAACTATTTAATTACATTATTACGTAAATTGATAATATATTAAATTATATAAACCCTTAATTCTTTAAATACACTAAAATTATTTTATATTCATTAATAAATAATATTATAATTTAATTTAAACAAATTCTATAGTATTAATTAAATTTATTTAATATATTATTTTATTACAAAACAAAATTAATTTTTTTTCCGTAATGTTTATGAAAGATGAAAAAAATTCAATGACAATTTTTAAAAATACTAATATTTCAACGGTTTCATAAAAAAATATCATATAATCCCATTTCACCATAGCCACTTCAAATTCGATCTACGTTCATGGCCTACTTCCGAGTCCACGCTTATAACACAAGGAATTCTGACTACGATACTTTTCAGATCATTAAATATTCTTCTCTCGGTAAATATTAAACGTCATCTCAATGAATCACGTATGACTGAGTGACATTCGGAACGATAACAAAGGAAAATGTTCATCGTATTAACTTCAAGAATAAATTTCATATATTGTTTTCAAATATTTACAAATGTGAAAAGAATCGTGATAGTCAAACAAAATGATTTTATTTTATTTTATTGTAAAAAAATTTTTTATCAATTTTATTTTTCGATTTTTTCACATGATGCAGTTACGTGAATATTTATAAATATCGAAAATTATCTTATCTCTTCGATACGTTATCGATACAATTGAAATTGCACCGAATAAATCTTTAAAAAATACATAAATCTTTAGAAAATCATCGTCAAAAAATTTGCGACAAAATTTAAAGTTGTTTCTTTTCAAGACGGTCAAAGTGTCGTCATTTATTGCGACATAATAATGTCACAACGCAATATTTGTTCGTCAAGTCGTCAACCTTCAAACTTTCTCTTAGAATGACTTATTGATGTAAAAAATATCAATATTTTCAAAAATAATTTCCACAAAATATATATTTTTTCAAGTAAAGCAATAAAATTGAAAATTAAAAATAGTTTAATATTTTAATTTGCATTCTACGTTATTTCAATTCATAGTGCATTATTTTTTTAAATCTATTTATAATATATTTATAATTATATATTATATATTATATATTATAATATATATTTAACAAAATTAACGCTACTATTTAAATGCCTACTTATTCTTTATTTATCTTTATTAAATTCATATCATTTTTATTATTTATATTAATATTGTTTTTTTTGTGTTGCACAATTGTTATTAAAAAATTATATGAAGCAATTTTTTCATTTGAATAACGTCATTTGTGTAACCTACGCAACTGTATTTTCCCGTGACGTAACGGTGAAAAATCGTTACAGGAAAAACTCGTTAACCGATAGCACGTCTGCAGCACGTGGTTGTCCTTTACAACAATGACGTCAGATCGAAATCATGGTCACCGTGGCTGATCGCCATGGAAACTGTGCCCTGAGCATACACCAACGTGAGAACGCCTACAAGGATTTTAAAGTTCGACGGTGGACGGGATAATGTATATACAGCTTCACGGATGAAGTCCTTGCGATAGGTCGGGGATGGAAGCACAAAAATAGCAACAGGTAAAAATGTTAAAAAATATTCGTTTTCAAGTGAATCTCACGAAATCGCATGAAATTGTTTTCACCGTTAGTCGTGGATTGAGTCACCGGGATTTAAACGTTTTGAAATACTTAACGGTTAATTTTGTTTATTCCATAAAAATTAAAAATGTTAAAGAAATACAATGAGTTTTCACAATTACCATCACTGAATATTAACACTGATTTAATCGTTCATGTAATTACATTATTTTGAAACATTATACATAATTCCTTATAAATTAAATAAACAAAATTTTAAAAAAAGTAGAATTTTCATGTTTATTTAATCTATAGAAACATAATTTTTCATTTAATATAATAGATATTTCTTTTTTTTTTTTGCCATAACGCAAGACATAATAATACATCTAATACATATAATATCTACTTATTGTTCATTTTCCAACAACTATTCGTTTATGTTTAAATCACATAAAATGAAATTCAAATAATTTTTATTTCCTTTTCTATTCAAAGTTTTTTTATTTTTGACACAATATTTTTAACGAAGTGAGATAAAACCGGACTAAATGGAACATAATTGTGGAATTCAAAGTATACATGAATATATATTAAGAATAGCATATGTATAAACTGAATACGAATAGAAGACTAAGCTCGATACACAAATTCATATACGCATTCTACTCATCGGATAAAGTAGAATTATACAAAGAATATTACCGATTGTACAATAATAATTATACATACGATCGTATAACTTATTTTTCATTTGTTACTTTTTTCTATATAAGTATATTCTACAAAAAAAAGCAAAAAATAAACAACATTTTGTTTAATAATAATATGATTATGAGATTCAAAAAGTTGATCTATAAAAGAATAAGCGACAAAATAAAAAATAACTATAGCTAAATTTTTGTATGATTCAAATTATATATATATATATATATATATATATATATATATGTATTCAGGGCCAGTAATTGTTATACTATTTCAACTTAGCTCGCTTTAAGGTAGCTATACCGTGACGAGGGGTTTCACTTTGCCGCAATGTTGGCAGCTACTGCCAGTTAATGCATTTTCACTGGTAGAACGGTGACGCTAAATGATACGGTTTGCTGTTCACGAGAAACTCGAAACTATCCGTGACTCAAAGTAATATATCAAAACTATACACTATATCAAAATTATAATTTCATTGGATTATTGAAAATTAATAAAATATAAATAAACTACGAACAAAGATTACATTTTTCTTCTATACATTCACGAAACAAGCAAAACGATTATTTTATTAATAAAAAACTTTTAAAAGTCATATAATTGCGATAAAAATTAGTAATCAGGGTCAGCGATAAAGAAATGATTTCGGTAAACAAGCGAAACTCAGTGTTCATCAGCTTGACTCGATTATCCTCGCGTGGCGTCTGGGATGGGGGAGGTTGTCGGCACTGGCGAGCATCTGCGACGGAGAATAAAACGCCAGAGCGAAAAGAAACGCGTTAGCCAGAACAACGAGGAGAAACGATTGGTGAACAAAGAACACGAATGTATTATGGCACGTGTGACGAAGAGAAAGAAACCTTACGCCGATTCCTCTCGAGGTCGGACATGGGAATGAAACAGAAAAAGATAGAGACTGGTCCGCCGACTATTCTGGTACATATGCAACAAACGCGATGCAGCTAGAAATGAAAAAAATTATCATTCTCACGTATATGTACAGTTTATATCGAATTTATAAATGATAAATGATAAAAATATTTGAAAGTAGTAACAAGTGATTTAAAATATGATTTAAATATAAATATTCATATTATTTTTTAATATAAACATTTTTTTATGTATATATATATATATATATAAAATATATATATATAATAAAAATATATATACATAATAAATGTATATATATATATTTTTTTTATTAATTTTCAATATAAACAATTTTTAAAGTCATACGATATTTCTATGAATCGAATGTTACGATTACAATGAAATCAATTTTATATCCATGTAAAACGATAAAAAATTAGTAATAAAGCAATTGGAAAAAAGCAGAAATAATTATAAATAGAATTAGAGAAAACAATGCAGAATGGAAAA
The DNA here is from genome assembly GCF_014066325.1 of Apis laboriosa. Taxonomy (NCBI): domain Eukaryota; kingdom Metazoa; phylum Arthropoda; class Insecta; order Hymenoptera; family Apidae; genus Apis; species Apis laboriosa. Next base: position 1,111,357 of record NW_025223857.1, read on the forward strand.
ATAGAGCAACGACTCTTTCGGCTAAAAGAGAAAGAAACGTTATGGAATAATACGCAGAAAAAGGACGCACGAATCGCTTTGTAAAGAGAAAGAGATAAAGATATAGCACGAGTACGAGTAGTGAAGAGGGAAGTGAGAGTGGAAGGGAGAGAGTGCCACGCGACGTGCTAGGCGGTGAAAGAGAGAGAGGTGGTTGACGCAAAAGGAGTAGGGATAGTAATCGAGTGGCTTGGTGAGCGGTGGATGGTATCCTGCTTGAGGGGACGGTCGGTGAGGGAGGCGAGGACAAATGACGAGGCGCGCGAGCCATCAGGGCCGTATGCTAGAGAACACGCGACACGCGTTCCGGGAGCCATGGCTCGCGCGCGACCTTAACCCTTAAATAGTATGAAATAAAAATGAACGAATAGAAAAATACCATGATTCTGAATTTAAGAAATATAAGAATATATAAATTTTAATATTTTTATTATAACTTTATGAGAATTTTTCTAAAATTATTACAAATATCATTATAATTTTATGGGAGCTTTTCTAGAGTTTACTTATATGTTATAATTTATATGAAATGATTTTAACATTTTAATGTTAGTTTAAATTGTTCATTGTATCCAATTGAAATTGCTTTTACATTCTACTGTGGCATAAAGCGGTTCACGAGGTATTCGTAATGAGATTTCATATCGTTCATAAGTCTACAGGTTATTCGCGTTGATTCATCGCAAAACATAATTCAACTAAAATGTTTTTATCAAAAATATTGTTTTTCGTATGATTATTGATAGCCAAATTTTTGTATCGTGATTTTTAGATCTAAACGCGTTTCCACGAATATTATCAAATACATGTTACAAATATTCATTACAAATATTCATATTGATAAATATTCGCTTTAAAAAAAAAAAATTTAAACAATACAATAAATTCAAGCTGCAAATTGATAACTGCATTTAAAACATCAATGAAAAATGATATCAATTGCTTAAATATTTATATCTCATTTCCTAAAAACTATATTAAAAAGTAGCGGATTAAAATCTGGAGACGTATAACTTTGCGTTTACCGGCCAGTTACCGGTAACCCGGGCTACCCAGAGAGTGGCGATGGAGCCTTCATGAAAGACGAAGTGCAAGAATCGTAACGTTGAAGTGAGATAAAAGATCGGACTTGCTAATAGAGTGGGAGAGAATATAGGCAGAGAGCGAGACAAACGTTGAAATAAAACGGGAAAGAAGTTAGGGGCCAAGGGAGGAACTGAAATAGAGAGTAGAGGAGGATTCACAAGTGCCTCGTGGACTTCTCTTCTGCATTAACGGTCTGAGACTACAAAGTATGAGAGAGAAAGAAGAAACAGAGAAATGTGTACACGTATATACGTTTACCGATCAGATCTATACTTAAAGACTTAAGTCTGAAATAATCCTTCGTTGTACTAATCTGATGCAGATTAGTTTTTAGTATTATTAATCCGATGCAGACGCATTGTTACAGTTTTTTGGTTAATATATATTTATTTTATTTCTAATGTTTTAGATTTAATTTTACATCTAATAAGACAGGAAAGTCGATTTATTGATTAAAATATAGTATAAACCAATTTATATAATATAATTTAACTAACGTAACTTTGATGAAATATGAATAGTATTTTTCTCGAAATTAAATCATGCCAATAATCATTTTTCTCGAAATTAAATAATTGCGTAGAAGAATACGTTTTTTCTTCAATTCATCTTTGCTACTAGAATCACTTCGTTCCAGAATTTATATTACGATCTTTACTGCACTCCATATATGTATTCAGAGGAAAAAAGAGCGAAAGAGGGAACGTACAAAGTACGGCAAAGCGAGATAAGGATGGAGAAAGCAGAAATAGAGAGAAAGGGGTGCAGATAGTTGGCACGGGTCGGTGAGAGGAAGAGTGGGAGGGACAGACGTTCTACCGTTGCTTGGAACGAACAAGCTTGGTTCGAAAACGTAGGGCGAGAGGGAGTCGAAGAGTGGGGAGATGGGGTTTAGCCGATGGGTAGTGGGGACCGACTAGTGGGTGGCAGCAGAGGACGGAGTGATAGGGGAAATCAGTCGCGGTTCGAGTACCGCCACGTATGCACGTGAGTGGGTGTGCTCGTCTCTTCGGTGAGCTTTTCTCTCACTACCCGCTTACAACGCATTATAATCGTCCTTTTTATTCTTTTCTCTATTTCTCTATATACATTTCTGTGAAATAAATACAATAGCGTGTTTTCCGGAATTTCAAAGACTAAAACTCCCGGCTTGTTATCCATATTATTAGATCTTTCGAAAGCGCGAGGATTGAAAGACGCTTGCGCGTCATTTCTCTATCGAAAACAGATCACCGACACCAAGCCAATCAGAAACATCGATGTAAACAGAAAGTAGAATTTTAAATAGAGTTCGTAACTTGCGAGATATTCACGACTAAGAAATACTATCTTATTCTTTTTTTCATTACTCTCTCCATCTATCCTTTTCTTTCGTCAAGTCTTTTTCCAATTTTTTTCCTCCCACTTTCAATCTCCTGTTTCTCTATCCATCTCTATTGCTCTTAGTTCCAAGACGAAAGAATGTTCGAGATAATCTGAGCGAGCGTTTCTTCAAGGGGAAAGTCTTTGATATACCAGTTTTTTATTGTCACTCGACAGAGTATTCCGTGGTCTTGACGTTTTCGATAATACAGACAATATTATTGTTGTTGCTTCCGTGGCTGATCGGTACAATTCAAATTCAAATATATTTCAAACTTTGGTAACGCAATTACCGTGGGAAGTGAAGTGATACTTTATTGGTGTTAACGAAGAAACTGCAAAAACTTAAGCTGAACGGAGGCAAAGCAGGAGTTGGAACAGAGGGTTAGGATGCTCGACTTCGAACAACAGGCGAATCAGGCACAGGCCCTGGCTTCTCTCGACGAGGACTGGCACCTGCTCGAGGGTGAGCGCACGACCTTCGCAATTTTTCTTCTCGTCTCTCTGTTCTTTGCGTTTATATACATATGAATAATACCGTCAATGCTAAATCAATGTATACTTGGTAAAAACCTGTATTGAGATAGACATTTCGTTAACACTGGAGCGCGTTACTTGAATATACATATACATTGCATATATTATTATCCGATTAAATGATGTTCAAAATTAATCGAATTTAAAAAATGTAAGATAACATTAGATCTATGACTATTGATTCTCCAGTGTTTACTTTTTGTTTACTTTTTCCTAATTATTTTTTGTCGCGAACAGTTGTTTCTAGGTCAAGTTTGATTTCTAAAACACTCTTTGATATACGTATATGTATTTGTGTTAGTATCACGTAACACATAATATTATAGATTGTTTGTATTAATAATCGTATCGTATCAATATAATAGAAAATGATTAAATTTCCAAACGATAATATTAAAGTAAATAATAATTTTGAATTTATATTAAGAGATCATGTATCATATATTGGATCCAAATAATCTTGAATAACAGAGGATACTGTTGAAGAATGCATCGACTGAGTAACTTGTGAAGGATAAAGCTTGACCTGTGACATGTCGTGACCCACGCATTACCGACGTTTGTTTTCTTGCGCCTGTTTCACGTGTTTTTACGATCATTTGATCGCATCACCACTTTACCATCTGAGTCGAATCTATATAAAAGTATTTGAGATCAGTTTCGTTAGTGTAGTTTTTATCGTATACCACTTCCATCCTCGTATAACCTTTATTCGTAGCTCATGGTAGAATGGCGTAGTGATCGTTAATATAGTCACATTTTATCGGTCGACATGTTGATAACGAACATCTTGTAATTGTCAACCATTTGACACGCAATATATTTATATCATTGTAATTTTTGTCATTATATGTATAGTTGTGTGTCGTAACAAATAAGAGACTTTATTTCAAGTGATAAAATTCTTTCAAAACTAAGGTTATAAAAATTATAATTAAATACGGTCATATAGGGCGCAAGCCATGTGATATTTCGTCCTATAGAATTTGAACATCCTTTTTATCGAACAGCTGCTTTCCGGACCGGCCTCTCGACTTTCTTGTCCCTTTTACTGGCCGCATGAACGTCTGGCATCGCGTTCACGGGTTTCATTGTGATTTCTTAATATCCACCGAGGAAAAGTAACGGCGCAGACGTGAATTTCGTGTTACATCGACAAATATACCAGGTAACCAACTCGATATATATAAATTGTCCAATTTAACTCGTATTTTAACATATATATAATATGCTTTGAACGATATTCCTGCAAGTGCATGTATAAATTTAAACGTATAGACATTAGACACGATATACATAATTAATACAGTCGAAGAAAGTTGAAAGAAAAGTGAAAGGAGGGAGCGTGAGCGTATTACACGACACGATTTAATGTAATCTATTTGAAATTATATCGTTCAGTGATAAGTTTAAAAGTTAAAAACGAAATATAGTTATACGTATAATTATTAAAAAAGAATGGGGGATAAATAAATATCAACAAAACGAAGTATCAATTATTAAGCGAAATGCGATCGAAATTCAAAGGTTTATTACATTTATCTATAGAAATTAATCGCGTATTGCACAGGAAACTAGTTACAAATATTCCTGGTGCGCTTTGAACACATCGTATGGGATAGTCCGGTTAATTGACTTTTAAATTTGTTCCGGAAAATTGAGATTCGCAGTTACGTCGGCCTAGGAAAACACACAGTACGAACTTTATTTAATATACATACAATACTTTTATCTATTATTTTCAAAAACTTTTAATCTTTGTTTTAAAATTTTTTAACTATATTTAATAAAAAGTTAAAACTATTACTATATATATAGTATACTATAACTATATATATATATCGATATAATTTAAAACTAAAAATTATCCGATTCCGACAGATGATATAGATTTAAATTAAATATTTTTAATAAAAATTTTTAAAATGTGATTTTTCTAGTTTCTTGTATCCAAATCGGATTAACAAAATTATCAAATAATACAAGACAATCAAATAAATTTGAACAAGGCAATTATTTATTTAGAGTTCGTTTACGGTGTTATTTCACTAGTAATATTTTCAAAGCACTTGTCTATTATCCGGCATACAGGTATGGCACATCGACTGGCACGTATCGTTGTGCCACGAGAAGCACGACTCGCACCTGTTTCACAGCACATAAATGTTTGCGGGAGCAATATCGTGTTTGGCAATGCCAGCCTCACCTGGCCATTCTATTAGACGCGTATTTTTGCAACCAACGCTGCAAATCGTTGTCGACAAATTGTCAGTGTTTTAAACTTTTAACATGCAATTTCAACGTATCCTGATGATTGCGTCCATTTATTTCGTATTTATTCTCGTGTAATATATATATATATATATAATTATGTAGAATGAGTTGTAATTATCGTTATCGTAAAACGATATCTATAACGCTCATTGTTTTTAAATATAGAATACAATGATAGTGGTTGAACGATCCGTAAGAAAATGATTCTGGAACGATCTCGATTGAAATTTCGGGTTTATTTCAGATTTATATCTGTTGAAGCCACAGGACTTATCATTTCGGAACATATGTCGCGATCTTAATTCGTTTAAACAATTGATGCTCTGTCTTAAAACATACAATTGATTCATCTACTCTTTCATTTTCTTCGAATGTAATTAATTTGTATATTTCGACCCAAATATTTTTGTAATTTATTTTTTGCTAGATATACGATTCAGTGGGAAAATTTTAAGAATTTTAGATAGATTCATTGTGGTAATTTTGCGAGAATGGAGGGGCAGCAACCTGTCGTCTGAATTTTCACGGTTGTATCTCGTCGGCGCGCGAGAGGAAACTCCATTTTCATGAATATCTAAAGGAGTCCCCTATAGCTAAAGCTTCTCATCAAGCAAAGGTTTTGCTGCGAAGGGATCGAGAAATTCGTCCCTACTCTGCTACTATACGTCTCCCTAACTATGTGAAACTTTTCTTCTGGATAATGCGCATGAACTTGGATATTTGGGAGTTTCGGTCTTTTCTTTTCAAATTCAAACGATATCTCATATATTTACATTTTTTTTAATTGTCATTCGCTAAATTTTTCATTATTTTTTTTTTTTATAATTTTTATAATATTCGTAAAATTTAAATATTTATTGAAAATTAAATTTATGTATAACAAGTTTTTATTCGCCAGCTAATTTAAATTAGCAAATCGAATTATAAAAATCGATCGTTTAATTTTTTAGAGTTTCAATAGTAAACATTAATATATGGCCAATCGTAAATAAATAAGAATAATTCGACGGGTCATCGATTCGCAAAGGCATTGGCCTAATTACTAACTCAGGGACACATACATTACAGGTATATATCGAATGTTCATCAGTCTCAAAGACCTTCGAGGAGAGTTCGTTCACTTTTCTTTCTTCTATTCGTATGTTGTTATTTCGACGTTAACCAAAAATATTTGAAACGAAACTAAACAAATTAGGATTATTTAGGAACATTATTGTTTCTTTATTTATTGTTCTTCATTTCATTTATATTATTAATTTTTGTTTTTCTAACATCTTGATTATAAAAATGAAATTTTAAGAAATTTAATTTAAATTATTTTCCTTGCTATTTTTTTTTTATTGTCTTTTTCAAAATAAATTAAAATATTTATACACAATAATGCTACAAATCCTTTTTTTTTCAATTCTAATCTTTTGTGTCTTGAAAAAAATAATATTTCTTAATTTATAAAACTTTTGTGTATTATATTTTATCGTTTCATATTTATGAAATGAGATGTTCCGTAACGAGTTAATCCATAATTTTTCGAACGATATCGTTTCCAATAACAAAGGAACGAATGAAAGAAAGACAATCTTTTGGTCAGTTTATACCATTTACAGCGTTGAATTTTCATCGTGCGGCAAGATTTAAAATGTATCCGTTTCATCGATGAAACTACACTCGTCTGTCGACCAAAACGTTTTGATGAAAAAAATGCAAACGCATAGGGGAAGAGATACAGAGAAAGAGAGAGAGAGAGAGAGAGAGAGAGAGAGAGAGAGAGAGAGAGAGAGAGAGCACGAGAAAGAGTTGCGAAGCAAGAGAAGCTGGAAAGTATAGTGGAAAGAGCGAATGGAGGAGAATAACGGATAGAAGAGGCGTCGAGAGAGAGAGAGAGAGAAAGAGAGGCCAAAGCCAGCTTCGACACGGCAGCACTGCGGCAGAAAACTGGTCCAGGTGCAAGCTCGATACTCCCGGAAGCGTGATTCGCGTTGAATATTCGCCGGCGTAGAATTCCTTATCCTGCTGTAAAACCGCGCCATTCTGCTCCCCACGCAACGGTACTTTTCACATTTCGTCGCCTCTCCTTTACCACGCTTCTTTTGCTTCCTTAAACTTCACTTTTTATCGTTTTCAATATCATCATTTCGATTACTATAATTTTATTTATTATTCTCGTTAATGTTATTTCGATATTTATTTATTATTCTCGTTAATGTTATTTCGATATTATTGATACAAATGCATAATTATTAATCAATCAGAAAATATAGATAAATTATAAAAATATTCGTTATTGAAATATAACATAATAGCTAAAATAAAATATCAAATATGAGTCGAATCATAAAAAGTTGTTTAGTACATATACGCGTATATAGATATATATATATATAATATATGTATATATATGGATAATAGTCATTTGGAGATATGTCGGTGTTTTACCCGAGGTCTGCCGAAGTTTCTCGAGCTTCTCCGAACGCTGACCTTTCCCAAGACTGAATTCGGCGCGTTCGAGTCTTTTGTCCGAATCTTTCTCCTATGAGAATACGAAATGGACACGTCCATATTAAGAATGTCGATGACATTGAAATCGATTTGCGTAAAAGCAAACTCGTGCTTGTATCCAATGGCCTTCGAGTTTGGATATTTCTTTTTCTTAGAAAGAAGTTCTTCTCCTGTGTTTATAAAAAATTACAATTACTTTAGAAAGAAAACTATTATAGCCATATGCATATTATATATGTATATGCGTGTATTCTATTTTTATCGTTCGACGTTATATCTTTTTATATAACGATTTAATTTCACATGAAAATCGTTGCGTTTCATTGGTTGAGATATAACAGGGAATTTCTGATTTTAACGATTCAAGGTTGAATCCTTGACGATAGAGACGTCAATGAGAAAATATTTTTCAATTCAGATTCCTTGAAATTTTTTTGATGTCGATTATCGTTATTTCATGTTTTTAGTTCGCGCAGGTAATTTCATTCTTATATCTCTGCTTTTTTTTTCCATGAAATAGATAAGTCGAATGTTGAAGTTATCGGTCGTATTCGAAGCGAGCACGGTTTCAAATTGACGAGTGTTTACGTGTTGAACTCTCGCGAGACGCGTATCGATTGCGGCACGACGATCGTGAACGACCTCGCAATTTATTATTCGTAATTAATGGTAATCATGACCGATCGCGTTCGATTACGAACCGACTTGAATTACATCTTCTCATTCTGAAGTCATATTTTATTTATCGTCTTATCGGTTAATATGCAACAAAATTGGCTTATTGTACCTTTAGTTCAAATATATCAATAGAAATATCCAATTAATATAATAATTTGTCAATTTTATTATTTATTTTTTTTAATAAGCAGCCTTGTGTAATAGTGGAATTAGATGAGAATATCGTTGATATAAAAAAAAAACAGAATTGGAAATGTCGCAAGACACGGTGAAGGTCTCATCCTTCCATGACGTAATGGAAAGTGGAGACACAAGGCTGTTTCCATCGCGAGGAACACGCGCAATACACTTCTTCGAGCTTTATCATTATTCTATCGCCTTCGTAATTGTGAAACCATGGTAAATTATCAAACAAAGACCGTTTCAAATTCTTCTTGCCGAACATTCATATTCATTTCTTTAACAAAATACACATAAAACACGTAATTGATTTTTCTTTTCTTTTTTATTTAGTCAATGATCAGTTAACATTTTTACTGAGCGAGACGCATGTAAATATTAGATCATTTTGCTATTTATTAATTGTTGTCTGCTTAAAATAAACATCTAGTTTATTCTTCGAATATTCAATTTATTTAATTATTCCATTATTTTCTAATTTCTTTGCATATCATTCTCAATATGTATAATCTGGAAATAACACTTATTCAAAACAGATGGATTAATAAAATGAACACAAAATTTTGATTACGAATAGAATTATAGATCTCTTTTTTTAAAATTTCTATTTTAAAATCTGACTTATACATTTTTATTACAATCTTGAAACAGGTTTTGTGTGCGTCGAGCATGCTACATAATCGATATCCTCGGCATGGCCAAATACCTTATAACACGGGTTATTGATTTCCAACTCCGCCTCACTGTGTACACGCGCATAACACCCGCATAATAAACGCTGTCCATCCTCTCGACGCGTTCTCGACTCGTTCTCGACTCGTTCTCCACTCGTTCTCGACGTGTCGATCTAAGAAAGATAACCCGTCGTGCGCACCGACAGTTATCGCCTCGTTGACCTTGGAATCTACCGGAACCACGACTCTGCTTGCTTTGCCTAATCGTCACAACGATACAAAGAATTTTTTAAAATGATTTTTGCTAATCAAATATATATATGAATATATATATATATATATATAAAATTAAATTAAAAATTAAATTATTTTATTCATTCTTAATTATTCAGGTATTTTTTTAATTTAAAATTTATAACTTTTCAACGTGTTCTATTTAATAAAATTATTCAAATTATTCAAATTAAATTCATATTTTTTTGAAATACTTGAATAATTTAATGAATTTCAAAATTTTTCTAATTTGAAATAATAAAGAAAACCGATTATTAAAAAAAAAAGTGAAATAAAAATTTATTTGAATTATCGATTTAAAAATTGTAAAGAAGAGATGATAATTTATTGTATTATCGCAATGTTTTGAATCGATGGATAAACGAGGCGTTCGTAAAGATTGATAAGAGAGGGCGGAGAAGATGTGTTGAAAGTATTAATGAAAACGAGGGTTCTCGAAGTTGGGTCAATGGCATAACCCGAAGGGCGTAACAACTCGAATTTAACAATGTTCATGTATATCTATAGAACGTTTTGCCGTTTTTATTTTTATATAAATAAATTAATCGGTAAATAGAAATAATAGGCTTATTTATCGAGTTGTAAGCAACTTTTTAACAATTTTATACAATATATGTTTTTGAATGATATTTAAGTAAGTCATATGAAAAATCAGTTAATCAATCAAAGATATGACATAGTTGTAAGAATATAATTTTGAGAAAAAGAAGAAAAAGCAAGAGAGAGAATATTGAGAATATTATTGTATAATTTTTTATTATTATTTAACATTTTATTATTATTTTATTAAATATTTTGCTTATTTAATAATAAAAAAGTTTTTAATAGATCTTTAAGTAGAATTTTTTTATTTTTGAAGTTGTGAAGTATAGTTTTTCAATATTTAGTAGAAAAGAATAAATCAAAGAAAAGAAGAAGACGTTTTCATTATTTCGTCTCCTCTCGGCTATGATCGATATAGGAAGCCATCTTAGAACGTAGCATAAACTTGTATATTAAATGTATTAACTGGCTATAGAGCTAATAAGACACATAATTTTATCGACAGAGAGCATTTTACGACATCAAAGCGAATCCATAATTACATTTACATTGGCAGGGCATTTATATGCGTTCACGTGCATACTGCAACGTTTGTGTGCATCCCGCTTCTCCTAGCTAATCAATCGCAACGACCGACTGCCTATGAAAATCGCTTTGCTTTCATATTTATATATTCCAATTCAGTTAAAATTTCTTAACTTTCTCTTTTCGTCTCTGTTATATTTTTCAAGGAACAAAATTCCAGATTTAAAAAATTCCAGGATAGAAAAATTCTGTTAATTTTTTTCTCAAAAATTTTGAAACTATCGAATCGAAAATGTTTCTTACAAAAGAACGATGTTTTCTTGGTAGTTGGGCGAATCGATAAATCAGAAGGAAGGGAATAAGGAAAAAGTGCGATAGCCGATAATTCACCATTGCCGCTGCATTAATTGGGCGTCAGGTACACGTAACGCTGCTAGCTCGGCCGCGTAATTATGTCGACGGTCGATCAACATCGTAAAACACCGAATTATTATTGGACCTAGGAAGAGAGAAGAGCGCGTGTAATATCGATCGCTCAACATCATTCCACCACAATGACGATACGATATATTGCCCACACCGCAACTTTCATTCGATTTTATTATTACCTAGTAATCACCTTCTTATTTATATAATTGAAGAAAATAATATTGTATTTATAAATTTTTAAATTATCATTAAATAGATGAATTTATGCATGTCGTTAAATTATAATTTAGAAATCTTTTAAATAAAATTGATCAATTTTCTTTATAGAGATGTAGGCTATATAGATTATTTTTTTGAATCGATATGAGATAGAAAGTTTAACAAGTTAAAGATTTATCTCTATCTTGATGTGCAATAGACAAAATGCAATGGATTAGCCCGTTTTCGAGAAGAAGGTTAATATGTAACATCGTTACGCCACGATCTACCGATAAAGTCGATTGCGTAAAATACTTTGTCATCCCCATCCGCTAGAGGGTTCTCTTAGCAAATGTTCGTTTTAGGGTATTATCTACTTTCGATACTTTCGATAATTGAAATATTCGAATTACGTATATAAATCTTTCATTATTTTTTTGTAATTTTAAAATTTAACGAATGCTAATCGAGATTTATGTTTCGAAAGCTATTTTAATTGTTTATAAATATGAATAATAATGTAATATACATCATTCTAATATTTAAAAGTTGTAGTTGGAACGCAATGAAACAAAATTGAATGAAATCGAGCAACGATGCTTTCTATACGCGTACGAGTATACATGCTCACATATTATATTACCGTTCTAACGCTTTTACTCTTTCGCTTGATCCACGATCCCTTTTCTTGCTTCCTGCTTGTCCATCTTTTTCTATCTGTATCTCTGGAAAATTTCAGTTGAAATGAGCCCATTTTTAGTACCTTGTTATTACTCATACGAAAAGATTCCATTTCGTTCGGAATTTTTTATCAATCGAACATTAAATTTAATGCAAATTTTTAGAAATTTAAATATATAATTAGATTATCATTACATCATCATTATGTCGAAACATTTTTATGTCAACATTTTATGGAAATTTGAAATATTCATTTCTCTTCAACTTTTACTTTTGAAGTCATTTTTGAAAAGACAAGCCAAGAATGCTAGTTATCACGAATTATGATCAGTTGAATCCATCAGTGAACAGTGTCGAGGAGATTTCAGCGTTGTTGGAGGCTAAACAGAACGGACTGATCGATCGGATTTACTGGCAGGAGGCGTCTTGAAATTCCGTCCTTTGCCGGTAGTCCTTGCGAATGCCACAAATTGCTTTCAATGGTGTCACATAACATCTCGAATCATTTTGACTATTATTCCAAAACCGTCCAAAATATCAAAACCATTCCAATAATTGAATATTAAGAAAGAGAAAATTTTTTCGGAAATAAATATAAAAATAAATTAATTTTATTTACTGATCATTTATATTTCATATCAATGAAATATATCGAGATTTTGATAAAATTCTATTATGAAAAATTTCCTCTTATGTTAAAAAAATAAATAAATAAAATTACAGTAAAGTTACTTTGCGTGGTTCAGCTTCAAGTTTCGCGGATTAAAAATATTAAAAGCAGTACGAGCTTGCGGCCAGATAATTGCCAGACGTAACGAACGATGCGCACAATGCGAGGTGAAAAACAAACCAACATCAACTCTGTATGTATACGCGCACGCACGCGCGCAAACCGCCAGTAAAATTCTTTGACTCTCTCCCCTATGATGCTGTGTTTCGTTCTTCTTTTTGTCCTCGTCTTCTCCCTCCCTTTTGATGATCGCGGCAGTACCGCGGTCTTTTTAAGCAAAAGGAAACTACCTTGTTGAGAAATTAGAGAAAAGAATGCAACCATGGTTGTATTACATTATCTTGAATTTTTTTTTATTATTTTATATACATACATATTTTATTAACATTCGATTAAGAGTATATTAAGAAAAATATGCAATATTGAAAATGAAATCAAAATTAATAATAAAATTCAGATATTTTACAATGTCACAAAAAATAATTCATTGATCACGTACAGAATATAAGTGAGAATGAAAACGAATTTAAAAAAATAAACTGAATACATCTTTTGAAAAATAATTAAATAATTATTTAAATAATTATCAATCTCTTAAAATTATACTAAACATCATATACTTATTATTAAAAATTCTTTTATTTATGAACGTCAGTTTAGTTATGAAAAAATAAAAATAGCATGTTTTTCAAACAATCTTTGAAAGATTCTAAAATTAGATACTTACAATATTTACGAAGTAACTCGTATTCTTGTTACGGGCAACATCTTTTTGTGCACGTAACACAAACGGATCTTTAATTTTCGTGGCGGAGTACGACAGATACCGTAACTGTGCGGCGAGACGGATCCCCCTCCGCGGTATCGATTGCGCCCTCGTGTGTCGTCGTAAAACTTCGGAGATGATCGCAGTCTCCATCGGTTGTGGGCCACTGGCAGGTGCGTAGGATGAGGTCAGGAGCCCGGTTTCATTCGGATTCACGGACAAGGTCCGTGAAATGATGTCATCCTTATCTTCGAAACTATATCATCTTTCATTAATTACATATATCTTATTTATTTATTTTACATTTTATATATAATTGTGAAGGTAAACTTTGAACATAAAGAGATAAGAAAAAGATATTTATTTTTTATTCCTCGTCTTTACTTATCAAAATTATTATCATTGGTTTGTTTTTATTACGAAAGATATATAAAAAAATATAGATAATCCATAAATAAGTCATTTCAGAATTCGAAATTTTAAAATTTAAAAATTTTATAAAAGAATTTTTTAATGTTGTATTTTTTAATGTTATATAATTTGTTGAATTTAATTTTTTTTAAATAAAAATTACTATTTAAATCAATGATAGATATCTAAATATGATTATATGAAATGTGAAATGTGAAATAATCGGGTTTTTCGTATATTTTTATAGAATTACAAAAAACAGTAGATAATGAAATATCAAGAAATCCTTTTGAACAGTATTTATTTAATACAATGTTGCATAAACTTTTAACCGTAGTTGCATGCCTTTCACCAAGGCATAATTAAATGGGCTACTGTTTCGTCATGTTTATGCGTTACCAACAATTAATGTAATATATATATCCAATCAAAAAATTGACTTTAAACCAATTGCCATTTATATGTGAAAAAAATTTTTTAATTATTATTATTTATGCTTTTATAAGTTATGAACAAAAAATACATTATTATAAATTATGAATTAAAAAAAAAAAACATTATTATAAATTTTAAATATATAAAAAAAAATTATTTTTTTATTTTCTAAATTAATTAAAAAAAAATTTAATATTTAAAATTTCGTCAGATTGATAAGTTCGAAATCGAAAGTGTTGTTACGATTTTCAGACAATAGATTAGATATATCGGTTATTGGTCAAGACTCAATTAAAAAGATCTGTTCGCTATTATACAAAGGATACAAGAATTGACGCAAAGAGGATTTCCCGGAACAAGGATTATTTAAATCCGGCCTGAAAGCTATTTCAATGGAGACACCGATATGCCGTGTTACCTCCACCCTTCACGTATTCTCATACCCTCGTTGACAACCACCGCGCCCACGCTCCTCTTAGAACAACAACCGAAAGGAGTCAAGGTCATCGCTATCATTATTTTTCTTTTTTAACATTTCCTTGCCTTTATTTTAATCGATTCAAATATCAACAAAAATATTTTTCTAATCTATTTTAACTTATTATTACATACATCTATTTTAACTTTTTATTATCTGATTATAAATTAAATTTAAAATTTTTTTTAAATTTGAAAAAATTATTTCGCAATGAAATGATTTTTTAGGTTTCTGAAATATTTTCTATAATGTATATTATTTACAAAATACAAAAGTTATTATCTTAATCTAAAGATTTAATTGATATATAGGTAGACGATAAGAAATTAAAACATTGCTATGACGTGTACAAGCTCGAAAATGACTGTGCTTAGTAGATCGGGGCCGCGTATTTCCGCTTTTCTTGCGCGTGTCTAATATTTAATCTCGTTTGTTCCATATCTTCTGCCTTATTCCCGTGCTCCCTTCTAACATTCGATCATTTCAAATATCGAATTATCAAAAGAATCACGAAAAACACAAAAAAAGAAAACAAACTTTCGATTTTGTACGCGTCGCATCGAGTCGCTTAGTTGAAAATGTCATCAGGTTAAGAAAGCTGCACACGCAGTATTGTGTTTATTATTTTCTTACCGGTCTCTTCCCACCTTAATCATACATAACCTACTTGTTTTATCGTATATTTTTTTATCCTCTATAATTTTAATTATCTAAATATAATAATAATCATTCAAATTTTTCTATAATTTCTTTAACAGTTCCTATAATTAAGTATCGAGTATTTGTTAAAGAGGTAGAAAAATGTTGGATAGAAACGAGGCTGCTCGTAAAGAAGAACGACATGATTGGTTGCAGAGAAAAAGAAGTTTATTTTCCAGTTAGTTATTGGTAAGACGGCAGGTATCTATGTGTTTGACTGTTAGTATCTAACCGAATCTATAGTACATTCGATGTCGCTTTTAATTCGGTAAGAAAGTAGGTTTTTAGGTCAGAGAGCTGCGATATACACAGCTGACGGGCACAGACAAACGGTTTCACACGACTCTTGGGGAAACGACTTTCTTTGGGCCAGTGCCGTATCGCGTCAACTTTGTCTCTAGATATTCACATCCGACTGATCATTTCACACTTTATATTTTGCATTCTCGTGTCATGTATTTCAATTATATTATCTATTTAGTATTGAGATTGCAAGTACTCGTTATATTATGATTTTTTCATGATTTTTTCATGAAAAGAATTGTTAATCTCAAATATATTTACAAATTACGAATAATTATAATTTATTAATTAATTATATATAATTATCGAATTGTTCGAATTCGAGGAAGTTGATCGTGATATAATTAAGAAAGGTGTCGGATTACGATTGCGTTATAAAACTCAACGAAGTCGAAGATGATCGGAATTTAATGGGATTGTATTACGTTACGGTTGTTTCGAAGAAATACACGAAGCAGTAGGGATATTTTTGCTGAGAGTGAAAGTCTGTAGGTTCGATGGGGCAACGTTAACTTTTACATTTTCTGTCATGGAATGTAAGTACACATTGATTGGTCGTCCTAAGGCTTTCTCAAGTTTGTTTAATTTTACATAATTCAATGCAATGTTATTATGTAGGATTATATTCAATTAAAGTTTTTTAATTGCAATGTGAATTGTATATAATAAATAATATACATAAAAGCTTGATAAGAGATGCAATTACAATTATTTCTTTCATAAGTATTCTTAGCAGCTTTCGATATTTCGATTCTTAATATTTTTTATCAACAATATAAAAATTTGATTATTTGTTTATCAATGGACTTATATCCAGTTGTTAATTTGTCACTGTTGAATCTTAATTATCGATTGTGTATTTTTAATGTATATATGCATATATCGATACATTCATAATTTTTGATATATCAATTTTAATTCGACGTAATACGCGTCTTACATTAGATCCGTCACGCGCCGTTTTGTCGAACTCTTACGATCTGTCACGAAAATTGCCGAGTCACGAGACCTTGCGCTAAGCGATCTACTCGCTACTTCTAACCGATTAGTGTTTGAATATCTGTGAATTACGTAATACGAAATTAATTCTGGCAATTACGTTGTTCAGAATCATTTTAAACAATTACCAAAATAGACTAACAAACATTTTATTATAATAATTTTTAATTCATTATTTTAAATTGAATCAATGATTATTTCATAATTGTTTATCCGAAACGAGGTGTGTGATAAAACAATCAAAAAATATGAAGGAATCGGAAATGAACAGACGAGGTTGGAAAAGCAATGGAGAAACCTAACTGTACACATGCTGCAGCGTGAACGTAGAGGACAAAGTGGGGATTGTCAGGTAGGATAAGAATGTCGGGCAGTACACCGGTTGGGAAATGAATTGTGACGTGGCTTGGCATTGAGAAAGACACGCGTGTATACTTATACACGGACATAGTGAGTCGAACTCGTCTATTGCGATCGCGTTGTCTAATTCCTCGTGCGACCTGATTTCTCAAATATAAGCAAAGTCGTTGGAAACGCGGTATTCATTTTCCCTTAATGCTTCCGTTTCTTATATATTTTTCAAACGAGTGTAGTATTAACTTCATGCCAAATATATATTCCATTATTTATATGATTAAAATTCATTATTTTTTTGCATATATCATAATTATAGTATTTTATTGTCTATATTATTGTATATTTTATTAATAATAAATTTATTAATATTTATAAAGGATAAACTGTTGATCTATCGTCATAATATATCTGTAAATCGTTATTAAAAAACATCATAGAAGTCGATATTAAAGAATTAAATACAAACAATATTAATTATAAGTTTTATAATATTTTATGATAAATTGTTCGAATAATTCATAAAGCGTTAATTCAAGATGGGGAATTTTAAAAAGAAAGAATATCATAGTCGAAAAGTTAGTCGCATGGAAAAAATTCGTACGGATAATTTAAGAAAATAGAAAATAATGGAGAGGATTTTATCGATATTCCGCGGAAACATGGACGGTAATCGAGTTTTAATTACCGATTAGCCTTCGAGGGAGCAAGCTGCCGCATTGATGCCGCATTTTATTGTCTATCAACAACGTAAGTGGGTCGTGCGTCCTCCCTTGCCTCCCTCGAGAATTTTCCTGCTCTTATTTTTGCCGGTCACGGGATTCAGCATGTTTCTGTCGCGTAACTTCCATTCGTTTCTACGTTTAGGTCGTCCGCTATTATATATTATATTTTCCTTTCGAATTTATCAATTTTCTTTTCTAATCCTCTTTAAAATGGATTTTAAACTTCATTTTTGGAACATTACTTTTTTTTTTTATTTATATATTAAATTAGGTTAGGTTAAGATTAGAATTAGATCAGGAAATTACATTAAATTTTGAAATAACGTTATTCCTAAACTTATCTTTATTTGAATATTATCAGAAAATACAAAATATTTAAAAAAAAATGTTATTTCAAAATGAAATTTTACTCGGCTTTTTCTTGTAGCAATAAATGCACAATATTATAATAAAAATTATTAATTCATACACAAGGAATAAACTAGAAATTGACCGATATATTCACCGTGGATTGTTTTCAAAGACGTGATTCGAGAAATTTCTTCGCGTGGAAAAGTAATTATACCGGACGATGATTTTCCACCAGAAACTAACCTAATCTTGGATCATAAATCAAGGAAGAAATCCCAACACCTTGTTGTCCTCATCTTAAACACTTTCACAAATTTGTTTACTTGTAAATAATAAATACCTCATCCAAGTTTTGTTCCTCGATAATATACTTATATTTATAATATTTAAAGATTTTCTTGATACTTGTAATAGAATATGTTTGATGATTAAATTTTATTATTATAATTTTCACTTCTGTTTGTTCAAAATTTGTCGAATTAAAAGCTTTTTCGGATAATTAAGAACCTTATCATCCATTTTTTTGTTGCGATTTGAAATGAATATTTAAAGAGAATCCAACTTTACCGTCTCGAAATATTCAGCGTGGATATGATAGATGCTTTAATTTACAGTCTAAATTGGGCGCATTGACAAACTGGTTTCTCTGTAAACGAACATCTCGTCGGTTTCCAGTTTCCTCTGCCAGTCCTTGGTCGTCTAATCTTTCCAGAAATAAGTAGCCAGCTATTTTCGGTATTTGGAAAAGTAGCAGGAAAATTCGTAAAGACTAGAAAATATATTTTTCGACCATACACGTATATATATACATATATATATACACAAACAATGTCTCACACCTTTTCGATATTGTATTCGAGATTAAGCCTCTTTCGTTAATTTCGGTGGTTATTTGAACAATTTTAGACGAGCCTGTTCGTATTAAATCGAGCATATTCATTTTATTCTGAAGGGACTCATGGATTTCGAGGGTCGTCGAAAGGGGCGTCTACTTATAATAGATCCCAGAACTGAATGAACAATGATATTCTATTTTTGTCTCTTATTTATTTACAAAAATTCTTTTCCTTGCCTCTTTTTTTTCGATATTTTTATTTTATTTCTTACTTTCTCCTTTTTTCATTCTTCTCTTTAGTTATTTAAAAAAATTAATCTTCTAAATCTAAACTATTCGTATGACCAAATATATTTACGATGATAGATTAAATACATGTGTGGAATAGAAGGATTGTTTTATTATTTTTTTTTAGTTTAAGTCGCTTAAACTAGTCAGAGTTGTTGTAAGCACGTGAATAAACTTGGTTATATATCAGTCATGTGAAAGAATTGATGTATACAGACTTCTTTCTAGCACCTATGGTTACAAAAAAGAATTATTTCCGTTCTTTTTTCGTTCGATTTACGATTATATATATGTATATAAATTTTATAAATTATTTATATAAATAAGAAAAGAAGAAAAGTAGAAAAAATAGACGAAAAAAAATTGATATATCAGCATTAAAAATTAAAAAATAATAATAATAATAATATTCGAGTTAAGAAATAAAACATTATCGATCACACGTATTCATGTGATAGTCAACCCTAAAGGGAACCATTATCGAACGTAAGTAATTCTGCACCCTTCTATTATAGGCCGACATTGAGATTGGCACACCCTGACTAGAGAAAAACCCGCTTAAAAGGGGTTGTCTTTGTGTCTCGACTGCGTAAGATCAAAAAGAGCCGGAGCCATTCTGAACGCACGATTTCGAGTCGTCGCCATTGCCCCATCTCGATAAAAACTCTGAACAAACAAATATTCATCCACTTTCTAATTTTAATTACACTTCAATCGCCTAATCATTAAAAACTGTTCAGTTATTAATATTTCGATTGATTATCTTTATTAAATTAACAAAAAAATTCTGTTTGATTTTTCATTCAGATATTCATACCTATTTTATTTTATTACATTAGAATAAATTTTCTCATGAGAATAGAAATATTCAATAGGCAAATGAGCAAGATGGATTTAAAAACGTTTAATAATTTCATTCAATTAATCTGACGGCTTGGCATATGTAGATTGCAAGAATGTATCGTGTCTCGACACGGGCATTTTGCGACACGGGTGAGGCCCATCTGACTGCGTCACAACTTTACGTATGTCTTTCTGGTACGTGAACTGACAAACCAATCTCCCCACTCCAAGTCGAATTTCATTTCAGTTGCGCTTTAGCGCTACACATGTTCATTATTAGTCGTATGTATTAATAATCTCGAATTATGAATTTTTTTCTTATATAATAGTAATAGTCTTACGATATTTGATCAATTTTAATATTTAGAATTTTACATTATCACAGACAGTGTAAGATAAATAATTTTGTTCGTTTAAGTATTATTCTCAACTTCTTCTTCAATTTAACACATACGGTTTTTATCTACACCAATAATTCTGCAAGTTAACGAATATGCGCATGCGTGAATAAATGTGCCCGTGTGCGCGACGAAGTTAGTCGAACAACTCTCGGGAACGTGATTTGGTTAAAACAGATAGTAGAAAATTGAAGTGATCGCAATTGCAAGTCGACCTTAAAATGGAATTTGTACGAATACAGATGCAAATTGATGTTTTGTAATCTGTTCTGAAGAGAAAAATATTTCGTTTCACTACTTTCAATATATCAACATGTCTTTTATTCTGATTATTGTAGAAATCGCAAAACAGTATTGTTTAATTATTTTTTGGATTTTTTAATAAACGTTACTTCTCAGTTCAAATCAAATAAAAAAAAATTTAATATGTTCTTTAACTTATTATACTTATTATTATAATTATAATATTTAATCTATATATCTATATATTAATATATAGTTAATATAATTAATATATATAGTTAATATATTATAATTATTAATTATTTGGAAACGATTATTCGCACGTTTCAAATAAAGATATAATTTCATTTTTAATGAAAAACAAAAATTTGAGAATCACTGTATCACGAATTAAAAATCACTTAGGGAGCAATACTTTTATAAAAAGAGAATCATCATGTACGTTGAGTTTATATTATACAGATAATATTCAAAAGCACCATATGGGAGAATTAATTGTAATTTTAACGTAGTTGTGGTTCAGAAACGAGATGGTTGCATTCTCGATGAGGACGTCAACGACGCGGATTCGATGCAAAAGGATATAAGTGTGTACGTGCATACACGCGTCTTTCTTTTACTCGGTGTACAAGAGGCGCCTGGGAAATAGGGAGTTCCAAAGATAGCAATTGTTTTCAAACCCTTTCAAATATCCTTTCCATTTTTATTTTTGACAAATCGATTGTAAAATTCATTTTTTTTTCGTGTGCATTCGAAATTAATTATTAACGATAAATATGTTTTATGAATGTAGTGAAAATTTTATATATATATATATATATACATACATATATACACATACTGTATATAATATTTACATCTATATACATACTATAGACATTACATATTATCACATTATAATAAAATAATTAAACGATAGGATAAAATTTTGATCTATATATTTATCTTTTTGTTTATAAAATTTATTTTTTTCTCAAATTCTTTACTTATAAATAATTATAATGAAATTTTGCAACCTATATTCGAAAACTCTCCTATACATAAATTTTATACATCTATTTCAAAGAATAGGATTCAATCAATTCAAGCTCGTGAATGAGAAAATTTTTCATCAGCAAACTAGAAACATATAAATTTCATTTTCCATGATGGAAATGATAAAAAGATTTCAAGAGCGGGAGACATTTTTGAGACACTCCGTGTAGTCGTTCGAGGGGAGAAACCTCGGGTATGCACATGGAAAAGAGAGACAGTCAGGCGAATGGAAAAGGAGATGCTATGGGTCGAATAGTATAGGAAGGAAGAATGAGTTCCGCACGAGCGAAACAAAAATGAAGCTATGATTTTCCGTTCCTTTTCTATCTACAGTATCTCTTTCTATTACCGTCAGCGCAATTCTCTTTATTTATCTAACATGAGAACCTAGTAGGAGAACATCGACCAGAACAGTGACACGAAAGTTAAACGAAGATGGATGCCACGAATAATATGTGGCACATTTTCGAGTTAAACAAGCAGCATCATAGTTTTTACACTTCGAATTTTAATGATTGTTTTCTGCTTAAGAAAAAGTTTATATAGAGAAATTTGTTTCACCATTTTCAAAAAAAATATATGTATTTCTATTATGATTAAAAAGTAATTTTCATGGAAAATTATAAACGGTAGAATTAAAATTTCACAAAGACTGAAGATATTCACAATTTAATACGAATTTTTTTAACGATATATGCTGATAACGAGTTTCTTTATCAGTTCTACAAAACGTTTTTCTACTGATTAAGTTATTGTGAAAACATTGAAATATAATAATCAATATCAATAATTATTAAGAGTAAGATTAACAATTTATCAAATCAATATTATAAAGAATTAAAAATCATGTTGTGATACAATTTCTTGATAATCATAAAAAAATGATTTCATATACATTGAACTTCTTCTTATAAACTTCTTTTACTATTGAGATTATCAATTGATATTTTAGTTTCACCAAGGCCAGTCAAGATAAAGCATTTTGAAAGGTCTCGTGGAAGACTAACTT
Organism: Apis laboriosa; assembly: GCF_014066325.1. Classification (NCBI taxonomy): domain Eukaryota; kingdom Metazoa; phylum Arthropoda; class Insecta; order Hymenoptera; family Apidae; genus Apis; species Apis laboriosa. The sequence goes on from NW_025223857.1 coordinate 1,134,255, forward strand.
ACCTAACATATTTTCAAGCAAAGAATGCTATCATCTAGATTAGAAAGGAAAAAAGAAGAGCATTCTGAATAGTTCGAATTGTATTCGAGTAACAGAAGATAAGGAAATATACTTTAATTAGAAAAGCATTACGTTTTCTAAAACATCATATATTCTAAATTATAACACTCATAAAATACAAAACAGAAACGCAAAAATATGATACAAAATCCATTGAGAAAGCACATACCACTTTCATGTCTGTTCTGAAATCCTATTCAGTACGTTTTCCAACGTACACTCTCTCGATGTCGTTTGTAGCGACTACGCGCGCGCATCAGTTTTAAACATGGCTACCTAAGTGTGCACTAAGTGGCGGGATAAGGCAGATATATAGCAGACGCATATCGGGCCGATCGACTTTCAAAGTTTTCGAATAATCAAGTAAATGGAACAACTAATTTGAAAAAATACATTTCAAAAAAATTAAATTTGATAAAAATTTAATCAAAGATGAGTATATAATCATGATTATATTAAAGATAATAATAATTTAATTCATAGAAAGAAAAAAGAAAAGATAAAAAAATAAAATTGATTCAGAAAAGATGAATAAAATTTTCAACTTGAAAGAAACGTTTTTGTTACCTAGTTAAATGTTAAACTGATCACTTTCTTTAGAAAGTATGCTCGATGTATCTAAATTTTTATGTAACAATAGATTCCATATAAAAAAGAAAACAATTTCTAATGCAGTAATAACAAATAATTTTTATTTTTATTTTAAGATCTTTAATAAATAAATAGTAATTATCAATATATTATGATAATCATATATCTTTGATTAATGTAAACGAATTCGTACACGAATGCTTAAAAATTGTTCCCTTATTCTTTTATATGTATATATATACATCGAAGAAGTTCATGAATTTGATCACGGTAAGAAGGAACATGAGTCAAAGCAGAGACATCTTTGTCATAAATCAGTGAGAGGCTAAATACATATAAAATAGAAAGATGAACTAGACGAATGAGCGGGAAGTCTAAATAAGTGAGAGATCCTTGAAATCGATGAGCGAACAAGACGAATAAATGAGTGAGCAAATGAAAAAGTCTCAAGATCAAACAAGTGCGAGTAAGAAGGCGAGTGAAAGGAATCCTATTTAAGAGAGAATGAGATGACATTCAAAAAGAAAAGAGATATTCAATTGAGTTAGCATAGCGAAAGAAAGAAAAGAAACAAGATATTCGAGCAAGAAACGAAAGAAAGAGCGAAAAATAAGAGAGAAAAAGAGGAATATAATAAGGGAGAAGGAAAAAAGAAACAGAAGAAGAAGGAGATATACATGTATAGGAAAGGAACGACCAGCTGTTTCCTCGTGTGACGTCACGCAGGCGCCTTGTGGCCGACTAGGGAATGGAGATGGACAGGTGGACAATGCTTTTAACCCTCTAATCGTATCTGGATTCTGTTTCCAATCTATTTGAATATTTTTTTCTTTTTTCAATGCTTTTGTATTTATAATATCGAAAGAAACGCAGTCAATTGTTTAAACTTTCACAAGCTCGAACAAATTATGAAAGATTAAAATTCAAACTACAATTCATTTAAAAACAAACCTCATTTGTTTTTAAAATGTCGATCTCTTTATGTTTTAGCAAAATACCAATTTTGTTAAAACCAATTGATTACATCGTGTTTTTTATTTTCGTTTTAACGATATGTTACATCAGATGCTCTGTAATATATCTATATAATATACTGTGTAATATAAGTAAAGATAGTACAAAATAGCGTGAAGAAAAGAACTTTGAGATAAATAATTAATCTTACAAAAAAATCCTAATTGACCGAAGAAACATAAAATCATGATTCCAAGTTCTGAAGAGAAAACGTGTCGCAAGACTTAGTCTAGTCGTCGTCCAATGATATCACACGATGTCTGTACGCATGCGTATTCTTTGTAGCCGTGTACTCACGCACGTGTCACGAGCACACTGACTACATAATCAAGGAGGGAGAATACAATCTACTGTATACATTCATATTTTGTTGAAGAATCGATTAAACTATTTTCAAATTAATATTTCAACTGATATTTCATAAAAAGTAAGCACAAAATAAACGGGATAATTCTAATTCTAATGATAATTTTAAAAATTCTGACTAAAGAATTTCATCTCGTTAAAATATATTTGTTCATGACGATTCTTTTCGCTTTCTTTTTTTAATCAAAGAATTTTACAGACAATTTGCTATATTAAATACTATAAAATCTAAAATAAATTCTTGAAAATAATTTTTTTTTATTTTATTATTTTAATTTTAATTTTTTAAATATACAAATCAATTTCAACAATCATAAAATATCTCTTCTTTTGAATATGTTATATTTCGTTCATATATTTCAATATATTTCAATAGGCAACTATGTTTGATCATCATGCAATTCGCAGATTGTCAAGCTCGAATGACTCTACAGATTGGATTTGAGGCGATTAATCACGAACATTATCTTATCGCGAGTTGAATGCTCCTATCAACGACGTGTTGCGAACAATCTTTTGCTATGACAAGATTGTACAACATCGTACATAACTACAAACTTTTATTAATAATACAGAAATGTATTGTTGCATTTTACATTAGATTCGACATAAAATTGTAACAATGAATAAATTACGTAAGTGATTCAAATTATTTCCATCCAATATGATTAATAATAATGACATCGTTGAAAGTTTCTTTTTCGATTTTTTAAAATGTTTATATAATAAAATAAATAATTAAATATTTTTTATTTCTAACAATAGATTCTAAAAATTAACATTAATACATTTAATATTTCAATTGTTCAAAATTAAATAATTATAAGAATATGATTATAATTATAAGAAATGATCATTGCAAAAAAAAATTCAGAAGTGGTAAAAACGCTATAAAATTATCAATTTGGATAATGCAAGGTCTTGCCATACTTGGTTTCGAATTCTCTAAGTAGACAGGTATGCGTATGATTAACAATGTCTCAGCAAACGATTGTGGCGATTCACATCATTCTATCCTTGTTTAATGCTTACCGTGCTATAGAATTCTATCTTCCTCACACTTCAATTCTCCCTTACAATTAGATGTCTAGAGGAATACGAAGGAGGATTATTCACCCAACCACATTGTTTTCATTGTCTCGCAAGTTATGATGTCAAAGTCGATAAGATCGAAAACAGAAACAAGGAAAAGACGCATCGATAAATGGACAAGCTTTGAATGCTTTTGAAATTGAAATTTAATGTATTTATAATTAGTTATTTAAGCGATTCTTTGTTTAATATTAATTGTTTACATTAAATTGTACTTTCGATTATTGATTAAACAGATTGATTTAAGGATAATTTTTTTTATTATAATAATTCTATAATTTTTATCACGAATCTAAAATTATTAACTTTAACTTATACTTTGTACCGATGAAAAGTAATAAAATGATGTATATATATCATTTTTAACAAATTTTAAAAAAATATTGTCCGACGTAAAATATGTAGCTATTTAAACAACCGCTCTGTGGAATCTCGCGTTTAACCTATAATTAAATGCGCTATTTTTCGCCACACGCCGATTTCACTCCAGATGCGTTGTCGAGTGTTCACGTTTCTTCGAAAATTGCGCATTGAAAAGATGGTCGACAGTATAGTGACGGTTCTGAATTTCTTTCATAGCGTTTTCTAGATTCGGATTTGAATTTCATCAGAAAGCATTACATTCGAAAATAAACATACATTCGAATGTTCCTCGTAAATTGGATATAGCGGGGAACTTGGCGAAACTAGAATTGATGTTTGTTGTATGGATAGTATTCTTGTAGATTACAATGTAAATATATATATATTTATATATATATTTGTATAAGTAAAATGGACAATTGTGAAGAAAATATGATATGATATACCTGACGAAGTTATTATCGTTTCATTTAGAAATGAAATAGTTTGGTCGTTAAAATGAATAGAATACCGAAAAATAGTTAATGATGTACCGGTAGATACTAAGACAGTGCCAAGAAAGACGAAAATAAGTCGTTATTATTTAATGATACGGAATAATTTAGTAGAATTAATTTAATAGAATTTTTTTTCTTATTCTTCTTTTGAATTTCTTCTGTATATTATTCTTCGAAAAAGGAAAAAAAAAAAAAAATATCCAAAGAAACGCGAAAACACATTTATCGCAAACATTTGGAAAGCTCGACGAATGGATGTAGTCATAATGGCGCTTATTGGTCGTAAAGGTTAAAATAGAAGTAGAAAATCTTGCTAATCCGTCAAACAACATAAACAGAAGATTAACAAATTTCGCGTGTAAATTAATGAAAGAAACACGGACGTTGCGGAAGCTTGTGAAGATAACACTAAAGAAGATTCAGTAAATACTGTTATCATCACCGTCGATCGTACGTCACTGCATTGTAGTCACGGGAAAAGGATATGAGAGCCATATAAGATGTACTCTAACTAATAGTTACGCTTGCCATCACGATTGCTCACTAATAAAAGAACAGGTTCATTTCTTTGATATATGTTGGGAAAATTGACTTTTATCTCAATGATTTCCTCTGAATTGAATGTAATATAAATGAAATAATAGAATATGAGTTTGTAACAAATAAAAAAATCATAAGAAATTGAAAATTACATTCTCTTTTGTATCATTGTGTACATGTTATATTAAGGATACATGTATCTAAGATCATTTAATTTATTGATAAAATATAAATATCAATATTATTGATCTATTAAAAATATAGATTAACATAGGTATAATTAAAAGTTTCAACAATCGTATAAAATACAACATAAAGTTGGAATATCAATATGTCGAATATACATAGTGTTCGATGAGAGAACGCTTTCGAAGGTGACCAAACCTATCTAAAAATAACCAGCGCTGCTACTGAAAATAAAGACGAGAGTATACCACTCATTCGACAAACGATTGCTCTGCTTTGATGCATTGAACCGTACCATCATTTTTCCAACTACACATTTTGTATCTAATAGAAAATGTCGATTTATAATATAACACGTTGAATAAACCACGATGAAATATTTGTAACTTACATTTCAATGCTTTCAACTAATCGATAACATTCATGGAAATCCGGTTCGTAATATTTATAATCATGCAAATAAAAAACATATTTAATGTTTAACATTATAAATGATAAAAAAAATAATATATTAGATGAAATTATAATTTTTCTTAAATAATCTCTAATAATTATGATCTATATAAATGATGAATGCGTTCCAATGAAGAAGTTAATCTTGATAGAATATGCATAAATAGTAGTGGTTGACCGATAATAAATCATGATCGCTGGCACATGTTCTTCAATATGTATTAATAACGCGTGATCAGTGGTAACGTTATACATATATACAGGTTTATTCGCAAGAAAGATGCAAACTCTTTCGATACTCAATATTATTCGCTTACATAATCGCAACTTTAATGATAGTTTGATGGCATCTATCATTTCGTTCAAAACAATGATCGCCTGATTGGCTAACTATGCAATTATGCTTTTGTAACAGCCTGTTTAAAAATTAACTTTCACTTCTTTCCGTCCATACCGGACGAAACTAACCTCTTATCATAGAATCGAATATTTAGTTGTTTTATTCTTATAATCGATATATTTTTTTAATTTAAACCGAATGATATTTTATTTCTTACAATTCTTTTCTCATAAAATTGTTTTTATCATTTTTTAACATAATATTGCGTATTTCATCGTAATTATAATATATCTCATACATCTTGTTTCCATTTATAAATATCTTTACTGAAAAAGAAAAAAATATAATGAAAAAAAGAAAAAAAGAATGAAAAAAAATGTAAATGTTACACGCAATTACTACAACTAAAGTTATTGTTTGTTAAAACTTATGTCTGCGGGAATATGGCTTGTATAGTTTAGGAATGAAAGTTATACATTATCCGTTAGATCCCTAGAAAAGTTGATGGAGTTAGGAGATTGAGGGGAAATGCCGAGTGATGAAGAGAAGGGGGAGTAAGTAAGGAGAAAAAAGAAAAGAAAAGAAAAAGTCGGAGTGGCGACACGAAGAACAGCTTTTTACTTGTGTACGACCATTTTCATTAGAAGTTCATTGTGATATTTATATCGTTATAACGATCAGCGAATTTTTGATAAAATGCTTTACAAAAATATCACTTTTAAAAGTATTATTATTTATTTATATATTATTTATAATTAATAAAACTCTTATCTTTTAAAAAGTCATTTGATAATGTAATTATACAATTAAATAATATTTTAATACATTTTATATAAAATTTTTAATAAAGGAAAACATCATTTTTATCATTTTTATTATCTCTTGAATTGAATCTAATCTTAAATTAAAACAAAGAAACGAAAAAAAAAAAATTAAACGAACATATGTATGTATCGCGATTCAAAAGATATTTCCTAATCTATCAAAAAATATCGAGTTATCAGAGCGTACATTGCTTATTTAGCTAGCAGTTATTTGTGTTTTATTTTTATAGCAAATGCAAGCATCGAATCGAATTTTTTTTCATTATCTTTGATTATATGTATTGTTCATTTTTCAATCTTCCTTTACAACAATGCTTATATATATATACATATAATTTTAAAAGTAAAACAATTAATTAATTTCATAAATAACACCATGATAGAATTTTATATTCTTTTAATTAACGAATTATTGAAACAATCATCATTTATTATCATAATATATTAAATTTAAAATAATATAATCTATTTATAATCAATAAAATCTTTATAGATTCCCTATAATTTCAATTTCTAAAATCTTCAGAAGTTAATTCATGATACATAAATTAAACACGTTTGCAGAAAATGAAATGATGCAATTCCGTTATCGTGATTCATAAATAATACGAACTCAATAGCATATCAAGCATAAGACCATCCATACTGATCGATCTTCTGGCATGGCGCGACTAACTGTGAAAAGCTGGCGGTGCCAACAGCGCCGCCTATCGTTGACGGCGGCGTCGTTCTCGTTCTATCTTCATGGTTGTGTAGGTACTTACTTACATACTACCTAGTAGTAGGTAGTGTCGTTTCCCGCCTGTAAACACACTGCGGTGTGTAGTCGTATCGTGTCCCCCTTCACAACTTCTTCCGATAACGAACGTGTTTTACGCGCCACACCAAAATAATCCGATTACCGGGGCCAAACTAGCCTTTAAAAGTCGCCTTCGAAACGAGAAAAGAGCGGGAAAAAGGAAGGTCCTTAACCTCTTTTGATTCGCTAGCTGTTTTACGCTTGATTCCGCGTCAAGTTTTAATGAACTCGTCCTAGTTAATTTCGTCTAATCAAATTCGTCAAATTAGAAAGTAATCAATCTGATTTTAATTTTTTTGTTTTATCCATTCTAATTCATATTTTGTCTTCTATTGAAATAATAATGTGGAATGTAAATGTTAAACATACAATTTTTACATTTTTATATTTATATTTCAATGTGATTTTCAGCTTGTTTAAACACAATAAGAGTGGAATCTGTGTTTTAATCGATACTTCTGCGGAATTCACGATGACGCGATAGAGTTAATAAAATGTTTCAATTATTTATCGATTGTGTTCGCTGAAATTAACGAGTCATCGCTCGATATCGAATATTCGAAATTATTATCATTACGCTATAAAAACCACGTACTTCATGGTATTTCTGATCCTTCAAATCTTTAATAGTTATAACGTTAGTGAAAGTCGAACTAGAAAGGTAAGGGTTGCACAATTCGTTTTAAGATCGAACGTCTTCGATAGAAAGTGAAATTTTTTTCTTTTTTTTTTCATTATATATATATATATCATATTTATTATATAATACATAATATATTTATTATTTAATGAACTGCTTTGTGAATGATCTTTAATTTCTTTGTTCTTTAGAAAATTCACATTTACGTTAAAAATAAATTTTTTATTCAATATTATACATTTACGCATGGTCTTAAATTAATTAATTATTCATAGAAATAAATGATTAATTTTTATATTAATCAAATAATTTTTAAAAAAAATGTATCTGAATGATTATAAGAGTGGTAAATGTACATGAAAAAACGACCAATATTTTCAAAATGCCTGTTTATCGATTTGAAAGAAGACCGTATATACAGTCTCTCTTACTAGTTACATACACTTCCACAAATCTTGTGTTCCTACGGGGTATAGTGAGATCAGATTTCGAATCCTCAGGATACTATACCTACAAGGTCTTTACTTGAATGCTATAGTATAGTATATGCATAAGTTCTACGAAATAAGTATTGATCACTTGTCATTTTCTTTTTTTTTTTCAATTGATTCTTTCTTTATATTTAAATATTATTAAATTTGTAATACTAAAAAAACATTAATTTTTAAAAGAAAAATTAGATTTTTAGAAAAAGAAGGAATTTAAATGAATCGAAAATTTATAGCCGATTAATAGTAAAATAACTACAGAGCTTGGAAAGTTCTCGAAAGATCTGAATTTTGCGTCAATAAAAGAGATTAATAACTGATAAAAAATAGAAGGAGGAACATAACATGAAGAGGAATAGAATCGAGATTCTATTGAAAATCATTAAAGCAATAATCTTTGATGGAAGCATCAAAAATACATTTTCATTAATCATTTTATATATTTGATATATATTTTTTTCTTTATATGTATTATTGTAAATAATAATTTATCATGTATTATTAATCTACTAATATATTATATACTTCATTCATCAGCAAAAGTTTTAAAATAATTTTAACTATTTATATCCATTGGTCATTAAGCAAAAACATAATTATTTATTTCTTATTTATTTACCATTAATTACTATCAATTATTTGTTATCATATAACTTGATAGAACATACTATAAATCAAATATAGATAAATCAAAAAAATATTGTTGTATTTAAAATTATGATTATGAAAAGAAAAATCGATAATTGATAAAAGAAGTACAATGATTTTAATCTATAATATTTTGTGATTTAGTAAAAAATGAACTCTTCAATATGAATTCGAGAAAATCACTAATCTTATTTCAATAAACGCTCTATAGAGGAATTACTCAATGTTAATCAGTTTTCAGATTAATTAAAAGGTTAATGATTTCTCCAAGATTCGATGAAAATTGATTATAGATGAAAATTTATTGTTCAGAGAATAGATGATCGTGCATCATTAATTAATTTTAAGAATTTTTTTCTCTCTTTCTCTCTCTCTCTTTCTCTGTCTGCATTAATTTTTTTTCATTATTATTTAATTTTTAACTATAATAATACTTTTAATATAGAAATAATAATTCTCATTATAAAATATAAAATATATATAAATATAACCTTAAAATCCATGAAGATTAATAAAAAAATATAAGATCAAATAAAAGATGAATATGAAGATAAAAAGATCATATCGATAGGTCAATATAAACGGTTAAGTTTCTGAGAAGAAACTAGGCATAGAATTTTGAAACACCATAAAAATCGATCGGTCGTCTCGTCCTCGGTGAGCCGGCTGTTCACTGGTCTACAATGACGCGCTGAGAATGTATAGGTGCTTATAACTACATGTCCATGTATTCGCTCTGGCAACAGCGAAGAAAAAGACAGACGAATAAAAGCGGAACAAAGACGAAAGTAGAGAATCTATAGGTGAAGAATGGATGAACTGTAAAGAGAGCGAGAAAGATGGTACAATCGGTGTTCAGAAACTGAATCGATGAATAAGAGAAAAGAAATAGAAAAACAGAACGAGAAGAATGTCTGACGATGAAGTGAGTGAGAAAAAGAGTAAATATACTATATATTAATAATAATAAGAAGGAGAGGAAAATAAAATGAATAAAAAAAGTAAAATAATCTGATCATTTGATAAAAAAAAATATTATTGTATATTGATATTATATTATTTATATTACGATATTATGTTATTAGTATTACTAATTAGAATAATAAAAATATGTACTATAGAAAAGAGTAGCAGAAAGAAAATTAAATCTAATGAGAAAAATAAAAATTCCTTTAAGAGGAAATTTATAATTAATAACAAAGAGACACTTATAGAAAAATTATATAAAATTAGAATAAGAATGAACTACAAAAATTACTATGTGACAATCTAACAAAGAAGAATGGTAAATGAATCAAAAGAAAAGATTTTTCTTCTTTTTTTTTCTTTTTAAAAAAGAGCAAAACAAAGAAAGAGAAAAATGACGAAGTTCGAGAGATGAAATAGAGCAACGTGAACCATTTTTTTTTCATTTTCCCTCAAATATCTATTTCCTGGGAAATATCTATTTAAAAACGAGCTAAAATATATCACGTTCTACCATGCATTCGAACTTCATTTGAATGATCGTTAACAATATATATATTATATTTGTCATAATTATCACAAATATTCGATTCTATAATAATTTCTATTTTAATATAATAGTTAATTTTTTGATAATAGGATATGATAAATTTAGAATTTTTTGGTTATATATTTTATATTTTGATTTTTTATTAGATTTCAATTCTGATATTCTTTAACAAATTAAAATATGAGAAAAATGAATTTCAACTGTTTATTTATTTAATTAACTAAATCCACGAAGAAATAATTCCAGTAGTTCTTCAACTCACCTATCTGATTTCACGCAAATTATTTGCCTTGAAGTGTCATCGATATTCCATATTTCCGGCGCGTCTTTCAAGCGAGAACGATATTCATGGACGAAGGTAGTTCACAAGAGAGTTGGTCGATCGGCAAGAATTAAAATATCGAGCGTTTCGAATAGAGAAGTACTCGGCAGCAACGAGAGAGGAACGAAGGAACGTAGAGCAACGAAGATGAATAAACTAACAACGAGGATAGAAGAGTTGAGTAGTTCTCGTCCCTGTTTAAAATATACCGAATCTTCTTTCTGCGTTTGAAAAAAAATTTCTATTTTTATTTTGGGATTTCAATAATTTGTGTTTAAACTATTTCAATTAATTCTCTGCATATTATTGAATATCAATTTATCGACGATTTTTTTATATAATCCATTGTTTTGAACTATTCGATTATAATAATGAAAATTTAATGTATTATAATTTAATATATTAATTGTACTATAATATTTCAATTAGATAATTCAAAATATAGATTGCAAATTTAACTTTTATTTATTTCATTCCATAAATTTTAATTTCAACCGATCAACATATTTTAATTTAAACTTTTTACATTTACTTGTTGTGCTTAATATTTGAAAGTCACTTAAAAGCTATTTTCAAAATTCTTATTCATTATTTATATTATTCAATCTATTTTGTTTGAAAAATTGAAGTTTATTTTTCTAGTCATTATTTATTGTTAAATATCTTCATAGATAATATAATATAATATATCAGGTAGAAAAATTTTTGTGGCATTCGAAAAACATTTATAAAAACACATGGTTAAAAAAGTTGCGTAAAATGAATGCGATCGCATTATAGTATGATTTGTACACGTGCATAAAAGGGAAGGGCGAATATATGTGTATCGGAAGGAGTGGAAAAACGCGAATCAGGACTCGTTTATAGCGAAGAACTATTGGGAGCGTTGTACTACAGCTGTTTTATAATTGAACAAACCATCAAAGTTTCTGAGATCGTTCTAGCTCGGAGAAAAAAAAGGAGAAAAAGATCTCTATTTCTCAGCTTTAGAACCGATTATCTCCATTGGTATATTAATAGTTGATTAATAATTTGTTTATTTTCATTGCAAAATCCTTTGGTTTTTGACAAATCTCTTTTACATGAATAATTATGTTCTCTCAAAAGAAAATAAAACATGTGATAATACGTAACAATAAAATTAATTACTATTTCATTGTATTCAAAAATTTGAAAAAAACAAGAATTTCCTTGATTTTTATGTTTAGCTATACTTAGCCGTTAACCAATAAAAATTGCAATGTACGAAAGATGACCGAGGAGTGAAGAAGGTCTATAGTAATGGCAGAACAACACTAATGATCGAAAGAGAGAAAGAGCAATGGTTATACATGATAGAAAAGGATGGAAAGCATCGATGGGGCGGAGTAGGGGACAGGTGTCGAAGTAGAAGGGAGGAAACCGCATGAAGGGGAAAACGACTCGACTTGGAACTCATGTCGTAGCGGTACTCGTTTTCTCTTCGGCACCGCATATCTCGTTGCCACGAAATTGAATAACCGCATAACCAATGCACGAAGTTGCACTTGCTCAAGCTCGAATTTCTTGATCTCGAATTAAACACAATTTCAAAGAAGATGACTTTTTGAAAAATTCGAAAATTTATATAATTATCTATATCGAGTATCTGCATAGTTTTTTAAATTTGATTTATTTTTTTTTGTTAGAATTTGACAAATTTTTCAAATGTAATAAAATTTTGATAATTTTAAAAAATATATTTGTCAATATGTTTTTTTCTTAGATATTTTCTTTTTTTTTTTATTAAAAGAAGACTAATAAATTCGCATCACAATTGTGTTATACACCTTCTTCAATACTGTTATCTGTCATTATTCGTATACGAAACTCAAGGAAAAAGGCTTTCCCACTCAACCAGCTAGGCTGACTGGTTCGGTGCTTAGTCACGTGTTGCGCGATACGAATGCGCACCAGTCAAAACGTCGTTGACCGTTCAATGTAACAGATCGAATCTATCCTCTTGATATATAGATATTTCTTTGTATTATCATTATATTTTTATATTATTCATAATCTTCTTATACTGCAATAAGACAGAATTATAAATATAACTATGTAATAATATACATCATATAATAAATGAAATATCAAGATTAGATTTAATCCAATGTATCGATGTTTTAATTTATTATATATATGGAATTTATTATATTATATATATATTATATATTATATATATGATTTATTATCAATTGTATTCAGTATGTGTATATATGATATGTATTTTATCAATATACTTTTGCATTCAAATAAAATAAATAATAATAGTATATGATTTTATATCATCAAGAAAAGATTTCTAAGATTATTTTTTTTAGAAATTTATTAGTTTGATACAAATACATAGATTTAATATCATATTTTGTATCATATTGTCATTTTATGTCGTATCCTTCTTATTTTTTCCTCTTTTCTTTAACCAATTTTTTTCATAAAATAATTTTCATTCGAACGAAATAAAATATTATGATATAACTTGAAACAAGGAATATAATATATACATATTAAAATTATTTCACTTGAAAGATATTAAGGATTAAATCTTGAGAATATGGATTTTTAAAATAATTTACATTGTCAAAAAAATCTCTATTTAAATGCTGTTATGATATATAATCATGATTTATACTTAATAGAAATTTTCAAATGATTATTAAATGATTTATAATGATAATTAAAATAATCTAAAAACGTCATACTTCTTATGTTGCAAAAATACAAAATCTATTCACAGATTTTAATTTGAATATCGATTAATAATCGTAGAGTAATTCGATGTGTTCTGCTCGTTGTTCTATAATAATTGTTTCTGTACAGTAACGCGTGTTGCATATTGTCTATAATCGTGTACAATTTGCATATGAGTGGGCGAGGGCATATAACCAGAAACAGAAAATTGTAACTCGGTAAATAACGAGTTTGTAAAACATCTTGTCTTCGTTAGTCCATTACGTAATTAATAATCGATAATCTCCTTAGTTGCATATCACCTATTTCTACACGTGTGCTTTTTTTCACTTAATCTATATAAAATGTTCGAAACGATATGATGGCGATAATATTCATTTTTTTTTTTCGTTTTCTTAATTCCTTTTCATTCAATTTTCCAATGAAAAAGTTTCACAAAAGAATTTTTTGAAAAATGAAAAATCGAAAATAAACTCAAAACGATCAATTTTTTAGTGAAAGTAAGAGATGTTTTATTTTTTTGAATAAAAAAAAAAAATAAAAAAAAATAAGAAAAAAAGAAATCCTACAGGAGTCATCTTTTCTTCGTTGCTTTTACGTAACGGCCTCTTTAAAACCTGGCAAGAAAACACACACGGGGCATCTCCGACTCGCCGCAAAAGTGCTCTTAACCCTCTCGTTCTTTCCCCCTCTCCTCTTGCTGTTCTCTATCACCCCTCCTTTGCTGTTCTGTAGATGGTACCGGTTGATGGCAGTCACCAAGTTCTTGCTGGATACTCTCATTAGATTACATCAAAGCCGAGAAAAGCGGGAAGATCTAAGTTCCATTATATTTGAATGTGCACATATGTATATAGTGCTAAAAAAAAAAAAAAAAATAAAATAAAATACAGATTTCTGATTATTAAAATTATTTACTTTTACTTGATGAAAGGAAAGGAATAGTTAATGACAGAAAATACAAAATAGATTCGAAACATTCATTGTTATATTTTCGCTTTGATCATAGATTAAATGTATAATATGCTTAATTTTATTATATTAAATCCTATCAATTACATGAATTTTTTTTTATAAATAAAATAAAATGATTTTTCAAATAATAATATTTACTTACTATTTTAATATTGTTAAAAAAAAAATGTAATATCGTTAGATCGATTATCGAAAATCGGATTATTGAATTAAAACCGGACAATGAATGAATATGCATAAATCGAATTAACCGCATAATTGGAGAAACGGAAGCAAGAATTCGCTGTTAAAAACTGATTTAACTATGGAGTAAGCTTCGGCGAAACGACGTTCCCAAACAAAAGGCTAAAGGACAAGTTTAACATTTTGATACGTGAATAGAAAATTTTTTCCTGTTTGTATACGATACTACGATGGATGACTGTGTGCACGCGCGCACACTACAATATTTCACGTGGACGTTCGCACAAAAGCGCACGGCGCATTATCATATCGCATTACGGTACTTACACGCGCATACATCTACTAAATTCCTCGTATGCCATCGGTATAATGTACTCTTCCTATCTACCATTAAATCAAACGCAAAGCACCTAACCAGTCGGACAGTTCATTTGGTTCACTGGTTCTGCCCGCGTGCTCATATTCACCGTGGAAATCATTGCTTTCTTTCCGAATATTTTGACGAAATTAATAAGGATAATTTTTCGATCGTAAATAATTTCAAGAAATTAAATTCTTGAATTGTTGCGATTAATTTTTGTGATTAAATATAGATTACGATTTATTCCGTGCATATTATGGCATTATAATGTGAAAATTCATTGATTCGAGATACATGTGTATATAAAAAATCATTGAACGTGAATCATTTAAAATTCCTCTCGTTTATTTAACCAAACCTATATTTTCTCATAAAAGCGATAAATCTTATGAGAAAAGAATAGTATTTATTCCAGCATACATAGGTGTTCAGTGACAAAGTTCATCGTAGGACAAATATTGCAATGTGTATGTGCATATATAACTTGTATACCGAAGGATGTGTACGAGTTTAAGCAGAAGATACAAAGGGGACCAGAACGGCGAGGAGACGAGAAATCGTAGAGGATGGGCGAGTGGTCGAGAGGACAGAGGGGTGACGATGAGAGTGAGTAAGTTTGGTGGGGGAAAAAGGACTCGGAACTCGTGTCGTAGCGGTACGACGTTCGGTCGGGTATCTCCGCATCGCGAGCCACACGCTCGGCCGGTGTCGGCTCGCATACGCGCTCAGTCGTGCACTGGCCTCGCTTGCGAATGAATGTCGAGCGAGAGCTATTCGATACGTACAACACGAAATACGTTCACAGTGTTTTCTTCTTCTTTCATGCATATGTATGTGTGTAAGTGTGTGTATACACCGGCAAGAGATATACATATACATTTATATACGTGTATTGTATATAATACTTTTCTTCCTATTTCGTCCGTCAATCGTCTCACGTAGAAAGAGTTAATGTGTCGTATACGAATATACCAAGTGCAATCAGTAGTGATCTATCGAAACGTTATGTTATGACTGATATCTATATATATACATATACATATATACTAATAGTGTAGTGACAGCAGTGACGAAGGGACGCCAAATCTAACGTGCTCCGATTAACTTCGTTCCGTTAGTCAGCCGAGTGTGTGGTAAAGTTGAGAGTGCCTGCGAGAGTAGGAAGGAAGAACAAAGAAGCGAGTCCTTTGCCAGTCGGTGGAAGTGAGTGAGGTTTGCGAAGACTGTCTCCTCTTGAAGTCTCTCTTCTCTGTCTCTTCACTCTTTTCTTTGTGGATCTCAGTGTTCTCTTCAGCTCTTTCTCTCGCTTTCTTCATCTCTACCATCGACATCGTGTGAACAGCAACGACAAGTTGGTTTCGTCTCGAGGTAAAGTGATTTTATATGACGTCACGAAAGCGATGTCAAGTTGAGCAACCTCCATCTACGCACGTCACCTATTTGTTCACGTACTCTTTATCCCCACCTTCACCCCTCTACGAGACTTATTTTTTTCCTCCCTTGTCGCGTCGAATATAGCGCGTGACGATCTTGTGATGAATAAGTACCGATATTATGCGCTTATGCTTATGACACAGCATCTATTATCAATGGCTAACGTAATCCGAGGATAAACGTTGGCACCTTGAATTTTTTTTGTGTGGGTGTTACTCTTGAGGATTAATGAACTCTTTTCTTTCGATTTTTCAATCAAGGAATAAAATTTGAAAATAGAATGATATATTTTGTTTGTAGTGTTATGATATTACTGAAACAAAATAACGAGAACGATGCGGGCTTAAGATTAAAATTGTACAATAAAAATATTTTTTTCGTAAATATATATCAATACGAAAAATCTATAATATATCAATTATTTTATCAAGACACATATTTTTGATGAATTATTTATATACTATATATAAAAATATTAAGTAAATTGTATGTATAAATAGTAATTCATTTTGTGAGTGAGATCAAGATATTATCCGATGTTTAATCTGTCTTCTATCTAATATTGTAGCAACGGTTCGATATATTGTTACGGCATATCTAAATAGTCCATAGCCTTCGATTTATCACGTTCAGCGGCTGCTTAGGGAATGCCATTAAGTGGATTGCTTAGCCACTATCGATTTTGTATACTTTAGAGTCGTAACGTATGATGGAGCCAATCTGTGTATCTTATCCATTTTTTAACATACATTCATTTCCAACTAAAGCTAAAGATATTTATTAAATTAAATGAAAATTATTAATTCTAGAATGAATTTTATTCCAAATTCTTTTAATAATGTTTAATTCTAACGAAAATATTAAACGAATAATAAAAAAAATATATGCAGAAATATAAAACAAAAAAATAAAAAAAAATAAAGAAATAAAAAATTTCTTTTATCTAATGAAAATAGACTATATGAAGAAATGAACAACGATTCAATGATATTTTTTCAAATCTTTTTCACATATTCATGCAAAATTAAACATTTAATTTGGAAAGTATTAATAGAATTAAAATAGATTAAAATTGCTTTTATGCGATTCTTCTCATGTTACTGTGGTTTTAGTCTGACTTCGTTCTTTCTCTTTCCTTTAAACAACGTAACATATGCGCACAAATTTATGAACAGAAAACATATCGAGTTATTATCGCGAGAACCGCATTAACCTTCGATCGGTAACAGACTAACAGTATCACTTGAACTGTACAAATCTATTTTAGATTATAAAATTTTACTATGTATAAATCAATTATATATTATTAATTCTATAAATAATAAAACAAAAAAGTAAATGATAAAAACAATTTTATTTAAATATTTCTATTCTAATTTATCAATAATTGAATTTTATTTTATTTTTAATATCATTGGCCAATTATTACTGACTTTTCTCGCAAAAGCATATCAAAATCCTTAAGATCCCTTTATATCATATTCTTCTTACTGGTTCGCGCCTTGTCCTCTTACTTATATATGTATATTCAAGGACGATTCAGATATAACTGCCCACACGCTCTCTTTTAAAGAAAGAAAAAATTATACGATCAAAGAAATATAAAGTAATGTAATAAAAGATAGAGTTTTTATAACAAATAAAATATATTAATATATATAAAATATGTAGATAATTTTTTATATAATTTTTTTTTGTCATCAATTAAATACATCAATTAATTTTCGTTATTAATTAAATACAAAATTATAAATAAATCAAATAATTTCTTTCTTTGCTTAATAGCAAATGATTGTTAAGAAAAATATTGAAAGAAATATTTAGAAAAATTTTTAGAAAAATAATAAAAAAATTTTATACAAACGTTAGTTTTAACCGAAAGATTAAAGTTACATTTGTAGCCTCCTGCCGCAGCTAATCTACATTATTCTACGTGTTATGTATCATCTGGTCGGTCATGCGTGTTCCCCCCCGACTTAAAATTCAACGACAGCATCGACGTAACTATTTACGACTCTACTAAGACGATCCCTTGCGACATCCAATACTAACCTCAACATACATATCCTACCGTTTAGATAATGTATCGAACATTTATTGCATAGTCGAAGCATCATAATCACGGTGCCATAATATCTCTAAGATTCAATACTGCATATTATAAATATTTTCCATCCAAATATCTAAAATTGAACTATAGTCGAAATATTCAATTGAAAGTTGACCCATACTATCCAGAATTCTTTTCTCACTTTAAAAGTGCTTTGCAGAGGGCGCGAAAATCGCCTATCGTAAGCCAATCATCGATTCAAAGAGTCGTCATATATTTAATCGCGATGTATGTATGATTGGTTAAGAACTAAAATACGAATTGTGACCAATAAGGGAATCTATATGTAAAAATCAGTTCTGGAACTTGCTAAATGCATTGGATATTGGATGAAATGTATTACAGAGCGAAGCAGACGTTAAGTCCGCTTTAAAATTCTACGGCAAGAGGCTCGTAACTATTTACGTCCTGGTCGAAAGCATATAGTTACTTTCATAGGGCTATGCGACGCATCTGTTTGACTAGGAAACACATGCAAACCTCGTTTCTCTTTCTGTGTGCACATAGAAACGACGATCTAAACTCTAAACAAAGGTATTATCGCACATATCAGATCTGCGTTGAATTACAAAGTGACTTATGAAAGGGCACCTAGTCATGTAAGTAACTTACAAAAGAACAATAATCGGATAATGCAATTAACGATACGAAAAATTTCATTTCAACATTGGCTTATTATATCTTATACTTATTCACAGATAATAAATTTTTGAATGGTATATTTTTGGTATATTAAAGAAAATATTTTTCAAAATTGATGAATATAAAATATAATTTATAATTGTATGAATTTTTTTTAACAATATATTATTCATATATTAAATACATGTAGATAAATATTTCCTATGTGATCATTATTAATATTCGCTCACGAATAGAAGTACTGGCAAACATATCGTATTTCTTTTGATCATTCTAACCAGATATTTTGCATCGAACCGAGGATGTTCAATAACGATTGACGGTGCTTTACATTTATTTCGTGTATGATTAACGAGCACCATTATAATAGTTTTTTCAACCAAGTCTCGAGCACAACTTCTTTTATTTGCATACCAATATTCTCTTCGACAAATAGTTATCGATTCCTTCCGCGATCGAAACTTACGCATTATTACGTATTAACGTAGAGGGTGACATCAGTTATATCATAGATTGTAGCGATAAGTGTGTTGTATAATCGTACAAAAATGTTCGCAATTTGGAGACATTTTATTGCTTTATAAAACTATAGGTTAAATTATCGAATCGATAAAAAAACGAGAAACAAAATATTATTTGCAGATATTTGATTTTTCCATCCATGCTATCTTTCAATTTATTAATAAAAGAAAGCAAAAAATTATCGAATTTAAAAAGATTATATTATAAATCTCTGTCCAACGTGTTATTGAAGGAATAAAAATTGTCTCAAAGCATAAAAAACCCATTGCGGCGTATTCTTTTGACTCTGGGATGCGAAGGAACGAAAACCCGTTAGAAATTGTTCGATGCTACTCTTGCATGTCGCGAACGGTCATACATGCCTGCCGTGACAGCTCTATGCGGTGGTGGTAGTAGTTATTCGTGAGCACACGCGTGTATGTGCAATGCGTGTGCACGAACGGCAAGCGTGCACGTCCGCCATAGGCCGTTTCTCGTCGTCGAGTTACAAAGGCTGAGTAGAGTAAGCGCGTCGAAAGAAGAACGGCGGCAGTGTGAAAGTAAAGAAAGTGGGCCGCTCCAAGTAGTGTTCAACCTAGTACTTACTTACCTACCTTCCTTTTTCTGCTGTCATGATACTTTTTTCTATCCAAGGATCAGTTAATCATTCAACAAATTATAAAAATTATGAATTACAAATTTCTTTAATACTGCTGTAATAACTGGAAGGATTATTTCGTTTCAAAGTTAACTCGATTTTAGTTGAATTAAGATTAATTTAGAGTTAAAACATACTTAACGATAATATTTTGAATTTTTTTTTTTTTTTTTTTTTGATAAGAAGTTACTTAGGTGTTTTAACAATCCAGTCGATAAGGTAAACTCATTTACTTTAAAGTGAAAGATTAAAAAAAAAAGATTCTAACGAAAAATTTAATGATAGAAGTTAATAAGTGTGACTCTCAATTTGTTTATTGCATTAAACTTAATCTAAAGTTCAGCAATGTGAACAAAATAAACTCGTATTAATTTCTTAAGAGACTATCGATTGCCGATTGGGACTTGGTGTGGCGAGTCCGCGCATGATTCCACCGTGACGTTTGGTCACTTTTACTAATTTCTCGGTATTTGTAACATGGTGAAATACAAATTAATTGTGCCATGTCAGAGATTCTAGAAAGTTGTCGCCAAGATGATTGTTATGATTCTGGACTGAATCCAATATCAACGTAGCTCAATTACTGTCATGCTAAAAATCTCATATACGAGATTGTCACGTGTTGTGTTATTGATTTAATTATATAAACTTAATAATAATAAACTTGAATAGAAATAATATATATAGAAAAAATGATATTTGTTAGAATCGATTTAAAGAGTTATATATGTATATTTTGTTTTTAAATTTATTTCCGATAATTTTATGAATTGCTATTTCTTTCGTACGTGTGATTTATCGATAGAGTAAAATTTAAACGAAATTTTAACATGAAGTTTTCACGATATCAAAAGTTTATTAAGTCCGTCAAACACTGAAGAGGTTAGAAAAAATTTTTTACTAATAAAATAGTATAAAATGAAGAAATATTTTTCTTTTTTCTTTTTTCGATCGTTTTTTACGTTTTTATTCCTCTCTAAGAGGTAGTTTACGAATCGAGTAAAGGATTATCCAAAAAATAATACAAATTATCATAATTGTATCACGAAGTGAAATATATGTACGATTCCACGACTTTCACGAAAGATATTGATTTTGAAATATAAATTTTGTTCATATAATTGATTCTATAATTAACATTGACATAATATCTGATTACACCTTTCTATCAAAACAAATTATTATCAAAAATATTATTTATAAAAATTATAGTTATTTATTGATACGTAAATTTGACAAATTATTTAAATAATAATTGTAATCAAGCGAAATAAAGAGAAAACAATGATCTGAAAAATATACCGTGCCTATTTGAAATGTTTTATTATCGTTGTTTCCGACATTGTTATTCTTTCGAATAAAATCGTCAAGAAATGGATTAGTTGGCATAGTTCCATCATTGAATGGCTTCTCAGTACTCTATGCAATAATTGTGAAGAACATTTCATTTTTTGAATTTATGTTGTAAAATATACATATATATCTTTTTGATATTACTTTCCAAATTACGCTAAAAAAAATCATAAATAGCTAATTTAATAATTAACATAATTTATCAAAATAGAAAAAAATATTTACTTCAAATAATATTTTAAATATAAAATAAAATTATAATTAAAAAGAAAGAGTAAAATTCAATATTTTCAAAACATTTTTAATGATTAATCGATTTCTCGAATTTTCATCTGCGACTGTAAGTTCGAAAAGCAATATCGGTTAATTCGCAATCGAATTCACAGGAAATTACATTCGACGAAGGTATATATTCGCGACAGGCCCTCGAAATGCAACAGATCAACCGTAACGATCATTTCAAGCTAACCATTTTATCGAGTTTTAAACAATTTTGTTAAAATATTATTTCGAAAGTCTTTTTTAAATATTTTTATTTCCTATCTATTTATTTATTTTTCCTTTTTTTTTTCCTATAAAGAATAATCCATGTGATTTTTCAATTCATTATATCATTAAAAAAATCTTTTCGTATTTTATGTTTTTGATGATTATTTCCCTTCTAATTGTGAAAACGTTCCTCGTGCATTTCCTTCTTATTTAAACACAATGCGTAATATAATACAATTCGTTCAGTTACATACATACAATCGAACATATACACCAACAAAATAGTAGTAGATCGATACACGTACGCAAGTTGATACAAAAGTACGTGCTAAGAAAAAAAAGGCTGCTTTTGTTCCTTTTTACCGACCGATTCGATTACTAAAGGCACGTTTCTATATATACATTGTATATACACATGATATTTTCTTTGAATTTTTATCGATTACGCATCACGTTTTCTCATACCGTTCAACAATTTTTATGGAAACAGTTGGCGATTCAGTCATGTTCACTTAAACACCAGTCGGTAATATAAATTCCCTTCTTGAATATATAACTGATGGTTCTGTTGGGAGAAAAAAAAGAAAAGTAACTCTGTGTCTCTCTTCTCGTATCTTGATGGAACGTGCCGTAAACCCTGTTTTGTTTTCGTAAGCGCAGTTACTGAGCCTTATCCATGCAAACGGTCTGGCGATACACACTTAACCGCACGCATACTGAATTCGTTAGACTCGCACGTGCGCGTATTTAACACCCTATACCCAAGTATCTTTTTCAGCACACGTATATATATATATATATATATATATATATATACATATATATATACGTATACAAATATTTTTTCCCCCGAGAAAAATTTCTTTTCATTTTTAGATTTAAAAATATCTATATTTTTCGTTTAAATATTTATATATACTCGATTAAATGAAACATTTTGATGATTTTTATAATTAAATAAATTTTAATACAATAAACTTTAATAAAACTTTATTGTTTAATTGTTAATATCTATAAAAAATTTTTTTTCTGAAAAAATTATGAAAAAAGTATTATATATTTATTTAATATTATTGTGTATTAATATATATTTAAAATTTAAAATAATTTATTTTAACATGACAAAGATCATGCAAATGTGAAATCGATATTGATTTATATTGTCAAAATATCATTATGCGATCCGCTAATAAATACGTTGTTGGCAAACTAACGTGTTTTCCCATGATTCGTCGTGTGCAATATAATACGATGAGCTATTTTAAGTATATATGTTTGCAAACACATGCTAAAATTACAATTATTTTCAAAAACATCAAAATAATATATTCTAATAAACAATACAAATTTTTTTTATTAGTTTTTTTTATATATTTTTATAATAAGAAGACATAGAATAAATACAACCTTGACAAGTCGATTTCTAAATGAGAACGTTTACGCGATTTAAAACGGATTTATTTAACGATGAAAGCCATGCAATATCCAATGTGCATAACGTACATGCAAAGAGAAACAAAGAGAGGATAACATTCCAGCGCGTAAAGAGAGGGATCCGTAGTAAATTTAGCGCACTGATCTCATTCTATGGTGAATACGTAGACGAAAATAGTGGAGCGGTGAATTTATTCTTAAGGTGCGTTTAGATCGGGCCGCATGTGCGCGTAATCAGTGGTCAATAGTTACGCATTGCGCAGTTCGATTCAATAAAATGTTGAATGTCATTTATATCATTTATCAATATTGCATCAAATTGAATCACTTTCTTTTATAAATCTTTTATATATCTATACAATATATATATAATGTATACAGAAAATTAATTTAAATTAACAAAAAAATTTAATGAAAATACATTTGATTAAAATTCTTTTTTTTTTTTTTGAAATGAACTTTTTATTTATAATTGCGTTGATTTATAAAAAATGGTTAATAACTAATATAAACGCACCTGTAACGTAAATACAGACGATAAGAGAGGAATATGCGTGTATATGCGCATCCGTTCGTTCACTTCTGGAATGAGTTTCGAGCCAAGAGAAGTACCGGATTTGCACACAAGTGGCGCTGCAAACGCAACGCTAATCGAAATTTCGGGAGAACGATGACTGGGTTTCACTCATAGAATCTTGATTCTCAATTTTTTATTGCTGACTTTTCGCAAGTTACTCATAAAAATAGTTATTGTATATATTGTAAGTAATTTTTATATTAATTTTATTAATATTATATTAATTTAATTAAACATATTTTTATATTTCATTATATATATATATATATATATTTTTTTTTTCTGACGGCGTGAATATAAATGCTATTATTATTAGTGACGTTTACACGTATCAATTATTATATCACGTAATTTCTAATAACTTACTTACGTCATTTATATACATTTCGATATATTTTTTCAAAGAAATTATGCGTATATATGTTTATATTGTTAATATATTTTTGAAATATTTATTACTAGAATGAATTTTTTTCTTAACCGTTTTAACATTTTGCATTTTCTTATTGTAAAATTTGATTCGAAATATAATTTTTTTTTTTCATTTCTAATTTATAATAATTTTGATAAATGATAAATTTTATTAATTATTTATTAATTTTTATTTTTTTATTGATTTTTATTTTGATATTTTTTTTATTACGTATTGAATATTTTCAAAGAAAAATTAGAAAACATTATTTTTACGAAAACTGAATCGATTTATGATTGAAACGACATTTATTTCTGAAACGATGCACCGAGATCGAATATCTGTTAAGTGTCATTTATTTCATATTATAAGAATTATTGAATAAAAATTTAACAATAATTATTATATTTTAGAATATTGTTATATAAAATCTTGACAAAACGTGTTAAATGAATTGTTGATGATGCTCGAACATACTCGATTCTTGAAATTAAAATAATCACGATTGAATAAACCAGATATATATAGATATGTCTGACGCATACGCGAGTACACTTGAAATAGAGAATGATTAAGAATAATCTTAACAGTGACAAATACTTTCTTCCTTTATAGTTTGATATTCTTTTATTAATGAATATGACATTATGAAAAGTAAATATTACCGA
This sequence comes from Apis laboriosa, assembly GCF_014066325.1. Taxonomy (NCBI): domain Eukaryota; kingdom Metazoa; phylum Arthropoda; class Insecta; order Hymenoptera; family Apidae; genus Apis; species Apis laboriosa. The sequence goes on from NW_025223857.1 coordinate 1,159,500, forward strand.
TATACGTAAAAATTTAATATTAATTAAATATAAAACAGTCATTTTAATCAGCTTGAATATTTAATTATAATATAATATCCATTCAAAAGTTTAAATAAAATTTTTTAGATTGATGCAATGTTCTAAAATGCACTTACACCTTTGAATGACACTGATTTAACACAGATTCTGAAAGTTTATAGATCCCACAAATGCACACAAGCTTTTCCTCTGGTGTTATCGCAACAAAAACACGGGCATGGCAACAAGGAGAGTGCTGCGTCTTCCACCAGCTGGTGGAACGCATGACGTCACGCGTCTACCTACACTGACGATGCTGTTGTCCTCACTCTCTATCGATACACACTAGACTCCATCCCCACTAGCAGTATCATGTCCCCTCCATCGAGAGACTACCGGAATACTCACACATGCTACAATCAGTTGGCATATACGTATTCAGTGACGTATGTACGTGGTACAAAACACGTGTCAGGGCCGTAGTTCCTATTAGTATACCTCCTATGGGAGATTCATTGAATCTTCTTGCTATATTTATTGGCAATCATGATATAGAAAAAGTAGTTACTTATTCATATTTATGTGAACATAATATGAACATAAATTAATTCTAATATGGTGACGTAATTGTTTACATCTTTGAGATCTTATTTTTATAATCTAAAGTAAATGATAAAAAGAAATTATATATTCTATTTTTAGATCAGATAGAAGATTTGAAAGAAAATATTTTATATATTTTGTATAGTTTGATACGAAGCATTAAATATAAAATAAAAAATTTGTATAAATGCACTATTAGTGAGATAGCCGAATATCGGCGACACGAGCCGATCATCCCTACCATGACCGATCTCTGACTCGAGTCTACAAAAGTGGCAGCAATGGTAGGGATAACATCTGCTCTTAGCGTGATTGCCGTGTATTGATGTGGCTTTATGGCGCGCAGCAGGCTGTGGGCAACAAAGTAAGCTTACGGTCGTTAATGTTCCCTACTACGTGAAATTCGAGGCCGCTGGAATATTGCGCCGCGTACAACTCGACGTGCTTCATCGCGTTCCAAGCGAAATTTATAAAGTTACGATACAAGCCAGTACGGGCAAGAAATTCGAAAACTGTTTGGTCAAACTTAAAAACTGTTAGAATCTACGAAATATTAATATTATATATTATATATAACTTATTTATCTATTGCTGAAAGAAAACTTCGAGATGACACGAAGTTATAAAAAATATATATATTTTGTTCTCTAACTCATTTGCTCTCGATTTTATTTATAGATACGAGACTTTAAAAACAATATGAATGGTTAATTTTATAATTGTTTTAAATCTATCAGAAGCAATCAGGCTTATATCATGTTTGTAAGTTTTTTTTGAACAACACATGATATTTATGTATGTAATACTTATTTATATAAGTGAAACAGAATTAGCCTATGAGCAACGAGTTATGCCCACAGAACGATGATCCGTACTGTGTTGTAATAGACACGTGTAATAATCATTATAATACTCTTTTATACATTACATAAGAGAAAATCTTTTATTGTACAAATCTCGGTAATCAATATTGTACAATCAATTGATATTAATGAAAAAATTGTTATATAATTATTTTTTTCTTGTGATGTGTTATTGATAAAGCATTTTCCATTGCAGTTGATTTTATTTAACTTAATTAATACTAAGTATGATATTATTTTAAAAGAAGGTATAAAATTTAATATATATGTCTTGTAATAATAATAAAAAATTAGAGTGATTAGAGTGAGTTTAAGATGACGTATTTTACTCGTCAATTTATTTCCGTTCAGGGATTCATCAAGTCAAGGGTGTATTGTGTGAAATCAGTGAATCGGAGAAAGTGAAGGATGACATTCTTTTCGTATATTTCTTTGTTTTCGTGTTACTGAATCTTGTGTTTCGTTCAATTCGCATACATACGTAGGTAAAAAATTCAGCAAAATTTTTCGTCGGATTTTTTGTCTATTGAATTTTTCAACCTGTTGCATCGTGTATTCTTCTATTTTATTTTTTAAATATCATTCAAATATTGCGCAACATGTTCTTGTAATATCGAAAATGAAGATAATTTTTGTTGTGACTGTTATTTTTATAACAAATATAAAATAGTTAAAAAACATAAAAATTATAATGTTTATTTAAAAATAAATTATTGAAAATTTTCTTTTTTTTCTTATTAAATTATAAAATAATATATATATTAATTATAAAATAATCTTATAAATTATAAAATATATTTGTTTGCCGTGAAATTGTTAAAACAGTATCAATAATTTAAAGAAAATTGAAAGAACAACATAATTATTATATACTTAATAAACGTATCACTGGATAGATTTGTTTTTTTGCTTAAGACTCGTATGTTTTATCTCGTGTCTTATACAATACGTAATAGTACTAATGATATATTTCAAGTCGTATTTGTTTTTCATATTTATTACTTGGATATAATTCTGCCGTCATCGCAAGCATTATTTAACATCAGAATTTATGATAATTAAAAAAATTTCCCGAAATGTGGAAAATCAATCTGTAAAACATAATCTCAAATAATTTTTTGATTAATTTATTATGTTATAAATATCAATTAAAATATGGTATGATTTTACAAAATTTTAAAGTAACAATCCTATTACGAGCAAAAATACAAAAAAATAACCAGAAAAAAAAATGGAAAACTTATACTATACATAACGGCTCGAGGGAACGGTACTATGTCCTTCATGGAAACGAGCCTTTTACGAGTCGAAGCTCTATCAATGTAGATCTTAAAGAATCTTTGTTCCTCGAGCACATTATCTCAATATCATATTTTTATTCCCAAAGAATATCATGACATTCATTTATCTAGTATCTAGTCTTAGTATCCAGTTACTTTCAAAATCAGTAACTATAGTTGTAAAAACATTAAAAAAATATATTCTCCCAAAAATATTATTTCTATCGAATTGAATAATGAAATCAATATTTTTATTTCGTATTATTGGATCATAAGATTGTTCGATGTAAAATCTAAAGTTATCTTTTTTCTATCGCATTATTTAACACTCAGATACGTACCAAAATGAAATATAAGACTCAATTTAAATAAAGTATATTAATTCGGATGAAATTTAAAGCGATACTATGTGTGGAAAATGTGTGTGTATACTGGTGGATTCTTCGAAGAAAGAAACTCGTCTGTTTCATTATTCGAGTTGAGTAAAAGTACTTGCGTTGGCACAATTAACGAGCTCCATCAAGAATCCTTAGAGATTCGTGTTCGTGGGTATAAAGTACGTATGTGTTTATACATGTTCGCTACCTGTTCGCTATCTCCGATTACATGCTCACCGATGCATTCGAATAAAGACAAAACGAACAATATTGAATAATATTGTTAATAATTTTGTATCAATATAAAAAAAACAATATTTAATTTTTAACGTGTATAATTATATTATTTCAAAGCACAAATAATTAAAAAAGAAAATACTTAATGAAGAAATATATTTTTTAATATTTCTAAATAAATAGAAATATTTTGTCTATAATTTTATAATTTTACAAAAAGAAAAAAATGATAACTCGTTATTGAATGTTTTTGATTGCAAACATTATATGCAGATATATAATATATGTAACATCTATACATAACGTTCGTCGATCGACTTGTACGCATGCGTATACTATATGTAGTCACACGGCCAATCGTGACGTCACGCGACACCCGATAACACTTTTGTTGTCGTCGGTCTGTCGTCGTCGTACATATGCGTGACACTCAGTTCAGTTTCGGACACCGACTGAATCTCGTATGAAACATATATTCTATGTTATCAATTATTCTAATTTTTTACAACGAAAATTTTATACGAAATAAATTTTTTTCGTGATCTTCAAGTGATTGCAAATATTCTTGATATTTTGGTGTTTTTTTTTTTTTAGTTTTTTTTTTTTAAATCATGTCACACGAAGGAATGTGAAAAGTGTACTAAGTTTAATACGCCTGATTACAGTTTTGCATAGTTCGAAAGTGAGTTCCAACTATAAATTTACAATATTATTAAACTGTATTGCTTTTTTTTTTGATATATCATAAAGATTGTGTATTTATTATTACTGCATATTGAAAATATCGCTATTATGATTTAAAAAAATTTTATTGTGGAATTATTAATTATCAGTTTTATCATGAATATTCAAAATAATAACTTACATTCTTATATAGCAATAAAATGAAATTTTGCGTATAAAAATGATAAAAACGATCTATAACGAAGTTTTGTTCCAATTTTAAATCTTTATTAGCATTTAATGAATGCATTTCATATGTTAGCAATTGATAAATGTAACAAAGTATAAAATACATAAAAAAATATAAAATATATTTTTAGCGTATTCCCTTGAACAAATTAACTAATTAAAATTTAGAAGATTATTAAGTAATTACTAACTAATTCTTATTTGTGTAATTACATCATATCTCATAGGAGTGGAAAAATACTCATCAAAGATATATTTTGTAATTATTTTATTTATGGAAAAAACAGACACATGTGTGCTCGCACTATAGTGACCCATTGTGAGGAAAAAATAAAGTGAGCGATGATAATCTTAACAATTCACGCAAACGAGCCGAAGCGGACGATAAGTATCATGTACATCAATGATGTTTAATGATTAAATGATTAAGTATTGATGTACACTCTCTGGTTCAGTGTTCGCGTTTATTTATAAATGTGTAAAAGTGTTCGATGATTTCTTTTTAACCGCATTCCTTTCAAGGCCTCTGCAGGGAATAGATATAGGCAGCAATAGTGTCTGACTCGACCGTCCCTATACACCGCTTTCTACTTTGAACGGTTCAATATGGAGGTTCTCTTCATATCTCTGCTCTGTTTATATATTGTATTTTTGTCCTTTATTTTCAAAACTTTGATAACAATCGAAGAAATTCCGTTACTAAAAACGGTTTCGATAATTCTTTTTCTAAAGTTATTATGCTTCTATAAAAAAAGATAGAATAAAAGCAAATTGAATAGAATAAAAGATAGAATCAAAGAAAATTGAAATAATATGATTGAGAGGAAGCAGTGATTCTCAAAAGATTAAGTATATCAATGTTTTAAAATGATGCGTTTAAATAGATCTAATTCCGGTCGAGGTCAAAGCTCCGTTTAATTGCCAAACACTGTATTAGTCTGATGAAAATTAAAGCATACTTTTAAAAATAGCTTACTTTTTAAAATGATTTTTATTAAGATTGGATTATATCTAATAAAATTGGAAATTAGAAGTTAATACTTGATCTTTAAAATTAATCTTTAAATATTTTGATTGAAATTTGTGACATTAGAAATTAATGAATTGAATTTTAATTCAATTCATACATCTTCTCATATATTTTAGATTTTTACAGATTCATATTATATTTTGATAAACATATGTTAATTTAATTAACTTAATAATTAACTCATAATTAGCAAATTTTATTATTTCAATTTAATTTATTGATACTTATGTTGTTTTAAATAATTATATCGAAAAAAATGTAGAAGGGGAAAAAAAAATACGATGTGTGAGAAAATAGAGAAGAATGTATACATATATGCAAGTAAATTTACAGGTAAGAGAAGAGAGAGGATGAGGCACACGAGTCAGCAACTTTATAACAGACTTTACAGGTTAGGTAACGTGTATCCATGGTGGTTTTTTTTCTTTACAGAGAAAGTTAGCTTAGGTGCACTTAGAGCGTAAAATCGTGTTTCTGTATAGCATTAGTCCTTTTCATTTTCTGTAAAGACTTAATTAAATAATCTTGAAATAATTATTAAATATTATTTATATTTAATTCTCGTATTCATATTAGATCTTATTAGAAATCGTCAAGGAATTTTTTTTATGATGAGAAATCGTGAAAATAATTTTTTAATTTATAAGGCAATAAAAAATTCAATTGATTTTGTTGTAATAAATGTTCTTTTAATTATCATTTAGTAATGAAATAATAAGATCGTTATTATATACTTATTATAATTAATAAGTGTCACGCAATACAAAATATATAATTTTTCACGATCAAGATTGCCGGAAATTCCTCTATCGACAATATAACGGCCATCTTATTAATCCACGAAAGTATCAGAGGAGCCATCTATTGGTTGAACAAGTAATTTTCGGAATTATTTCTGTGAACGTATGATTCAAGTAGTCAGTCGCGGAAATCTCTTGAAAACAGATTCATCATTCTATTAAAAAGATTATTAAGTGAAAAATCACAAATATTTTGTAAAAAAGTACAATATTCAGTACTTAATTAATAAAATAAATACATCAGTATTAATTATTAAGTACATTTATTTTAAAATATAATTTTAATTATATTTCTTTTATATACAATATCTTTATATGATTTATATATTATTTCAATGAATAAGGAAATTAAAATCAATTATATGTTTTTTATTAATGTGCAAAATTGATTTACAATTTTTTTATATTTTGTTTTGATTATTTAAATTTTTAAAATACAAAAGAATATACAAAATATTTTCTACAAATATAAAAATACTTAAGTATTATATCTACATTACATTATGAAATTTTCTTGAATCTTTACATTTTTATTCCAAATTCATTCATATTGGAAATTTCAATTATTTGCGTTTAAAGAAACTCGTTACTTTGATATATATATAAAAAATATATGCTCTATAAATAGTATATTACGCATTCTTAATCGCTTACGCATACTTGAAGTTTATACGATCATTGACATCTTGTGAACTTTTATACAAATTTAATTTAAATTTAGATATACAAAATAATTAAACAAATAGTTATTTCTGATATTCTTTTTATCAACAAAATATCATCAGAACATTTGATAACTAAGTATGTTCCAAAGAAAACATGTGCATATAAATCTATTAAATCTTTTTTGCAATTATGTATTAATTGTATAGAATCGAATGTTACGAAGCGATTAAATTATTCTCTTGTTTTTTTTTTCTTTTTACAATAATGAAATATTATTTACAATATTATTGAAATATTACAAAGTATAACAATGATCACAAACATTTATTTGCTTAAACTGTTTAATATGTGTCATTTTTACAATAACTATCGAGTATAGTATATTAGTAATTTAAGTGTAGTAAATATTAAAATATCATCGATGAGAAATTTGCAAGCAAATTACATATTCGTATCAAATAATTTTGCAATCGATATTATGATCCAATGATTACTTTTTTTATTTCTTAAATGTCGCTTCAATTATAAATAATAGAATTACAAAGATATTGCTCTTATTCTTTGTTGGATACATTATCACTTAATAAACGCATTCTTATTCTCGTTAATTTCTATAGTTATATCGAACATCTGAGATTCATGCTTAATTATATTTCAAAGTCATCAAATAGGAAAATAAATTTTCATAATTTTTAATTGATAATTATGAGATTATTATAAGTAAATTATTAAATTTTTTCAAATGAAAATTATTTATTGTGTGATTCTATGTGAACGAATTTGAATTAAAATTCGCGTTATAGTAAGAAAGAATTTTTAACCTCTCTTTTTATTTCATTCGTAATAGTTCTCATTTTCGATGCATTCAAGATACAAATGAGTTAAAAAAAAATAACCGACAATTTAAAATGTTCCTCGATAACGAACAGTTAACAAATTCGTTTAAATAAAACAAACAAAATAAATCATAACCTTGTAAATATAAAATTGTTCCTCTCCTTGAACTTTGTTTCTTGCTTAAAGATTTCTTGAATAGAAATTCGTTGTTGTGCTTCCTTCATGACATGATAAAAGTAGATATATGTATATTCGATGGAATCAGATTACTATATAAGAAGAAAAAAGAACACTAAAAGAATTTGGCCAATTGTTAGTATGGAATATGCATTATGTAAACATATAAATACATATATACTTGCGTACCGCTAGATCGCTTCTATGGTTTTCTTTTTTACCGTCTCTCGATAAACCGTTATGTCTGCATTTCCTTTCCTTGTCTAGAACATTTAACATGATCTTTGTTCTAGATTTAAAAAAAAATTGATTTGCTATTTTTTTAATGTTTATTCGCATGCTTATTTCTTTAAAACGAAATATTTTACTCTTTTTGGAAAATTTAATTTAATTTAATTTATTAAATATTGATAATATAAAATTTCAAAAATGAATAATTTTTTTCTTCTTTTCTTTGTTTCAGACGCTAAAATGAGATTGGAAGAAGATCTTGTGATTCGTAGGAGTAGACCAACGATGATTTCTGCAAAATACCGCGCGAGAGAAGAACGTCGTCGCCTGCTAAAGATTTCAGCCGGCAAGTTGAGGAGAATCGAAGACCCGGAGGCTAGTCTATGCAGATCGGTTCTTATAAATAATGCTGTCAGGCGACTGCAACGTGAAAACCGAGACGAAAAGACAAGAAATTACGGACTTCCGGTTGTCACATATCTAAATGACTCCACCAAAGAAAATAATGTTTCTAGCAATCTTATTGTCGGAATAACGGACGACGAAACGTCTTCAAGAAAAAGGTAAGGAAAAATATTTAAGAAAGTGTCATAATTTTTTAATTAGATTTAATTTTAATGATCTTTGCTAAATTGATTTAAATTATAATTACATATATTTTTTCGTACATAATCTATATATACAATCGCATTTTTTGAGAATTGAATATCGAAAGGATCGAAAAATGTTCAAAATGTTCAAACATCCGCGTTTTAGTAAAAGATGGCAGATGGCAGATCTCGTTCACCGTCTAGAGATTCGTTTTACATAATATAGGTTACGCAACTAGTGGCAAGTCGCATGTAAATTGCGTAATGTCTTCGGGAATAAAGTTGTCTATTCCCGATAATTTATTCATAATTTAATAAAATAATCCAAATAACGTTCAACTTTATCAAAAATAAATATATATATTATTTTCGTAGATTAAGCGATGATACGAGGAATGATGGAATCAGTCCTAAACGTCAAAGGCATGACGATCTCGATCTACAGGATGATGTATTTAGTGACTTCTATATTCTGCCTCCCACTCCTCGATTACTCTCTCACATCGACGAAATTCAGGAACCTGAATCCCCTCATCACCATCACTTGGTGTATCCCGAGGATCGCTTAGGTTCCGTGGACGTCCGATCAACAACGACGATCATTAGCACCAGTACCGCGAACACAACCACGAGCAACAGTACAAGCACGTCCACAAATAGTTGCTGTAATTCTATCATGTTTTCTACCGAGCTAGATGGCGCTAGCAGTCAATTAACCAGCGTTATTAGATCCAGTGACGTAGGCATGATGGAGGCCTCGGATGTAGTTGATCCCGATAGAATCTGCGATTTTGCGAGATTCGCAGACTCTACAAAGACTTTAGAGGAACGTTTAGTGGAATTACAATCGCTGGATGAACATTTTGATTTGGCAAAATTTGAAAGAAATAATAATCAGAGTTGCGGCAGGGCATTCCACGACATTCAGACTTTTCACAGTCTAGTACCTGGATTGGAAACCTAGAAGGGAGCCTTGTGCCTGGAGCACCCTCCTCTCGTCACGTCTGGTTCGATGAAGAAACAAAACCATGACCATAACGACAACGACGATGCGGATAAACAGCTTCGCGGCACATATGAGGAACCACGGCAAGGATGAACCTGGACTTGGAAGATAGACACTTTGTCTGGAATATAGCGCGTCCTATGTCACTTTGGCTTGATGGAATATAAGCATCGTCGACTCGATTGGACGACTTGTTAAAAGGATCTATTTAGTATATGAAGAGATACAAAGAGCTTTCAATATATGATCCATTAATTTATGATTTATTTTCGTGATTGAATTTTTTTGGTCGTTCAACCGTTTCAACGAATTCTTGATTCAGAACAGAATGAAGGGAGGAGGACGAGGATAAATAAGATTTTTTTGAAATTATATAATGCGTTTTTAACAATGCAGAAATCGATGAATGGTTATTTGACTGGATTTACAGAGTATTTTCCATGTGTATGTAACTAATAGATTGGTATCACAAAACCGTGTTCATATGAATATCGATACCAAAATGTTCTGATACGCATTACGTATATATAATTTGTATATACTCGAATATGTTTTTAAAAAGCACATTAAGGATTATAATATAAGAGAATTTGTAGTAAACATTTTTGGGGAAAAACAAAAAAACATTGCCAAACAATGAAAAGATGCTAAAAATGAGACGCATATGTCTTTTGTATATAAAAAAAATGCCTTTAGAATAGTTGTAAATTGAAATCGAATGAATTTCACTATCGCACGATTTTGCTACAATGGGCCTTCGATTTTTATTAGCAATATTATCGTTTGTTTTTTAAATCTTTTTCGTGGTTTCCCTCGGTAATTTTAAAGAAACAGAAGGGAAAAACAGATTTTAGGATTTCGAAAATTGTGATTTTTTTTTTTATAAATCACAAATAATACTGAATATAATACTGAATGGTGGAAAATTGCTACGATTGATTATAAAAAAATGTATGTATCTATTAAAATATTTCTTTCATTTATTTTGTGGTCTTGTTCCGTGTGGTAATAATTGTAAATTTGTATGTTTGGCATCTTTTTATTATTTTTTTTTAAATTAACATATTTTTTTATTACTAATGAAAAAATTCATTAGTTTACGTTGATTTATAAAGATTCTAATTTTATTATGTTAAAATACGCGAGTGTACGATTTGTACATGCTCCTTTGTATATAAATTTTATTTGACTTTTTTGTTTTTTTGGTAGGAAAATATTAAAAAAATCGCAAATCAATCTCGAATATTAAACGTATTAATATTGTTATTAATATTGTAGATAATGAAATTCATAATGGATGTTATAAAATACGTGAATGCTCTTGAGATTAATTTGCTGAATTTATACATTTTTTTCGTTAATTATTTAAGGAATAATGCAGCTATTTTTTTTTTTTTTATAAATCAATACAATCCACAATATTTAAATTTTTTTGAATAAAAATACTATTTGTAAGTTGATTTAAAAAATGGATAGTGTTAACTGTATCACAAAAGTGCTAAAAAGGAATTGGACGATTAATATCATGCGCATAATTCTAATTTTTTTATTTAAATCGACCACTTTTATACTTGTATACGGATATAAATTTAATGAATCATTCATAAAATCATTCATGTGGTTTTTTGTATACAACAGACACATTTGGATCTCCTTTTAGAACGCTGCATAATAATTGGCGTTGTAATCTGGAGGGTGACCGCGAAATTACTTACATGTATATTACGTAATCAATGATCGAAGCATTGTAAATTTGTACCAATTTCTAAACACAGCAAAAAAAAAAAAAAAAAAAAAAATAGAACAAATGTGGAAATGATATTCAAAGAGAAATTCAATCATTCTTTCAAACGTCTAAACCGTCTTTTGAGGTTAATTTCTAGACGTATCATATTGTCAAAACAGAGTTGAACTTGATTCGTGGTTCAGCGCATCCATACACTGTATATAGCCACATATTAGTATCCTTAAATAAAAACTATGTATAAAATTTCATACGTTGTTTAGGTTTTTAGTAATAGTTATTCAAAATCAGTTACATTAATTATATAAATAAATTGCAAAATAAATTGCAAAAATATATTTCTTGTATTGGATTTCTTTCTTTCGTCTTCTCCTTTCAAATTCCTTTACGCGTTGATCGTTAATCATTTTTAAAGGTTAGGTTAGTTTTTTATAATATGAGGAAATTAATCACAATAACAGAGATAATGCGTTTCTTTTCTTTTTTCATATTTTTTTTTTTATTGAGAGTTGCGAATATATACAAAGGATGGCGAACTAATAATAACTATTACATTAGAACCAAATAAACGAAGGTTATCATGATAGTATTAACGTGTGTTAATATTCGTTTAGATAACATAATGCTCGTAATGGTATGTGTATCGAATTTTTAAAAGATGTCATATGCCAAAGCGTTATTTATTTATTCTTATCTTTTTTCTTTATATATATATATGTATATGTATATATGTATAATTGCTTTGCGCCACACGAGTTCGAGACTTTCAATTCTCGATAAAAAAAGGAGCTTCAAGATCGAAGATCAAATATAGTATCGAAAATCGCTGTATTGAAAATAAAAGATTTATCGATTATCTTTTTAATTAGATGGATTTTTTTTTTTTTTTTTTTACTCAAAATGATAAATTATATTTTAGAAAATAAGTAACTATTACTTATTCAGAATTTTTTCCAACGCATTATCGAGCAATAAATGAATCCTAATTATAGTTTCACAAATTACGAATCGAGAATTATTTATCGCTTTTTACGACAAATTGTAAGTATGAAAAGTGAAAAATTTCTATTTCTCTACCGTTTAAGAATCGCATCCGTTTTCATTATCTTGTAAATTTGTGCGTTTAAATTCGCGACAATCCGAATCCGTCTATTCGGAATAGAGCTAAGATTTAAATGGATGCAATGGATTCAAGGCAGATATAAAATTGTGTAAAAATGTGAACACGTTTTACCACTCGTCGATCATACTTTCGACGAAATCGATTCGTAATCGTGAAACATTTCGTTCGAAATGATTTTGAAACAATGTCCAAAATTTATAATTTTTTTTTTGTTTTCATTTTAATCATATTATAATATTAATGGAATTATCAAATACATCTTTGAAAAGGAAAAGAAATAAAAATTTAATTGAACAGATCGAGTCGTAATAAAGATCGATATTGCGGATACGCAAGAGAACATACGCAGAACGACATACCGCATTTAATTGGCGCTTTGAAAAAAATCATTGAAGTTCGATCTTTTAATTCGCAAGAAACGTTGCGATAAAACCTAATGTATTTTTTTTCTTCTTGCTTTTTTTTTTTTATTGCTTTTCTTCCCACTTTCATCATTACAATAATATTCTCGATTTTTCATTTCATATAACAAAATATCTTTTCCTAAATATAAATCGATCCATTGATCGTCACATTTCAACTCTACCTCGCTTTTCAATCTCTATCCGCTTGCTATTCGTTTCAAAAAATATTTCATCACTGCAGAAACACGTCGAATGATTTTTTTCTCTAATTTTTTTCTCTTTTTAATAATTTTTATGCAAAAAGAAAAAAAATAATATAAACAATAATATATTAAGAGATTAAATCGGATAATAAACAATATAAGATTCATATTTACAAATTTGTCGATTTTTATGATATGATACTCTTTATTGCATTTCCCTTATATACATGTCAGAGACATGCGCAACCACATCTACTGTCAGTAGAAATACTATTATATTTCGTCCGACATTAATCCTTGGACATCTTTGATGTTTTATAAATGTTTACTATTGTAAAGATTTACTGGCTCTTCCGTGAAAATTTTAACATTAGAATGCAATTTATATATATATATATATATATATATATATATAGAAATCTAAAATACTAAAAAAAAAAAAAAAAAAAAAAAAAAAAAAAAAAAAAAAAAAAAAAGAAATCAGTTCGATCGTATTTTTTTAACCTAAAAATCATTCGACGATTTCATCTGTCCCTCTGACTACTGATATAATTACACTTCTCATTTCATCATAAAAATAGAATTCTTAAAACTTAAACTCAGAGTTTACTCTCTCGCACATTCTCTCCTTTCTTCTCTCGCTTTCGCATTTTTCTTTCTCGCTTTCTCCTATTTCTCTTTCTCCTACTTTCACATCCCTATCGCGTATCATCATGCTATACACACCAAGTAATAATAATCATTTGCTGAGAAGTATGCAGTTAGTGTTGACAAATTTAAATATATTGTCGTTTTATCGTCGATCTATATCGATCTTTTTTCAATTTGGTCGGGTTTTTTTGAAAAAAAAAAAAAAAAAAAAAAATATATATATATATATATATATTACATTTACTTAAATAATTCGTCATTGTCGCTAAAAACGTTGCATGTACCAAGGTCGATTCTCATTGCTACGATAAATATTTTTACAATTTAACAATTCATTGACACAATATAGGCATACAAACGTAAAAGAGCGCGGACGATTAATAATTGAAAAGATTGAAGTAATAATTTAAATGATCATGATCATATCACTTCAATGCATTCGTTATAACAATCATTAACGTAAAATGGCGTAACTGTGATAATTAACATTCACGAAAACTCACTGAAAAAAAGAAAAGGTATATTTTAAATGGAAAAGTGTAATAGATATACGGACTCTTACAAATAAATCTTAATATTCGTTAAGTATGATTATTACTTTAAGAAAAGAGAAGGAAAAAAGTAATTAGATAAACGCAATTGAAAAAAAAAAAAAAAAAAAAAAAAAAAAAAATGATGCATTCAAACGAAGGAACGCTTTCATCAAATTATGAAATAAATCGCGTACATAAAACATACCTAACAAAGAAGAGATGTAACAATTATTTTACATATAACAATTGTGCTCCTTCACCTCAATTGCATCAACGAAAATATGAAATCAAAAGATTGAGATTTCATTAATGACAGACAACTGTCCTATGAAAGACAATAAATAAGGGCTAGACATTAGATTACATTAGATATCGATTATCGAATAAAATCACTATTCTATGCATACAAGTTATCAACGTATCTGTTCCGCTTCTTAATAATTATTTTTTTTTCTTCTTATTCTTCTTCACTTTCGACACCATAAAATTACTTAACTTAAGACAGAGAACAAAAAGATAGAAAAAGAAGAAAGAAAAAAAAAAAAGAGAACTTCCAATAGTTTCGTCCTGTAATAATTGGTTATATAAGATTTTCAAAATATAATTGTGACACGCACTGCACACAGCTCAGTAAATTATTTATCTCGCAATTCTAAACGCCATCGTCTGTCGATAACAATAATTACATTGATCATCGATATTTATCGATCGGTGATTTTACTTCTTTAGTTCGATATACATATATTTATATTTATATTCATATTTATAATATATATATATATAGATATATCAAAAATATCCTTAATAAAATAGAGCATTTTAATATGTATAACGTACCATCAAGTACTTTTTTTTGTATCATAATTTTATCCATTATATATATAGCATATAGCATATATATATATATATAAATATATATATATATTTATTTATTTATAACGTTTAGTATTATATATATTTAATATACATATAATACCCCACGCTACATATTCTTTCCTATCGCATGCGCACGTGCAATGTACAAATATGCTGTTCATACGTGTGCAGCGTGCGCGCGTATGTGTATATTTTCTTTTTACGTGTCGCCACGTGAATTTTTTTCAAGATTAGATTACGCATACCTTGAGTTCTGGCCTTCTTCGTTATTTCGTATAACGGTTACGTCGCTTCAACCGTTTTTCCATCTTTTAGTAGATTGCTTTTATTCTATGCCAATTATACATATTTAATTATACATATTTAAAAGTTTTAAAAACAATTATAAAATCATGTTGCAATTGCTACTTGTTGTATCAAAATCTATTGAAGAATTAAGCTATAATATATTTTAGTAGGAAATTATTATATTAAAGTATTTACTGTACGTCTAAAGATATTATAATATATTACAAAGATTTTTGTAAAATAGTAATGTAATATATTATAATATAATTTAAAAAAATGTTCTAGATTCTTGATGTCGAATCGATTAATACTGACTTTTTATCAATAATTATTAATATATAAAATTTGTTGGTTAACCATGATTAGATACACTGAAACGAATGAAGCCGACAGAACACTCGAAAGACATTCACTCATTCGCGTAATACAAAAATTATGGATCTGTCGTTCTAGTTTTCGATCTAAGTTAATTGTTCTCTAGTTCAACACAGCCAAAATTCGAAATTTCATCAAGTTATAAAACGGTTTGTACATATATTTTTGAACCGATTTTCATTTCCTATATGAACAATTTTGGTGAATGCATTAACTAGTGCATAAGTTATGCGAGAATTAAAAATATATAAATAATAAGTGAAATGAAATTACTTAAATAACAAATAATACACGAAAAAAATTTTAAGTATTTTATTGATTATTTTAAAACGATATGTAATGGAAAAAAAAAAATATATTTTTTTCTAATTTTATATAGATATATTTAAAATTTAATAGATTTAAATATTTTTGTATTTCTTATCGATATTAATCCATTATAAAATGAGCTTGTTCCCGAACTGCGCAATTTTTGATTTTTTTCATCATGGCAGAATGTACTATTCAAAAAGTAACACTTCTTATTCTCAGTTAATCTTTTACCTGTTGTTTTCGAACAAAACTTTTTCTTGTAATAAAATTCGAATTTAATTTTAAAACTTAATTTTTTTTTATATTTTTTTCCAATATTATCTTTTCAAGATATTGAAAAAAAAACGAGATGAATTGAACGCACGCGATTTGTACATTTGAAGGATAAAGATCTTTTACTTCAACAATCGAACGATTTCGTCTTTTAATAAATCTTTTTTCACGTGGCGACTTTGCATAAAAAAAAAAAAAAAAAAAAAAAGAGAGAAAAAAAAATGATGAAAAAAAAGAAAACTCATTTTTTTTATTTCTCTCACTCTTTCAGACTTACAGTCATTCGTTCATCAGCCTTTCCCTCTTCCTTTGTTTTTCATCAAAATAATTTCAAAACCTTAAACCATTTTCAAATAATCGTATTACACGATTAGTAAAGGAATTCAGCACGACGAATAAATTCATCACATCAGATAATAGCAATTGAATAATCAATAAAGTAATAATTAATGATAATAATAATAATAATAATAATAATAATAATAATAATAATAATAATAATAATAATTAATAAAAATAGTAATTGATTACGAACTACAAATTATCAGTTATGTACAATGCAATATAATAATATTATATTAAACATAATAAATAAGCTCGAGGCGTATAAGTTTACACTTACTTTATAGAAGTGTATCTTTATCAATACACACAATAATGCTTAGTTTTTTCACTTCACGATCGCCCCTGGTTAGTAAAAATTAATTACAAGTCATCATTATACTCCTTTTCAGTGAGCAGGCCAACATATATATATATATATATATATATATATATATATGTATATATATATGTATATATAAATATATGTATATATATATATATATATATTTATATATATATTTTTCTCTTTTCAAATATACAATTAAATCCCGTAGAGCGTATATTCTTTCTCGTTATTACTTACGGTAAAAAAAAAATCATGCTTCTATTTTTCTGCTTCTCTTTCTCCAATAAAATTCCACAGATATTTTATTTTTTGTAAGTAAACAAAAATATATTCGACGCATGGGATAAATCTAATGAAATCTAAACCAATATATATAGCGCCACTTTGTCCGATATAAGCATATACACATGACATCTCTCGACACGATTCGAACTGCGTTTACTTCGGGATGTGCGGAAAAAGGAACGAACTACCGATTTAAAATTGTTCTTCGAAGAATTACGATCTTTACGGGATCTTAAATTGCAGATCTCGAAGAACGTGAATGATAGATATGTCTCTAACAGTGAATTGTTTTTTTATCTAAATAACAGCAAGGCAAATCGACAGTTTTTTTTATTTTATTTGTCGAGAATATATTTTCGAACGTTTCCCATAAAAAATTCGAGGAAGGATAGTATTCCTCCAGGATTTATTCCTTCCGAATAAATTTTTTTTTTTTATTTTCGAATTAAAATATATAAACGAAGACAAAAAAGAGGGGGTAAAATTGAAACTAATTGATGTATAAATTTTCAATATACACACATGTATATATACATATACATATAATACACATATATATATGTATTATATATACATATACATATAATACATATATATATGTATATATACCCCCTTCTTTTTTTTAACGCTCCTTTTTCATACGAACCATTACTTATTTATCTTTTTTTTATTTATTTTTGTTCATGTATGTATATCTATATATATGTATATATTCAACCGTATGTATAGTATCTGTTTCAAGTCCATCCATACTATATTTTGTCATTTTAAAAATCAATGACTTCGTCTGTATCATTTTTTTTCTTTCTTTCTTTCTTTTTTTTTTTTTTTTTTTTTTTAGGCACTTTTCCTTGGAAACAGATTTTTACCATGTTTTGCCATATTTTTTTTTCATTGATACTTTGGTTGTTAATGTACAACATTGTTAATGATTGTTATTCAGTTCATATTTTTGTTCCTGTTGCAACGTTTTTTAACAAAACATTCCCGTAATACACTATCACAACGTGTACGCATGCGCGCACGTGATTACCACGATGCGTACGTTTATTTACCATACCATCGTAAAACCATTTTTTTTTTTTTTTGAGCAGTACAAAAACATTCCGTTTGCACTTGTTTTTTTTATATAAGGCAGATATTGTCGCTACTCAAAATGAGCGTTAATTAATCTTCACGAAACATTTTCGATATGTTTCTCTATCCACCATGATTGGTATTAAAATATAAGTTCGATCAATAATTCTCTTCGGTTATTCGTTACGAAATAACCTTATTGATAATTCTTTTTCTTTCACAAAACACCTTTTCCTTTTATCCAGGATTGGATAATGAATTTCACCCTTTTATACACTTTCGTAAGAAAGAATTAATCTATATATTATTTACTTACTGTTCATCCTCATTTATCCTCCTTGTTGTTTCATTTCTCGGCTGGTCTGGTGACCGTTTGCGGTATCACTGTCAATGACTTCGGAATTTTTGGCAATATCGGAATCTGATTGGACGTTTTAGTTGTTACCTGTATTGATTTCGGCAGATTTAGGTTATGCAACAGATTTTGCGTCGGACTGTTTTCATTTGCCAATGCACGCACGTCGCAAATCAACGGTTCGAAGTCGCTCCTGCTTTGTCTATTTAGCATCTCCTGTTGCATTCTTAGATGCTTTTGAAATTGCGTTTGCGCAGCAATTTGCGCTTTTTGGTACTGCGTGGCTGATTTTAAATTTTGCGAGGAATTCGAGTTATTCATGCCGCCATTTGAGTTAGTTAATTGTTTTTCCGTAATCATTTGCTGTTTTTGTTTTTTCAGATTTTGCAGTCGTTTAAAATCAGGTTCGCTTAATTGGAATACTTTACCACCAGTAGATGTTGGTAATTTTTGACTATCCTTTCGTTTCATATTACCATTCGCGGTGGTGCTAGTAGAGGGAAGATTTAACCGTTGGAGATTAGGCGGTGGTTTTTTAATTATAGACACTCCAGGATTTAATTTCAGGATCCGTGGAGGACTACTCTTTATCGATTGTGCAGTATTGCTGGACGATAATTGTTTGGGGGTGCTTATGGTTGGTAAAGAAGGCTTATCTCTTTCGAGCACGTAACCACCACTCAATCGACGAGAATTGTGATACTCTGAGGCGATTGGCTCCATTATTGGTTCATCCATCTTTTCTGGACCTTCGTACGATATCAATCGATTCTGTACGGAAGTCGAGTAATTGATTGCATTCCGTGATGCATTTGGAGCTAAAATTAAATCACCGGATCTATAATATTTTTCTAAAAGTATCAAATGCCTGAGAAACGAGCTTTGATTCCCATATGGTCTTTGCAATTCTTGCCAAAGGAGTTTCGTATCTCTGTCATATTGTATCATAGTAGCACATTTCTCCCAACCCTGAGGTGTTATTTCTCGTACATTTGTGAACTCTATATTGGCATGAAGATTCATTTCTTCTTCGCCAGGGAAAAGAGTGCGCACACTAATGGATGGATTAGCACCAAGTCTCTGTACAACTGGAGTAATATCATTATTCGTCCTTGGTCTCTTTGGCAATCTTGTTAACGTCACTTCTTTGTCCATCGCGAGAATTTCAACAACTTCGTTTGGATTATCACAAGATATCGTTGTATCTGACGTTGTATATGGATTCGTGTCGAGTAGCTTACGCTTTTTCAATTTCTCTACAGTGTTCTCGATACCGAGGAACTGCACATCTGTCACGACATTTTCATCGCTCAAATTCCCTTTCACGGTACGATTTTCGTTGTCAATTTCAGAATTAATTCCCTCGTTTTTATTGGGTTCTGGAATAGACTTTTCAAAAGTGGAATTTATCGTACCATCTGGAGATTTAAACGTTGTAGTCTTAGTTTGAGTACTGCACTTAGCTTTCTTCCTTTTATCTTTATCTTTGTCTTTCGACTGATTCTGAGACGAATCTTCGTCTTCATTTTCCAGAACTTCAATATCGTGATAATGTAGAATTCTAAATATATAAAAAAGAATAATAAATAGAACATATAATAAATAGAATAATAAATAGAATATATAAAAAGAATAATAAAGATATTAATATAAAAAATAGGCCTTATAATGTAACTAAACTATTATACCTTTTTCGATAATTCTTGAAGAATGATTTATGATTCGTATTCATGTTTTCCACGTCCTTGTACTTCAATTGCAGTTGTGTAAAGTAACGGCATAATTTGCAAACGAAAGTACCGGCCGACAATATAACAGGAATACCCTGTTGTCCAAGCAACTGATTCAACTCGTCAGTTTCCGCATTCGCCAATTGGTGAGTGTGATTTCTCGCTAATCGACGTTTACACAATGCACAAGTCAAGAATCTTTCGATTTTCGAATAATGACTGACGCAGAACGACATGGATGTATGTTGACTCGATTCCCAATCAATGTCCACCTAAAAATATTTTTATTGATATGTCAACTATTCATTAAAAATATTAAAAATAATGATACAAGATCTTATACGATACCAATATTGAAAAAAATATTGAATTTTTAAATTCTTTTCGCATCATCCTATATAATATGGTAAACTTACTTGTTTTTGCAGACCAGCTTTTATCTTGAGCAACCATCGACGTTTAACATGATGTCGTGCAGCATCTCTACAATCACGGGCCGAGCATTTGGATACCATGAGTTGTCGGTGTTGTTTTTGTGGCTTCGTTTGCATATTTGTTGGACTTGTGTTCGCCTAATAGATTATAGGAAAATTTTAATAACAATAAAATTAATAAAATATTTATTATTTTAAGATAAGTATATATAATATAAAAGTTTTTTCCAACCTTTCTATCTACATGGCGGTAACAAGCATCGCATAAACAAGAATCCTTAGTTAAATGTCTTTCTATGTTTAAAATCTTTTTGCGCCTTTCATCAGATTTCATTTGAGCAAGATGCATTGGTGTATCTAAAGAACCGAATTTTCCAAAGCAATAACAACATACATCTGCACACAAGCGTCCTGGATGAATGGAAAAAGAAGAGGATTTTTCTGGGATAACAAGAGACTGGCGATCCTTTGGTGCTGCATCTTCATTATCTTCGTCTGTTGTGAGAAAACAATAAATTATCTATAATTATTACAAAATCTAAAAAAAAATAAATAGATTTGATGTTTTAATAAATTTTAATGCTATCTAGATAAAATGAAGTAAAATTTAATTAAAAAATAAATTGGAATGTTAGAGGGTAAATGTAATTGATGTTCAAAGCAGTAGCATAAAATAACATGCTTGTTATGGAAAATTGTATAGTTATTACGAGTACAATTTGCGGGATTTTTTTAGGAAATTCGAAAATTAAATTACTGAATATTAAATGGTACATTAGTGTCTCATTAACTATCGCATTTGTCTTCGTAATTATTTATTTATAATATAATTCTTATTAATTTTTGAGATTATTTTAATGCAATAATAATATAGAAAAGTCGTATTATTTAGCAATGAATATATATTTTTAAATTTATAAATATACTATAAGAGTTACTATTTAATTAAATTATTGCTTTTTTAAAATAAGAATCGAAAAATCATACTTAAAAATAATTTGTATATAATTAGTAAAAATAATAGTTAATATAAAGAAACTTTTTCCTTATTTTATTTTTACACTCAATACTTTTGATATTTGTCTCGAGATAAATAAAAAAATAAATTATATTTGAAAAATAACAATTCTTAAAAGTATTATATCTAAAGTATATCTAGATAAAATTTTGCAAATCTGGCCAATTAGTAAAGTACTACTATAGTAGAATTGCAATTGATAGAATTATAATATCATAGTAAATAAAGACCAATCCATTAAAAATAAATATCAAGCGATTTTTTTCATAATAATTTCTAAAATGATAGAATTTGTATATGAACCAAGAACAAATATATTTCAACAAAGCAGAAGGACAAGGAATGATTAAGAATGTAGTTATTCCCGCAACCAGGATTACCGCAAGAGTGTCTGTGGTTAGTAGAGAACTTTCGGTTCGCACCAGAGCTGCTATCTCCCCAACCACTGGTTCCTAACTGGAAAAAACAAAGAATAAAATGATAAATAAACAATAAAATTCCATTACATTTAATGTATAATTACAAATTATATATATATTTTTCTTAAACTCACCTCCTTTTGAATAGTGTAGAAATTTTCTGGCGAGTCTCCTTCACCATCTCCGCGACCCTGTTTCAGTACCATTTTTAGTGGTGATCTCGATCGTCTTTTGTCCTTCTCCCTCTCTTTCTGGACACGAATCACGGTTTTTAAGGTTCCTGTGGATTGTCCTTTCTTCGCTTTTTGATGATTCAACCTCTCAGCAGCCTTTTCCAGGGATTCCAAACCAAGTAATCTCAAAATTGACTCTTTCTTTGCCTTATCTTCAGGCGTCTCCAAAATCTTTGAAGTAATATTGACACTGCTCGAAGATTCGCCAGAAGTGGACGTCTCGTCAGAATCTTTCTGCGACGTTTCTGGCGTTTTTATAGGTTTGCAATCGACATCCAGTATGTCTATATTTTCCACTTCTTTAGTCACATGGTTCTCAGACAAATTTCTTGACAATCTGTTCTCGCACGTTTTCCTACCATTTTCTTTTGCTATAATCAAATCATTTTCCGACTTGCTTCTCACATTATCCGCGGTTTTTTCGTGTTTCTCCAAGCTATCCCTTCCACCTTCAGAAAAACCTCTGAAATTTGTCGCGCATTCGACTCCATTTTCATATTTGTTTAAAAACGATCGATTGTTCTCGTTAATTTTCGCTACTTCGTTGTCCAAAAGAGTCTCCTCTTTATTTTGTTGATCGCATCTCCGAATCTCACGTTTTGCTCGTTTGTTCTTCAACATATTCAATTGATCTTCTTTGCGTTTCTTCGCTTCTCTGCTACGTTTGGTACGAGCCTGAGGTTCCACGTCATTCGCGTCCATTTCACCGCTATTTTGAGTGTCGTCAGTGTCCTCTGTCATCGATTCTTGAACCTTTTCCTCCAAATCCTTCGAATCCTCCTCCTCTTTGTTAGAGTTTTGCGGTTTTTCTTCTTCTTCCGTCTTCACCTTCGAAACGGTTTCTTTTTGATCCTTGCACGATCCTTGCCCCTTTTCGAACTTTCCTTTCGTTTTATCACGCGCCCGTAATACTCGTTTCTTAGTATCATCTTTAATAGATTTTTGCTCTTCCACAGTATTATCCGATGCTTTTTTATCCTCTTTTGTTAATGTCGTATCACTTTCTAAATTGTTACAAACGTCGTTACCGTTATCATATAATTGTATCGAATCGTTATCGATATCATTTTCTTGTTTATCTTCTTCCTCATTTTCGTTCGAGTCTTTTTTCAAATCTTCTTGAAGAAGATTACAAGCACTGTTAGAAACAGGATTACATTTAGAGTTAGACGTGGAATCGAAATTAAGTAATAGTTGACAATCATTTCTATCTTTTTTAATAATTTCTGCCACATTTTCCTCTTCCCTTTTTTCAACTTCTTTGGCATTTTCTACTATCTTCTCGCATTTGTCTCGCTCATCTTTATTTTCCAATTCATTGACAGCATTTGTTTCTCGATTTTCGGTATCCATTGCTACATCTAATTCGTTGGGCAATGAAGAGGAGGAAGAAGAAGAAGAAGAAGAAGAAGAAGAAGATTCTGTTGCAGTTTTGGTCATTGCAGATTCTCGATCATTTTGCGGCTCATCTGCGCTGCTTTTCAACTGATGTCCAGACTCATCCTCTGCTACCATTCTTTCCACTTCTTTCGAAATTCTCTCTAAAGTTTCCACGTCATCGGGTCCCGTATTCGTGGAAATCTTTGCCCCATCTTCGATTGCCGTATCCGTCTTTGCATCTTCTTGCGTTTTAATCTCCTCTTTCTTCGACTCGGTTATCGTACTATCAACTGGAAATTCAGAGGAAGTTGTTTTATTCTCCGTCGATTCGTTTTTAAACTCTTTGTTCGAAATAGTTTCCTTAGGAGTAGACTTATCACACTCCTGTAAAGATTCCTCACAATTCTCAGACTTGTGAGCCACTTTGTTCATCGCTTTTCCTAATTTTTTAACGGTATTATCATTGTTCTCAGGGGAAGCTTTATCTATTATCCTCGAAGATTTTCTAATAGACATAACTTTCTTTCCATCGTCTAAAATTTTTATCTGATTATCATCCATCTCAATCTTTTTCTCAGCCTCCTCCCTCAAATTGGACGTTTCGTTCGATTCACCCTCCTGTATTACAATTTTGCAACCATTCTCATTTTCTATAATATTTACCACTTCAGAAACGTTGTGAGTGTTGCTATTCGCATCAGTGTCAGAAGATTCGCTTTCTTGCACGTTTTGAGAATGAGTTTCAGCTAATTCAATATCACCCATGACTAGTTTCTCAATTTCTTTGGCAGTATCAGCCACTTTTGGTATTGAATTATCTGAATTGTCCGATTTCATCTCATTCTTTGTCGCGGCAGACTTATCCTCATCCGTATTTTCCTCTAGCCCTAATTTTTGAGATTCCGCGCTCAATGGTGCAATTATCTCTTCAATTTTTGGTATCTCGAAGTTTTTGTTCAATCCAAGGCCCTTCTCTGGGCCGAAGATTTTACTCTCGATAGATTTGGCAATCGTAAGCTTGATATTTTCTATCATTTGATCTATCTGAGACTTGGGATTACCGTCCGATTTATCCGTATTATAAAACGAATTAACCGTTTTCTTCATATCTATATTTAAACTACTTCTTCGACCCTTAGACTTGTCAGACAGTTTTGCCAAAATATTATCTTTTCTAACTTGATCCAAATTACCCATCTTTTTCAATTCTTCTTGCACCTCCATATTTTTGGGTATTATTCTCGTATATTCAATTTTTATATTGTCATTTTTTATCTCAACTTCGGTACTTTTCGCCTTGGTCTTCGAGCGGAGCGTGGGCCCAATCTCACTCGTCCTGTCCGCTCTATCGCTGTTGTTATTATTTTCTACTTCTGATCCAATTTGGGAACTGTCCTCGAAATTTTTCAACGTTTCTTGTTTCATGCACATTTCATCTTTAACGGGTACTATAATTGTTTGAGAATCGTTACCGCTAGATTCAGAAAAACTAGATTCAGAATCGATATTATTATCCGCAATATTATCCGCAGAAACTTCTGAATTAATTGGATCATCCGAATTTAATCGTCGACGCTTTTTGAGCTCTAAATCGGAAATTACAGAATCTGATTGCCTTAGCTTACCATTTCTTAAACTTCTTTGATTAATGATGTTTGCACTCGCTCTTTTTCTCAAATGAATTGCATTTTGAACGGATTCCGTTTCAAAATTCTCCCCATCAGAAGTAATTTTAATGTCTTCGCTGTCTGGTTCTTTTTTTATTTCAATATCTGAAATTATATTCTCTTCTACCAACATCTTCTTACTTCTTGTTAATTTTCCTTCTATTTTTTCTGTTATTCCCTGTTGATTATCTATTTCTGTATCGCTCAACATTGAAGCTATCACTTCGTCAATGGTAAGATCTATAGAACTTTTACTATCCAAAAGAGACTTTGAAACTCTTGTGTTACTATAATCTATGTCTCTAGTAGCCTTCCTTCCTTTCGAATATTTAATATCAACTTCTGTCTTTATTAAAGTATCTTTCTCTTTGATACCGTTTCTCTTAAATCCTGAAAATTTTGTTGATTTAACACCTCTAGGCAAAGAATCTAAACTTTCCAAGCTTCTACCCTTCCTATTAAGTTTTGGACTACTTTTAGTACTGCAACCTGCAACTGAATCTGAATCTCTATCTAAAATGTCCTCACTTTCCACTTCTCCGATATTTTTTAATATAAACTTGGTCTTTTTAGTCCTGAGATTGTTCTTGGCACTTCTATTACCTTCTGCTCCTATATTTTCACCTTCTGTTTCGTTTATTTGATGCTCTAAGCTTTTGTTAGATGATGTCTTAGTACTATTCTCTTCAGATAATTTGATTCTTTTAGTCCTCACACTTTTTTTGATGTCAGAAGGTATTCTACACAAATTTCTATTGGCTACTTTTCTCGTAACCTTTGATTTAATTAGATTTGCTTTTGCTACTTTCAACTTTTGTTTATGTTTCAGATTCCTAAGAACCTTTTTACGTGGTAGACTTGCCTCTAATTTTGGAGGAAGTTGACTACCAGTTGCTACAGCCTCCAATATATCTCGTGCAAGTTGCTGTTGTTTTAGATTTGACAAAGACTTGCCTTTTCTACTTTTAATTTCGTTCGATGGCAAGCTACAATCATTATTCGCCTTCTGTTTTGCTTTTGAAGGCACTAAGGGTTTCTTTTCCCTGGATGCCATCTCACTTCCACCCACATTGGGCTCCTGCAATTTCATTTATAATGTGAAATTGCAAGCTGCTTATTAATTAAATGGTAATTATTATTACCATTATAGTATTTAAATTAATTTTGAAATATATTAATAAAATAATGTATTTTTAAAAAGTGAAAATTAAATTTATTCATCACGTATTATTTTCTAAAAGATTATAATATAATATTTATTTTTATATATATATATATAGAAAAATATTTCAAATGTTAGATATCGCATTAAGAGATAACTGTCGTTTTTCGAAAAAAAAATATATATATTGCATAAAACAGCGTTAAATTATAAATGAAGAAAATATACCTTTCCTCTTTTAAACGAGACAGGAACAAATTGACTGTATACCAAATGGAAAAACTACATAATTCGTCTTAGGTGTGAGTAGGTGAGCGGCCGGCCGGATAGTGGGGTTGATAGATGCGGCCCTGGCGGTCAGAAAAATTACGTGACAAACTTTGCATTTACACGGATACACGA
This sequence comes from Apis laboriosa, assembly GCF_014066325.1. Lineage (NCBI taxonomy): Eukaryota > Metazoa > Arthropoda > Insecta > Hymenoptera > Apidae > Apis > Apis laboriosa. The sequence goes on from NW_025223857.1 coordinate 1,186,723, forward strand.
AGCGCCTCTTTTCGGTCAAGGAATCACTTTGAAATATTTATCGCGATATCTCGGCAATCACATCTTCAATCACGTAAAATTTAATTTCGAAGGAAAGATAATGTCACACATTAACTTCCTAAGATGAAAATCAGGGCTTAAGCAAGCAAGAACTATCGAAAATCACGCAAGAAATCATCGCGAAAAAATCGCCACGAATAAACAAAAGGTCGGACTCGATTCGAGATTTTCAAAGTTTTCTATATACTTAGCTTAGGGTTATCGAAACAATTTATGATTTCAATACTCGATTCATCGATTGTACTTACCTCTGAGACAAAAAATCACCGTCAGAGAACGTAATTTTTGCGGGAAAACGCGGAAAACAATTCTGTGAAAAACACAGTCCCGTTGCAGGGTGTCTGTACGATGTCCCACTGTTTTGAGGCTACCGCCACCTGACGGTAGAACACACGACCTCTCCCAGGTCCATAGTCCGTTCGCACTAATTCATCGCGTTATTTTAACTAATTCAACCCCTGTCGCTTTATACAAACCGTTATCTATGATATGTTTACTTCGCGAGAAACTCGTACTTACTGACGAGACAGAAAATAGCCTGAGAAAGCCCGATTTTATTCCGATTATCTTCTAGCGAAATTTGGAACAACGCGGCACTTCGAAATCTCTCTATACAATATTTGCAATAACTAACCCCGCGTTATTTGTCGAATTTTACGTTATCAGCGTCACTTAATGACACGTTTGTCGATTGGGATCGTAAACGAATGTAGTGAAGTTTCTCCTCAAAACGAAAAACGTTACAAATAGAGGCGCGTCACAAGGAAAAACTCGATCTGGCACGAGAACGAAAAGGAAGACGCGCCCGTGCGCACCAATGGCGGCCACCGACCCTTATTTACTGAAGTCAAAATGGCTGCCCTTCGGCGTTTCACACGTTCGAAACTTTCAAATATTATTCTTCGTTCTTGTGGCGAATATATTTCATTGAATAGAGATTTACCGATTATTACGCAGGTATTTTACATCAATGTACTTTATTTTTCATAATCTTATAACGAACGACAAAAAATTCTCATACATTTTTATAATGATTAATTTTAAGATAAAGTAACGAAGGGCCACGTTAGCGAAATCATTCGAGGTATTCACGTTTTTATTTAATTTTAATTTTCCAGAAATTTATTTATATTTTTTCATGTTAAATATTCGTATAAATGAACATATTTTTTGAATATATGAAATTTTTTATCAATTATTAGCAATTGATAGAAATACGTTAGATTAATAGATATACCAAAAAAAATTTTTGAATAATTGTTAAAGTTGAAAGAATAGAAGTAAAATTAATATTCGTCATAATATTCTAATGATAATTATAGAGAAAAATATAAATATATTTATTAAAATTTTACATTTAAATTTTTTTGAAAAAAAAAAATATAGTAAAATAAGAAAATATTTATTTAATATTATACATTAACCTACAAATATTTATATAATCCAAATAACGGTAATAAATAATTATAAATTATTAAAAAAATAATTTGACTTTCTTTAATAAATATTATATATATTATATATATTATATTTTAATTTTAATTCAAATTTTATTTTAAAAATTCTTATATTTTTAATATATTTTTTTATTATGTATAGAAAAGATGGGGAAAATACAAAAGTTCACCTCAATATACAGAATCTTCTAAATATACGGATTATGAAGTAACAAAAAATCCTCAAGAATGGGAATATGTAGAACGTTTATTTAAACCAAAATCTATACCTATACCTTGTTTAGAAAATAAAGAATATCCATCTGGATGGAAACCACCAGTTTGTAAGTTACTTTATTTCATGTTTATTCATTTATTACAATTTAATATGTTTATAATAAAATTTGTGTGTTTTATTCAATATTATTTAATAGCCAAACCACAAGAATATCCTTATTACATACAACGTACAAAAAACTATATGCAACCTGTCTATCTTGAAATTTCTCATCGAGGATTACGAAGAATAACCACTGTTCGTAAAATTCATGGAAATATCTGGATATTAGAAACTGAATTAAAGAAATATTTAGAAAAAAATGTAAAAAAATCAATTGGTGTTCGTAGTAATGAACTATCTGGTCAAATTCAATTTAGAGGAGATTATGTAAATCTCATTAAAGCATGGATGAATGAAAAAGGATTTTAAATAATATAATTTTAAATAATATAAAATCTTATAATATAATGCTTTTTGTAAATAGAAGGAGAATATTTTATTATAATTATTTGTTAAAATTCGAAAATAAATAATGAAAATATTTAATTAATAAATTTTTTTTTGGATTCAAAATATTTGTTATTTAAATAATACTCATATAAAATGTAGAAATTTATTGTGTGTGAAATGTAGAAATTTATTGTAGTAATTGAAAAATTAACAACTTCATTTTTGTAAAAATATGCATTATATTTAAAACTATAGTTCACACAAATTAGTATATGGAAGATGAATTATAGTACGTGTAGCAGCATACTTAAGTGCTAAATGTATTTATAATTTTCTGTTTCTATCAAAAATCATGCTATATGCTTTTTTATTAAACAATAACAAATGAATAAGGTAACTTCTTAATTCTAATAAATTATTTTTGTTTATGATATACATATTAAAACAATTTATAAATTAAATAATTTAACGCAACTATATCAAAGAAAAATTTCTACGAATATATATGCTAAAGTAAATATTATGTCATTCATATTTCATTAAAAATTAGCAATGTTCATATGATGCTAAAATAAATCCAAATATTAGAAAACGTGCATTAAAACTAATTTTAGAATAATATTTTAAACGCGACATAAACTTAAACAATAAAAGCATCAAGTTAGACAGTAGAAACCTATGGGAAGGAACATTGTTCTTTTTTGAAAATCACCCTATTTCAGTACAGGATTCTAAGGGTTTGCATGTAAAATTTGATAATATTTTATCAGTTTTTTACGTTTATTTCATGTGAACGAAGTGTTCTGTTTAATAATAAGCATATGGCAAATTTTTACTTGAAAATTTTTCCTTGATTAAATTTACGTCCTTCTTTATCGGTCCCGGTCCAGCTAAAGTACTGTTGAACCAATTGTTTTGTTTCTTCTTTAGTTGGATCTAATTTAGTCCAACTGTATGATTCATAATCTACCTGCCAGTCTGGGCATAACTGTTTAAAAAAAAATACTACTGTTATTTTAAATTATTAAAATTATATAATAAATATTTAAAATATATATATATATATATAATATAATAGATATTAAAAAGATTAAAAGCACTAACCGTGAAAGCAAGCTCTTGTCCTCGCCAAACCCAAATACCACTGATGCTACTGTCATTATCTGTACCAAACAGACAAGCACTGGCAAATGCACCTTTTCGCATCTTATCTAATCGTTGATACATTCCACTTATAAGATTGCAAGACATAAAAACCTATACAAAATACATAAAAGATATATAAATATCAAGAACTTAGATTTGTATTCAAATATGATAGATATAATGTTATATTATTCTTATTTAAACATTTTTATTTTACCTTTGTTAGTTCATTATTATATTTATATTCTCCAAGCCAAATACTATAATGTTCCGGATCGAATTTTTGCCAAAAATAAGGTATGGACTTCACCTCATCTTCATTGGAATAAAATCTTTTAAAATCATCAAGATCGAAATTACCTTTAGGTAATGTATCAAAAGGATTTGTAGTTTTAGGTTCAGCAGCTAAAGCAGCATCTGCTGGATCTAAATCTTCAATGGTTTCTTTTTTAGATTCCTTTATTTCTTTTGATTCTTTTTTAGATTCCTTTTCTTTTTTCTCTTTCTTTGAGGACTATAAATATTATATTTTATTATAATATCAAATAATGCTATTTTTATAAAATGAAAAATATAATACTCACTTTTCCTTGAGTTTCTGCAAATTTTTTTGGATCATATTCAAGAGTTTTCTCAGCCAATTTAAAGGCACCAATTACAGCCATTGACTCAGGTTGATAAATGACTGTTTGAAACCACCGATTTACATTTTGATATGGTTTACGTAAATTTGGTTCCAGAATATATTGATATAAATGAAGTAATGTCATGGCTACACTAATATCTGCTAATGTCAATCGTTCTCCAACCAAGTAAGTACGTGTAAGTAAATGAGAATTGAGGGCAGTCAATGCTTTTTTTACATCATCTTTAGCATGTTCTACATTCTATAATTTTAAATTATAAAATGATTTATTTTCGATTTCATAAACTATATGAAAACTTAACAACTTACATTTGTATGCATGTCATTTAATACATATATAAAAATCACATGTATTCTAATAAATGTGCCAATTTTTATATATCTCCTTGAGTTACAAAAATAATTAGAATATCAAATTATTTTTGCCTTTTAAAGGAGAATTTATGAAAATAATTTTATTTGTACCTGTTTATTATATGGCATAATTCCGAGCAATGGGAACACCCATGCACAACTAGCTGGAAGAATTTCAGAATCTGCAAAACCAAACCATTGAATGATTTCTGCACGTTCAAGATCAGTTTTGCCTTTTAATTGATCATTAGCCACTAAAAAATAAAAATTTTTGTTATACATTATATAATTTCAATTATTTAAATGTCACATAATTATGATTCTTACCATAATAAGCAATTGCATTGCTTTCTGTGATATACTTTCCATCACATGTTTCAAATGCTGGAACCTAAACATAAAAAACATAATAAATTATTTTAAACTTTTAAAAGACAATTAAAAACAAAAAAAAATAGAGAAAATAATAATATTATTCAAATGATATATAAAAAAGGATATGAAAATTTATACTCTATTCTTTTCCCAATTTAATACAAATTATTTGTTTGTATATATTGTTGTCAATAAAAAATATACCAGCTGGTTCTTTAAGAAAGACGTATAGATGAAAAACGAAAATAAAAAAAATTAGAAATAATTCTACCTTGCCTAATGGGAATTTCTTTAAAAATGCTTCGGTTTTATTTGTCTCGCCGAAAACGAAATCATCTGCAATCTTAATTTGAGCACCGGAATACTGAGCTGCAATAAGCACTTTGTAAGCTCTGAAGTTTTCCGGATACGTGTAAAGTGTCTGAAATAAATCGAGACTCCATTAATTGATTTCTACATTAAATTTCATTTTTGCTAATATTTATGTTTCTATTTATTTATCATAATGACGATGTTTAATAGTTCAAATTGAAAGAGAAAAACTTACTCCAGACGCCATTATATCCAGCTACGGGAAGAGGAAGTTGAAGGCCGGTAAAGATCGTTTTTCTCAAGTACATGAAATCCCTACATGTAATAATAGATATGTCCTTAAGACGTAGCCACAATGCATGCATATTTTACTTTCATGAAATATCTTAAAATTTTTTATTAAAGTTAAAATTTTAACGATAAAATAAAAATATTAATAGTTTAATTTGATAATTATTAGAAATTTTTTTACAATAACTCTACAGTATAAAATATAAAATTAACACAATTATCAAATATAATAGATAAACATATTATTTCAATTGGCTAATCAATAAAAATTTATACTTCACATTAACAATTTTATATATATCGAATATTACTTATAATCAATTTGCTTATTAAGTATTTTCTTAAATGTTCCAACAATTTTATAAATGTTAATAATTTAATATTGAATTTTTAATTATATAAAACAGCGATATAACATACATACATTTATTATGTACGTTTATAAATTATGTAAGTTTATAAAATTGAATCTTTGTTATTATATTTTATTTATAATTAAAAATTTTATATAACTTGTTTTCATGTAACTTATATTTTTATGTTTCTTATAATTTTATTTTTTCAATGTTGTATATCTAATATACCTATATTATATGATCATAATCCAAAAATGGCAGCGTTGAAAGATGTTGTTCCAGTATACAAAAATTTAAAAGAAGAATGGGCAGCATCACCATGCAATTTAAAAAAGTGTGGTGAATTGCTCAATCAATTGAAGGTGATCTAGAAAATAAATTTTCACTTTCCTATTATTTAAAACATTTTTGACATTACGAACGACATTTAACCTTATTTTTATAGTCTGTCAAAAATGGATTGTCATTGTATCAACTACATAATATATTGATTAATTAAATAATTACTTTTTGTAGGTTGGTCTTACACATTTGATGTTTCTTCCAACATCTAATAGCACAGCAAGTCAAAATGAATTGCTTATAGCTCGTAAATATTAATATATTTAATATTTATATTTTTTATATTTTATTTATATTTATATTTATATAATTATATATTTATATAATATTTATATTTATATAATTTTTAAAGAAAAATTTTCTAAAACTTTATTATTATTATTATTATATGTATAAATTTATAATTGCAGGTGATATTTTAGAAATTGGTGCACAATGGAGTATAGTAACTGAAGATATACCTTCTTTTGAACGTTATATGGCACAATTAAAATGTTATTATTTTGATTATAAATCAGGATTAATGGAATCTGCATATAAATATCACCTTCTTGGGTTAAATCTTTTATTCTTATTATCTCAAAATCGTGTGGCTGAATTTCATACAGAATTAGAACTACTACCTTCTGATCAAATACAATCCAATGTTTATATTAGACATCCTTTAAGCTTAGAACAATATTTAATGGAAGGTTCATACAACAAAATATTTTTAGCAAAAGGTAATGTACCAGCAGCATCATATAATTTTTTCATTGATATTTTATTAAACACTGTTCGGGATGAAATTGGAGCATGTATGGAGAGTGCATATGATAAGATTTCTATTCAAGATGCTTCAAGAATGCTGAATTTAAATTCAGAGGAAGATATGAAAGTATTTGCAGTGAAAAAGAACTGGAATTTAGCAAAAGATGGTTATTTTTATTTTAATACAACAAGTGAAAAGAAAACTGAAGAACCAATTCCCAGTGCAGACTTGGCTACATTAGCAATTGATTATGCAAGAGAGCTTGAAATGATTGTTTAACCATATGTATTTTTCTGTTTTTTATAAATAAATAAAGTTTGTCATATAATTATTATGAATCAATATTTTATATATTTCTTAAATTTTATATAAAATTTTTTTTCCTAAAATATAATATTATAAAAATAATATTATTTTCTTGATACAATTATATATTAATGTTTATATTAATTGAAATAATGATCTTTCATTAAAATTTCTTGATATAAATCATATTTCCTTTCATCAATATTATAACTTCTTCAAAAATTAGAAGATATATTAATATATATAAATTCTTCCTGAATATAATTGATATTCAAAAATCTCAAGATCATACAAATTCAGACCATAAAAATCTCAAAAAGAGCATAATTAAAACAATAATAAATGTAATATAATTACAATACAGATAATAATCATACTTTCTGCCCATTTAACTGTCATGAGTTATTTATTAATTTTTAAAAACTGGAGATTTAACAGGAATTAAAAAATTTTTTGAAACATGCATATGCCTAGAAACTTCAAATATGTATTGTAAAATATAACATGAATACTTTTTTTTATTTCGTAAAAAATATTTTTTTCCTAAATCAATAAAACGAATAAAATCGAGAAAAAACCACTAACAATTCTCAAAACATCTCCTCTCACACATTTCTGTATCATTTAATCAAACATCTGCTACATCTACTTTTATATTTTTAGGTTATTTATATTTTTTGCGATATCAGAAAAAAAAGGATCTGTTAAAATGCTTCGAAACTATGAGGGTGTTCGATTTCTTTCGAATAAGCAAATGGTGATATTTGATATTGGTAGCGCATACACAAAGTATGTGTATTTATTTTTACAAAAAATTTTACTATCTTAATACATTGACATATAATTTGAAAATAGATTTGGTTATGCGGGCGAGTCTACTCCACGTGGTATAATAAGAACAGAAATTAAATGTCCAGAAACTAAAGAACTTCGAAGAATTTACGATTACAAAAACACAGAGGATTTATATCAATTGCTAGTCGAATTTCTTCATGCTTTATTTTTCAGGTACAAATCATATATTTTAGCATATATTTTATTTTATTTTGTATTAATATTATATTTTTTGATGCAGACATGTTGTGTTAAGTCCAAAGGATGCGAGAATTGTCATTTTGGAATCTTTATTATCTCCTACACAATTTAGAAATACATTAGCTAAGGTATTATTTAGGCACTTTGAAATCGGATCCTTAATGTTGTTACCTACCCATTTAGCAACTATTAGCACTTTGGGTATCAATTCAGCTTTAGTTTTGGATGTTGGTTATAAAGAAGCTACATTAATTCCAATTTTTGAGGGTGAACCAATTCTAAAAGCATGGCAAGCTCTTCCTTTAGGTGGCCAAGTTGTACATGAGTCAGTTAATTAATTTATAATACGAATCTTATTAATTTCATACTAATATGATTTGTTGTTTAGTAACTCTTACATTTTTATAATAGATATTTGATGAAATCTCTAAAAGAATTGTATCCTAATGTAGATGTAACAGAAAAAATGGTAGAAGATATAAAAGTAAGAACATGTTTTGTTACTACATTGGAAAGATCTGTTAAATTAGGAACAACAGAAGCTCCTAATCCTCCTCCATTTGTTAAATATCCTGGAGTTAAAAGTATTGATATTCCTGGTGAAGTTAGAGAAAAAGCATTTGAAGTATTATGGGAAAGGGATAATGATAATCTTAGTCTACCTACTATGATTTTAAATGCTATTATGCAGGTATATTTCTCATATATTTTTTAATGAAAAAAATTAGTTTTAGAATATGTATTTTTATTACAGTGTCCAATAGATGTTAGACGAGTCTTGGCAGAAAATATACTCTTAATTGGTGGCACAACAATGACAAAAGGATTTGCAAGTCGTCTTAAATCTGAGCTTTTAAGTCTTGTAAGAAGTGATCTTTATTCTGAAAAATTAAAAATTCAAAAATTTATGTTTCACACTGCACCTAGCAAACCTAATTATACTGCATGGTTAGGTGGTGCTATCTTTGGAACTGTAGATTTACCATTAAGATGTTTGACAAAAGAAAATTATTTGAAATCTGATAGAGTTCCAGATTGGGTCAGTTTGATAGATAATCAAAGGGACGAATTAATCACTTTAGAAACTTAAAACATTGCCTAATTCAATAAAACGATATTTTTTTTTTGTAACAAAAAGAACATATATATGATATATATAAAATGCAAACAATTTTATTTATTTTCTATTTTTTATTTTTCATATTAATGTCTTAAAAATCTACGAATATTATTGTAATTTATATTATCAAATAAATACAATAAGAATTTTAAAATTTAAAATGTTTATTATTCGTACAAATTGTGTTACAGAATTTATGAAATTATGTCATACTATTTATAGAGTTGTAAGTAACGTTAGTTTTTCGTTAAGTTGAAGTTGTGTTTTTATCAATTGTGATAGTGCGACGACCATTAATAAATCTTTTACATTACTGTTAAACATCTCATCAAACTGATCACTTGACATTTTAGGCACTGAATGTACCATATCTAAAAGTGCACGACCAACCTAAAATAATACAATTCATAACAATTATATAAGAAAAAATTCTTTATTAATTTAAGATTAATTAAATACTTGATTGTCTGGTGGTTGTTTTCCTGTTAAAACATCATCGACATATGCAAGTACTTGTTCCAACATAGAAGAAAGTTTAGCACTAGCTTCTGCTATCTGAGAAAGATCCATCATTGGTTCTATGCCTCCTCCTGTTTTTACACCAGTTATTTGGGCATGTGCTGGTAATTGAGTTTTGGAACAAAGTTGCAATCCAACAATTTCTGGTTCATAACATGTAATCTATAAAAAAAAAAAAATAGTTACTCTACTTTTTATTAATAAATTTTATACTTTAAAAATTTTTATTAAAAATTTTATACTTTTTATATTTTAAAGAGTATTTTATAAAATATAATATATTGCATACTTGTACTTTCACTGGTGTGAACATAGAACCTTGTTTTCCATTAGGTACTCCTAATGGAACACATACATAAGCTTTAATTCCCATTCTAGTAGTATTTGCTAATGTTGTATCAACAGTTAAATGCACGGGATTATTGCATTCACGAACATAATATTCATGAATAACAGAAGAATGAGTAGTAACCTAGAATTATTTCAATATTTTCATTTGCATTAAAAAATAAATTTAATAAAATTAAATTTTTTGAAATGTTAATTACTTCATTTCCGGTTGCCCACCATCCGACAATATTTTCTTGTGCGTTAACTCTATGATTCAATTCGTATAAGTCGATTCCATATGTTAAATCAGCTTCTACTTGACTTTCAGATTCTTTATGTGGAACACAAAAACAGTTTGTAACTTCAACCATTCCTTTTTCAGCAGTACCTATGTATATTAATTTATAATAAACTTTCTTATAAAGCAAAAAACTTAAGTACTGTCAAATTTTGTAATTTAATAACTTTATATTATAATAAATATCATACTTTTATGTGCATGATAAACTTTAAATTACCTAATAATGTACCGATAACACGATGAGATTCCGCTTTTCGACGTTCGTACGCATCGACAATTTGAAATAAAACTACGGGATGAACTTTTACAGTCAGGTTAAGCGCCATATCTTTTTCACTTTTAAGTATCGTACATGATAAAAGGAAGTTTTAATGTATATTGACCACGTTATTTTTTTAACTTAGAATAATATTCATATAGAGAGGAATACACAATTATTATTTTCTTATCCATTCAACCAATGATTATTATCTAGATAATAAATTACTATTTACTAAATCTAAAGTAGATTTATGTAATTAAAAAAGAAAATGAAGTTAAATATATATATATATAATTATATATTTTTAATTAAAATAAAATTTACTTTAAAATTAAGATAGGATATTTAGAATTTTTATTTTCATATTTTATAAATTATGAAAAATTATTTATAGAACACTAGCTAAAAAAAATTTATATATAATATAACATAAATAAGAACATACTTATAAATCAGTAGGCGACATATTCATGATTGTGGAAATTGTATGTATTAATTTGATAGGTATAATTTCAATGTAAGATGCTCTTGCTCTTATTTTTACTAGTCAAAGATAATAGGTGGTACAGTACTTTGTACTACATATAAGTGGAAGTCATTGCTTTTAGTGAAAAAAAAAAAAAGAAAAAAGCACGTTACTCATAAAAATAATGTAAGATGTAATAATGAAGTACACAATGTGATTAAAATTTACGTGAATGGAATGCATTACTGTTATGTAGTACATACAATGACGTATAGACGTCAAAAGAATATAAAGTACTTATTTTTTTTTCATTGTTATCATGGGTTCCAGATTGAGGTAAATAAATTTTTTACCTTCAACTTTTTCTAATGAAAACCATTTTATGGATATTTTATCTGTGTTATTTTTTTTTTTATATTTTCACTATATTACTACATTATTCATTTTATGTAATACATAAATAAGTGAAAGTAACATCTGTCTAAAAGATATTGTTGAAATGTTTTTCAATTAAAATTCAATATATTTCAATTAAAAAATTGAATTAATATATTTTGTGTTATAATTACAATTATAGCATATTGATATTTTTAGGGACAATGTACAACATCTTTTTGAATGTTTCTGTGAGGTAGCCGCACCATTAGGAGAAAAACCACCTTGGATATTACAAAAATATCCAATTTCTTTTTTAGATGAAGAAATACTTAAATCTGTCCCTAAATTTGCATATCCATGTGAAATTGAAAAGTAAGTTTCAAAAACTATTTATTGATGTTAATATAATTAATTATAAAATTAAATATATTTATAATATAATGCAATATTATTATATTATTACATTTATTATAGTGTAATGGTGCAGCATTTTTCATTTGTGCTCACCAGTATAGATTCCAAATGGACTTTTGGATTTTGTAGACATGATCCTAAGACAGATACAGCTTTAGTAATTTTAAGTGCACTTCCATGGCATGAAATATTTTACAAGTTAGTTTATTCTATTCTATAATGTAACAAATTTAAAAAAATTTATATGTGTATATATAAATTTATTTTTTACAAACAGATTTTTAAATAATATTGCAACTTTAATGAGTAATGGTACCGGAGAAGAACTATGGAAATTTCTTGAAACTGTATATAAAAGTCCAGTTCCCATTCCTGGTAGTTCTATCTCTATTCCTGTACCAAATTCTAAAGTGGTAAATAATTTAATAGACTTATTTTTTTCTTGTTACATTTATTTTATGTTATTATATCATTATATCTTTTTCATTTTTATTATTTAAGTTAATTATTAAGTTAATTATTATTAAATTAATATTTTACAGAATTTTGTTTGCCAAAGTCCAAAACAATTTCAATTACCAAGTATACCTGAAAATGTAAGTTGTAAAAAATTAATTTGGAAAAATAATTTGAATATGAAAACTGCATATATAAAAATTTCATGATTTTAGAGAAATTTAACCGAATATTATAGTGCAGTTGATGCTCACAATATGATGATTATATTTGCTTCTATGTTGTACGAACGTCGAATTATTTTCACTTCAAAACGCCTTTCAAGATTAAGTGCTTGTGTTCAAGCATGCAATGCTTTAATTTATCCTATGATTTGGCAACATATATATATCCCAGTTTTACCATTATCTCTAATTGATTATTTATTGGCACCGATGCCGTTTTTAATTGGAGTACCTACTCCAACACTTCAGGTATTTGAATAATAATAAAAGAAATTAAATAATTTATAAAAACAATTATTTCTATTTTTCTTAATTTTTTAATGTTCTGTATTATATTTTGTAGAGAGTACATAAAAGTGATTTAGGAGAAGTAGTTATATTAGATGCGGATGTTAATATTATAGACTCTCCGTTTCAAGATTTGGAATCTTTACCTCAGGATGTAGTTCGTATTAAACTATGATTTCATTTGTGGAATAACAATGTTATTCTTAAGAATCAAAATATATCTTAAATAATAAAATAAAAAGTTTTTTCGTCCCAGGTGACAAACTTGAAAAAGGCATTACGTAATAGATCCGCCTTACTCGGAGATGGTGTATCAAGAGCATTTTTACGAGCGTTAGTGCAATTAACAGCTGGCTATAGAGATGCATTAACATTAGAACAAGGACAAAGCATTACTTTTAATCAGAATGCATTTGTAGAAAGTAGACCATCGTCGATGCAACCTTTTTTGCGAAAAATGTTGGAATTACAAATATTTCAACAAGTAAAAATGATCTTTCTTTGAATTATTAAAAATATTTTGATTAAAATATATAAATTTATAATAATAATAATAATAATTTCAGTTTATAGAAGAAAGACTGAATATGCTTAATTCAGGACTTGGTTTTTCTGATGAATTTGAAATGGAAGCTTGCAGTTATTCTGCTAAATCTAGTAGCAAATTTATGCAGCAATATCGAGAATGGACTTACACTATGCGAAAAGAAAGCTCTGCATTTTTCCGCAGTGTAAAAGACAAGGTACATAACATTAATTTGATGAATTTTTCATTTTAAATATTTCGGAAGTTGTTTATCAAATTAAAACATGTAAAATCAAATTATTTTTTGTGTTTTTGATTGCTTTCGATTCTAGGCCAATCCTGCTGTCAAATATGCAGTTAAATCAGTAAGTTTGGTGTATAAATTAAATTAATTTTTCTAATTATGTGTTATTAATTATACTAATCACAAATTTCTGTTTTTTCTTATATATATATATATGTGTGTATATCTTATGTTTGTGTGCACATACATGAAAATAGTTAATAAAATGTTAATAAAATGTATTAACAAAAGCAGTGGAATAAGAATAATAATAATAATATTAATATTATTTATTTATTAAATTAATTTTATTATTAAAATTATATAATTATTTCTTTTAAAAATCTAAATTTTTCATCTTTAATTTATAATTTTTATTATAAATTATATAAAAATTATATTTGCAGGTAAAAGATAAAGGAAAAGATATGAAAACGGTATATAAAGGATTAAAATGGAAAGGTATAGCAAACTTTTATAAACTTTTAAAAAATATATTAAATAGAAATTTAGTAAAATTCTTTCCTATTTTTAGGACGATCAAATAGAAGCGATACAAGTCTGAGATTCCATCAACCAAGATCAGCGCCTAGTTCACCTACATCGGATCGAAGACCTATTGATTTTTCATCACCGCCAAAATCTCCAAATGGTTTTACTGCTACTACTAGTTATAGAAAAGATCTTCGAATACGTAATAGTAATTTTACCGATTCGAGGTTTGTTTTCATATCAATTTTTTTTTTTTTGTAAAATTATTTTTTATTATTTATTATAAAATCTAATTTATATTAATATAATTTTAAAATTGTAGCAGAAAACAATATTCACCATTAAGTCCTAGTTCACCAGAAGAATCTGATTTTCCACCAGAAAGAGTAAATATTGATTTGATGCAAGAACTCCGTCACGTAATATTTCCGAACACACCTCCCGTTGATAGAACAGTAAGTATATTTTTTATTTTTATTTGCTATATGCATATAACTTTATTTTAAAAAGCTTATATAAATTTTAATAAAAAGATATTTTATGTCAATGATAATCTAGTATCAGCAAAAAATATTTACTTAAAAAAAATATTTGTTTGTATAATTTGAATGTATTACAAAGTGTCGCTTATTGTGTATTAATGTGTATGTCTATATATACTCTGCATTAATAGCATGATAATGATTTTGGATAAATGTATATTGAAATATATCATGCATGTATTATCTCTAGATATTTTAACACATATTTAAAATATAAAATAATATAATATAGATATTATATATGTATCACATTAAAATGTTACATAAATACAAAAATTACTTGTCATAATTTAAAAATAATAATGTTGAAATATTATTTAAATATGCATGCAAAATAAAGAATGTAATGTTAATTTCAAATAGTATATATATTTATAAAGAATTGTATTAAGCACTTTTTTATTCAACAAAGAATGTTTCGTGCGTCACTTTCAGTTGAAACCAGTACGCAGTTTAGACAGCTTGAGACCTGCATGGAGTGGGCATATACGGCACGGCCCTCCACCTAGTACAATTATTACAAATCCAACTGTTACTTCTTCCATAAAAACTACACCCTGTAGTTCATATTCCACTGTTTTCATTACTTCAGTTGATCAATCAAATTCTTTGCTAAATATCAATGATATATCAAGCTCTCAAATTAATGAGAATAATAAAATGTTTTCATTCAATACTTTGGTCTCAAAACCAAATAAATCAAAAGAAGAAAGCGAAGAATCATCGCTTTTATCTGTTTCACAAAAATGTATTGATAATATTCAATCAAATAACTTTTCATCTGAAATTCTTAAAACTGAATTTACAAAATATGATGCTTCGTTATATTCCCGAAAAATAAATATGAATCAATGTAAAAATAATTTTGAAAGATCAACTAAAAACTCTACATTTTATACTGATAATATTTTTCCAAATTATAATTCTGACTTCTATTTAAAAGAAAATGATCCTTTTGATACCAGTAAAGTGTTTATGCCTTCCTATTTGCAACCGGTCTTTCAAACTACAAATGCATCGTTATCTGTTAATTGTCACGTTCCATCCCATGCATACAATAATACATCTTGTTCTACATATTCAAAGGTAAACATCATCATTCATTATTTATTTTATGTATCTATATTTGCTTTTTCACGATCATCACAATCATTTTAACATATATTATTCATTTATTCTTTCTTGATTTAATATTTTTCTTTTTTAAAATTCTTTTTTAAAAATCTATTTTGAAATTTCTTTTTAAAAATATTTAATATTTATTTTTAACATACAATTTTTCTTATTTATAGATTTCTCCTGAAGTGCCAGATTTAATTAGATTAGATTCGACAACAAGTACTGAAGATTTCGATCCACTACTTTCTAAATCATCCGAATTCACGAATTCCAAACAAATGACTCAATCACTGCATATACCTGAGATGGGAGAAGGACTTAGTAATCCGTTATATCCTTATTTTCAACCATTGCACAAAAATAATGATGAACAACAAAAATCTTCCGATAATGCCGGCGATATGGATTTATTGCAAGCGTATGGTTTGGATTTTAATAAATTTAGTATAAGTAATGGTGATTCACCGTCGAAAAATTCTACAGTATGCAACACATCCGAAAGCAGTATTAATATTGATAGTACATTCAGTTTAACACTGAATACACCTGCCATTAAATCACAAAATAATTGGACAAAATTTGAATAGGTAATAAATTCAATTATTATTCACATATCATAATTATATATGTATATAATGTTAATACTGTTTTTTTTTGTTATTCATACATAAATGTATTATCGAATGCCTACAGGAACATAGTTATGAATAGAAGTTTACAGTAAAATGGTAAATGAATTGTATTATCGTAGACATTAATAAAATAAAATAGAATGACTTGGCTTTGTAGCACAAATATAGTATCTTATATATTTGTATTGAGAATTGACAGAATAAGATTTGTAATATTTTCTAACTTGATTTTGTGTAATTTCTAAATTATTATTTCTTTAATTATAATTGTAAATTTAATAATAAATGAAATGAAGTTTGTTTCAATCGATACATTTAATTAAAATGCAAAATATAGTTATAAGAAAATTAATTATAAAAAATATTATTATTATGTTTAATATTATTACAATTCTTAAAACATAAACATATACATTATATATATTATATATGTATATATTTGAAAATATATTACTATATTACTTATCATATTACTACATGTAGTAATATGATAAAGTTATATATAATTTGTTCTTGAATTAAATTTTTTTTGACATAATTATTTTCATCAACTTGCATAACTTGCATTTTTTCAGAATTAATTGTTATCAATATATAATAGAAATAATCGATCGAAACAAATTCAATACGAAATTATTAAATCATTATTAGATTTTAAATATAGTAAAATTAATAGTTGCGTATATTGGCAATGCTTTATAATAAATCAATATAAAAGACAATTCTTTCTTTTATTTTGTAAAATTATGTGCTTTCTATCTCATATATTTTATTTTATAAAAAATTACTAATCGATCTTTTAAAATTGATCATCTAAATTTGCTTTCTATTTTTAACTTAAACGAATCCTACTTATAGTAGAAATTATTTTTCTGTAGAAATATTCATCAAAGGATAGAAATAATAAATAATAATGTCATGAAATAAAGTATAATTTAATAAATAAGAAATTAATATGAAAATGAAATTCTAAAATCTAAGAATTCAGTATTATATTTCTCGTAATACCGACAATGCATCAATGATTCGTTGCAATTCTCCTTCATTGTTTGTTAGCTTCTCTGTATTACTATTTTGTACATCCAACGGTACTTTAACATTATAATCAGGAATTTCCATTGCTTGCTTAATTTTATGAATAACATCTATTAATTGCTCCTGTTTTTTGCTAAGTTTCTCTATTTCCTTCTTTGAATCGATCAAACCCTTATGAATACATATCAAATTTTATAATTAAAAATAATAAAATTATTTTCCTAATTTATGTTAATAATAATTATGTTAATAATTACTTTTAGCAATAGATGAACTTGAATTTTATCCGTGATAGTAATGATAGCACATCCTGTTGGTGGTTCTATTGTATTAAGTGTAGAATAAGATAAAGTTTCTATCAACAATTGATATTCTAAAAGCTTTTCTTTTAAGCTATTAGAATTACATACAAGGAACGCTTCAGTCTTGATTTTATTTGGTAAATTATATGTTGCACGTGTTGATCGAATATTTTTTATTACTTTATTGACAAAATCAACATCTTTTTCTATTTCTTCATTCCTCCAAGAATACTATAAAATGATCATATTAAATTTTTTTATATTATAGAAAGAAAATAATTAAAAAAAAAAAATTTTAATACCTCTGTAACTTCTGGATATGGACTAACGCAAATACTAGGATAAAATTGTTTTTTATGAGGCAAACGTTGATAAAGTTCTTCTGTTATAAATGGCATAAAAGGACTTAATAGTCTTAATCCTATATCTAATGTTTTAAATAAAGTTTTTTTTGCTGCATATTTTCTTTCAACGTCATCACTTTGAAATACTGGTTTCAAATACTCCTAAATAAAAATATGATTAATCAATAATCACAATGTATGATGAATTATTTTACAAGTAAATTATATATACAAACCAAATAAATATCGCATAAATCATATAGCCAAAGATTATAGCAAGCAGTAGTGGCGGTTGGAAAATCGTATTGCGTCATTGCTTCGTTACATGTCTTTATTGCATAACTTACGCGAGAAAGCATCCAAGAGTCTATATTTGATTCACAATGCAACTAATGATAAAAAAATGAATTAAATTATCTTTATTTTATATATTGATTTTTAAGATTGATTTATTAATATCTAAATCACTAATAATTATTAGTAAATCAATGTAAATTACCTGTTTTTTTTTATTATTGTGATCATGTATTTTACAACCACATTGAGATAATATTTTACCTTTCTCTGCATGAAACATAGATTTTTCTTGATCATTATAAGATGCCATATGTTTATACCAACGATGTAAATGAGAATAGTTAGTAAAATCATTATCAAGTGTGATAAAGGTTTGATAAACTTTTGTATCAATTTGTGAAGGATTATATCCATCTAAATAAGGATAATCTGCCAAATAATTATTTAATGCTTCTTGCACACATTTTTCTCTTAAAGTATTTTGATACCAATCATTGTCACCTACTATAATGTCATTTGTCTGCAAAAAAAAAAGAAGAAAAAAGTACAAATATTATAATAAAAAATTTCATAAAAATTTTAAAAGTTCTTTATAGCTATTAATATTAAAATTAGGTTTTACCGATTGAACATCATCATTAAAATTAGAATCTAAATACATAAGAGCGAATTTCGTCGCATTCCATATTTTATTACAGAAAAATCGATATCCTTGCACGCGAAGAATGTCAAGATTAATATCGCGACCTTGCATCGTATAAGCGCAAAGTGCAAATCTTAAAGCATCAGTTCCACATTCGGGAATCCCTTGTGGAAAATCACGTTTTTGTCCTTCAATAGCATATTTAAATTCTTTTGGATCCAAATTTGAATTCATCAATTGTTTATGAAGATCCTAAATAAAAGTGATATATAAAATGACAATAAATGTCTTGTTAAAATTTAAAAAATTATAGATAAAATACATACTTCTAATGATATTCCATTAATTACATCCATAGGATCTATAACATTTCCTAATGATTTACTCATTTTTCTTCCATGAGCATCTCGTACCATAGCATGTAAATAAACTTCTCTGTTTTAAAAATATTTATATATATATATATATATTTTAAATAGGATATATAGAATATATGAAAACATTTATATATATATAAATACATTAAATTTTAAAAAATCAAATGTAAGAATAAAAATTTACATACTTAAATGGTAATTTTCCTATTAACTTTTGACCTAAAAAGACCATTCTTGCTACCCAGAAAAATAAAATATCATGTCCAGTTTCTAATAATGTACCAGGATAAAATGCTTCAAATTCCTCTGTCTAAAATATGATTATTTTATTTTAATATCAAATTATGTAAAATAATTAATCATATAAAATAAATTATTCGTATGCATACTTTATCTGGCCATCCAAATATCGAAAATGGAAACAGACCCGAAGAGAACCATGTATCTAATACATCAGGATCTTGTTCAACAATAATATTATCTGCAGATATACCTAATTGTTTTGCAGCCTTTTTTTTAGCTTCATTTTCTGAATGCGCACTTACCCAATAATCATCATCTAGCTAACATGAATTTGTATAATAAAATTCAAAAAAATTGTAATTTAATATTCTCTAAAATTACCTTGACTTTTATAGTTTTAGGATTAATTATTTTAACGTAATAAGCAGGAATACGATGACCCCACCATAATTGCCGAGATATACACCAATCTGTAATATTTTCCATCCAATGATACCAAATTTTTTTATATCGAGACGGAATAATTTTTAATTCACCGGATTTTACTGCATCCTTTGCTTTTGAGGCCATTTCGCTACATTTTACATACCTAAAAGAAAAATTTATTTTATCATTAAATGATAATAAAAATAAGTATTATTATATGTGTAAATATCAAATTACCATTGAGGTTTTATTAATGGTTCGACAACATCCTTAGATCGACTACATATCGGCACGACCATAGGATTCTCTTTAATTTCAATGAACAAATTTTTTGCAATTAATTCTTTTATTATAGCTGCTCGAACATGGAATCGTTTCATACCCTGAATAATTTTATTGAAAAAATATCGATTTTTATTAAAACAAAACGTATAATTTTCATGTGAAACTATGCATACCGTAAATTGTCCGTAATCTCCAATAACATTTCCAATGTCATCAAAAATAGTTATAAATGGTAAATTATGTCTCTTTCCAACTTCGTAATCATTAGGATCATGAGCTGGTGTAATTTTTACAGCACCTAGATTGATTTTATGCCATATATTACTGTTTTAAAAAATTTGTTATAAAAATATTAACTAGGAAATGTTATAAAAATACCTGTTCCAAATTCCATTTCTACAAATTCATCAGCTATAATTGGTAACTTTCTATCACAAAATGGATGTTGTACATATCTTCCAATGAAATCAATATATCTACTATCTTTTGGGTGAACAGCAATAGCTGTATCTCCAAGCATTGTTTCAATGCGAGTAGTAGCAACTATTATTTTTTTTTCAAAATCTATCACTTCATAAGCAAATAATACTAAAATTCCAAATTCTATTTTTTCTTGATATCCAGGAATTGAAAGTAATGTTCGACCAGTTAATTCAAGTTTATCAACCTGCATAAAACAGATAATTTGAAAAATAGATAATTAAGGTATTACTACTTAAAGTTACTAACTTCTATATCAGAAATAGCACTTTTTAAAGTGCAGGACCAATTGACTAATCTATTACTTCTATATATTATATTTTCATCATGCAATCTTATAAATGCTTCTGAAACAGCACGGCACAATTTTGGATCCATTGTAAAACAGGCTCGATCCCAATCAAATGAACCACCTAATTTCCTTAATTGCAGGTAAATTCTGTTTCCTTTTCTAAAATTGATAAATTATACACAAATGTGTATATTCAAATTATGCAAATCCATATTTACACTTACTCTTCTTTCCATTTCCAAACTTTTTCTATAAAATTTTCTCTTCCTATATCATGGCGTGTCTTTTGTTCTTCTTTCCAAAGTTTTTTTTCAACTACTACCTGAGTAGCAATACCTGCATGATCACAACCTGGATTCCATAATGTTGTAAGTCCTTTCATACGATTCCTAAAAAATTATAAACATTTTTTGCATAAATTATTACATGTAAATTGTTAAATTGCAATTCAGAAACTAAACAAATTATATAAATTATATTACTTTTAAGAATCATGTGGTTCTAAAATATATATTCAAGCATTGCTTTACCATCTTGTAATAGCATCTTCTACAGCATTAGTTAAAGCATGTCCAAGATGAAGAAACCCAGTTATATTAGGTGGTGGAATCACCATAATAAATTTTCCTTTAGGATTTGGCTCTAATATGTTTTTTTTCTATAATTAATAATAATTAAATATATATTTAATATAAAAATTACAAAATAAGAAAATAACAAACAAAGAAAATAAATATTTAAACTAATTTTTTTATCAAAATATCTTTTAATTACATACTTTATATTCAGGTTTAAAAAAACCTTGTTTTTCCCACCATGCATACCATGCAGCTTCAACATATTTTGGACTATATGCATCAGGCATTGGACATGTAATATCTTTCTTATCTCCTTCAAGTGTATTTATTGTATATATAGCTAATTCTTTAGATTCTTTTTTTTTTTCTATTTTCTAAGAGTAAAAATATCTAGTTTAAATGAAAGTTTTATTTGTGGAAATATAAATATGAATTACTTAATTAATTAAAAAAATAAGAATATATTAAAAAAAATTAGCAATAAAAAATAAAGAAAATTAAAAGATTTTAACAATTTTACCTCATTTTTTTCCTTAATTTTTGAAATTTTATCGCTTTCTTTCTTTTCCTGTTTCTGCTTAAACTTTTCCAACTTTGCTTGCTTTTTTGCTTCTTTTTGTAACTGCTTTGCACTTTTCAGCGGAACTTCTGTTTCTTTTTTAATTTCCTCAGCTTTGATATCAATCATTTTGCCAATTTGTTATATTCTTTCTAAATATTCAATTGAATATATCAATATACATCAATATTTTTAAAATAATATGATGTTAACTACACGTTTTCCACATCATCTACTTACTATTATTGCATGATGCAATAAATATAAAGAAAAGATTTCTCTTATAGAAGTTTATTATATTTCTTTCGATAAACGTAAGATGGCATGAAAATAAAAATTAAGTAGTAATTTTAGATCTATATTCAGATACCCAATGGAATAAAAAAATTAAAATCCCTAAAATAATTATAGGATTCATTTTTTTATATCAGATAGTCGTGAAAGTATAGATTTAAAATTCGTTATTTAGATTTTAAATGCTACGTATGTTTTGAATAATTTTAAATATAATTTGAAAATTTGAATGACAGAAGGAAAAATAATAAGTGTAAATAAAATGCCAATATTCAACTTAAATTACATGCATTTGAATTCATTATAGAATCAGAAATATTAATACAATTTCAAAAATTTTTTAAATATTATCTTATAAAATAGGTTAGAAATATTTGACTTACAATTGTTTTTTGATTCTAAATATAAATTTAACATTAGTTGTGAAATTTTTATATATAAAATTATTGTATTAAGAAATTATTATTTATTTCATTTATAAAACTATTAATAATATATCATATATTGATAAAAATTTTGAAATTGAATTTTTTGATCAAGCTATCAGTATCTGTATTTAATTTTGGTTTTTATTGTTGTGTTAAAACGATAATGTAATCATTTTACCATGTTTTATATATAAAACATGTTATGTATATGACATTATATATGTAAAAAAAAAAACTAAGATTTTTTTATATAATTTAAAATATTATATATAAACCAATTTTTCATTCTTTTGATATGAAGTTTTAAATAAAAAAGAAATTGCGATGGATCGAACGAATATAGGAAATACATTGGGAAGAAATTTAACATCTCCGCGGAAGCGTATGTCAATTATTCAATCTTTAAGAAAAAATAATTCGTAAGTCTTTTACAAATATTTCTAGTTTGGATTAAAATTATTTGTAATGAATTTTTTATTTCTAGAACAATAAGTGTATCTGGGCGATCAAATCAGTCTGTACAAATAATATGTAAATCACCAAACCATGTAGTCGAGAGCTTTGGATCATCTTTACCTGTACTTGTTACAGAGGCTTTAACATTTGTAGATAGAAATATTGCAGTCAGTGTTAATATTTCAATAGATGGTTGGGCTTGGCTTGTATGTGGTCGAAGATTACTTGTATGGCAATGTAAGACTACCATTCATGATTCAAAACAAAAAAGAACTTTTAAAAGTCAGTGTCGTGAATTATTATTACCTCAAAGTGATTTAGCTCATAAAGCAGAATGTGTAGCTGTATGGCTGCCTCCAGGCTATCAGGTACTAAAATCATTATTTATTTTTAAATTGAGCTTTAATTAAAATTAAATTAAAATTAAAATTTTTTAAATAATTAGGTACCTAGTTGTATGGCTGTTTCTCCTGAAGGTATTGTACGTTTTTGGGTTAGTGTTGCACATGAAGGATCTTCCGTAGAAACAAGTGCAGAACTTGCTGGACAAGAAGTTGATTGTCTTACTTACATTCCTGGTCATGGTTGTATTTTAGCTACAACCACATGTACAGTAGCATTGTTACAATCACAATTTATTGGTGGTAAAAACAGTGTTACTTGTCAGGTTCTTAGAACAAGTCAAGGATGGCTAGGAGGTATAGGAAGAAGAATGACTTCTCTTATCTTTGGTGCTATACCTCAATCCCCAGTTACAGAAACAGTAAATTTTATGTGCAATATTTTTATTATAATTTTAATAACATAATGCAAGAATATGAAAGATTTAATTTTATTTCATAGAAATTAGTAAAAGTTACTTGCACAACCTTAGGAGATAGAGGATCAAGAGTTCTCATTTTAGCTGGTTCATCTTTACAATATTGGTCTTTTCCTTATAATGAACAAGAGAAAATAGAATTTGATGAAGATATTGGACATATTATTTCACAAACTTTCCAAAGAAAAATTTGGGTATGTAAAATATTGTGTATATAAGGAAGAAGTGCTTTATTTATTTATTTTAATAATTAGGAATCGAGTGCATGTAATCCACAAAACATGGAAACTTGGCTGATTGATATGCAACCATGTAATGAAGGAATAGTCTTTTTAATGGCAGCTTATTGTGCTGATGCATCATCTTTTATTGAATTTGCATTAGGTAATGATTGAAAAAATAAAAATAAAATTATTATACTTTTTATTATGTATTATATATTATACAATAATTAAATATTGTAGGTTTGATACAATTATCTGGTACAACATTAGCAAATACATTTAAATGGTTTATACCAATTAAAATCGATCCTATTTCATATCATAATGATGCTGAATCAACTTTAGTTTCTTATCGCTTTATATTATGTGGTTGGGAAGCTATTATATATAATCAATATAAAGTACTTGTTGTGAATTGTAAGTTAGAGATTATTTGTTTTTAGTTATAAAATATTATTCAAATTTTTAAATGAAAATATTTTAGGTATATCTGAAAATGAACAAGACAAAATAGATTTAGTGCGAGGTGGGGATGATAGTATTCTTGGTGGTGCATTGTGTTCAGGAACTCCAGTTTTATTTACTAAAAACTTTGGATTAGTTTCTATTATGCCATCAGATTTTATATCACAAGATTTTAATATGTTTGTTTTCATTTTATTTATATTCTTTTAAAAATAAATAATTTTATTAAGAATAAAATAAATTTTTTTTAGGAGTTACACAGATAATATTAATACAAGTGTAGATTATAATTATCGATCTAATTCGACACAAAATTTTACTAGTCTTATTAGTAATGAAGAAGTTCAAGATATGTTTTATAGTTCTGATAACTCTACACAATTACGTGCTGCATTTCTTCTTAGTTTACGACAAAATAGAGTAAATTTGTTTTAAATTATATTATTTTATAAAATTATAATTATGAGAAATATAATCATTAAAAGTCTTTCTGCTATAGGCACAGTGTGAAGAAATTTTAACACAACTTTTTCCTTTGCAAGAAGAACCAATAATGGATATAGATGCTAATCTTGATACACTGATTTTAAAAGTTGCTAAAGATTTGATAGATGATTATCCAGCAAATGATCCACGTTGGTCAAATCATAGAGATTTGTGTAATTAAATTTTTTATTTATATTAAATATAATATATGTATGTTATATAAATTTTAATAATCACATTATTTTCAGCCATGACAATAAATGCAGTTACTTCAATGCAAATACCTAATCAATTAGAAGGAAAACAAAAAGCTATAGATTTATTTATAATATTTTTAAAAGAACATGATTTATGGAATAGAGTAAGTTAATTTATTATAAAATTGTAATTGAATATCTAAATTAAGTCAATGGTACTATTATATTATATTTTTTAATTTAGTTTTGTGCCGTTACATATAGGGGAATAATTATATCTACACCATATGTTCTTGAAGAATATGCAGAAAAAATAATTGCAGCGTTAACTATATATAATCTTCAAAATAAGTAAGTTTCTTCAAGTTATATTTTTATGAATTTTCTTTATGTTAAAGATTAATATAAATTATTTAAAGATATGCAGATATTATAGATACAATAATAGAACAAACTTTAAGTCCTGAATCATATGTATCTGATGAATTAACAGCTCGTGATATATTTTATCGCGAAGTTAGTACTGTGCATCGTTTTCTTCCTACTTTAGTGAATAATGCATCAGAAGTAACTCAATCTGAAAGACCTATTCAACAGGTAGCACATTACATTATGCAAGTAAATGCTATATTATTAGTAAGTACAATAAATCCAATGCGATATTAACAACAAAATAAAAATATGAAATTATTAAATACGCGTTAATAATAGGGTGTACTACACGAAGTAATGAAATATCGACAACATAATGCTGAACGATTTCTTCCTACAAGATGTTCATATGGTATAACTGAATATCTTCCTTGGACAGCAGCAATTGGAAGACATGGATTAAGAAATTGTCTTACTACAATGGTTAATATTTAAACATGTATAATTATTTTTTTATTGTAAAAATTGTTAAAAAAAATCTTTGTCAATATAATTTATTGTTTTAGTATAATTTAACTCTTAAACATGGCATAACTGGAACCAATGATTCAACTGTAAGGAACGAATTGTACGAACAGTTAGTAAGTTATATAGATTTAATATTGGATGGTCGAAAATGTCATTTGGAAAGTGTTAAGGGTACAGAAAAGTTTGAAATACTTTTGAAACAATATGAAACAGATCGAATGAATCTAATTCAACCATTGAGTATGTATTCTTATTTAAATTAAACAAATATTTGAAAAAAAAAATATTTATAACAAATAATTTATAGTAAAAGAAGAACAGTACGATAATGCTGCAATGTTAGCTGAAAAATATTGTGATTTTGCATCTCTCATACAAATATGTGAATTAACTAATAATAAAAATCGATTGGATGGATATATAAAAAAATTTGCAGCTCAAGATTTTGTGGGATTTTTATTTTCATGGTAAATTTGTTTAGAAATTTGTTAATGATTTAGAAGTGAAATATTCTTATTTTTATTCTTAATCTTTGAATACAGGTATGTAAAAGATGGTCGACAGGGTCAATTAGTAGAAAAATGTAGACGCGATGGTACAATTGAATTATCAGAAAAATTGGCTGAACATCCAACTTTATCATGGGTACAATCTGCTCTTACGGATGATTTACGTTTTGCTGCTAATACGCTTCATTCTTTAGCAATTCAAGAAAATGAATTAGTGACACGTAAGAAGGTACAAATACATTTTATTTTATTTTTTAAGTTATTTAAATATTTTTATTTATAAATTCATTTTATTTACAGTCCATGCTTTCTTTAGCAAAATTGGCTCTTCTTGCTTCGGATGATTTAGAAGAAGAAATAAGAGACTGTGTGAAAAGAATTGATAATGAATTGGCATTGATAGCTCATCAGGAAGACTTACCAACTCAATTACTTACGACGTACGGTTACGATGTAGAAAAATTACGAGTATTTACACCAACAGAATTAATTACGGTATTTTTTTTAATTAAAAAATATATTTATTTTATATTATATTTAACATATATCAAATATATAATTGATATAGTTATATACATCTGATGATAATATTGAGGCAAATGAATATGATTTTAAAAAAGCTCTTGATTTGCTGAAATATATGGAACAAGAAGATGAAAAAGTGTCTTTAAAATTACAAATTTGGGCACGAGCCGCTAAACGAGATCAATGGGATACTATAGGAAAAAATCCTGAACAACAAGTACAAGAAACTATATTTTTTAAGCTAATGGATCTCGCACACTTTATGGGTAAATTATTAATCATTTAAGAAAATAATTTTTATTTTTTTAAAAAAAATTATTATTATTTTTTCTGTTTTATTTTTAATATAGGAGGTGAAGTAAATGAATTTCTCCCTCCAGTTGATATGCTTTTGGTAGAACCTGAATTAGGAAATCTTGCTGCATCAAGTAATTTTCAGTTTTTGATAAAATTCGTATATGAATATGCATATAGCAATTATTAATCTATTTGAATAATTGTAAGTACAAATTTGTATTTTTTAAAATAATAATAAAGTAAGTTTATATATAATATATGGAAATTATATTTTCTTTAGTAAATTATGATATTAAATAATAAAAAATTTCATAAATAATTAGTAAAAGAAATGAAAAATTAATTTTTTATTTTATATAATAAAGTTCACATAAGTATTCGAAATATAAATAAGATAAAAATATATAATAAGATCGATATTACATTCTGATCTGCAGAATTATTATAATCAACATTTTGTTGATTTATTCTTATGATGAACCTTACTTGATCTGGTGTTTTACAATCTATTTCTGAAATTTTGTTATTTGTATATATATATATTCATCATATTTGATATATTTTTTTATATAATTAATATTTACCTGCACATTTATATAAAGAAGTTACATTTTGGATATGAAGATACAAATTAGGACATGCTGAATTACTGATACATTTAAAGTGATCAGTTAATGTAATTTCTTTATAACCAGCTAATTCTATACATTGCAAATTTTTTTTATTTTTGGATTCAAATGCTATCCACATACAGACTTTCATTGTACCATAATCAAAAGTATGAATCTACAAAATTATAAAATTATTAGAGTAAAAATAAATAAAAATTATAAAAGTCATTGAATAGCATATTTTTATACAAACTTTAATTAATATTTTTTTCATATTTTGTTTCCAATGTGAATGTATTCTATAAGTAACTGATTTCGAAGGACTTATATAATCTTCTATTTGAGGAATTTTTGAACTATTTAAGCTTAAAGTTGTTGCAGGTCTTAGTGCTCGTGGAACTAAAAATTTATATATTTTATATAAATATGTGAATATATATTTATAATATTATATTAAGTATTATATTTATAATATTATATTAAGTAGTTTAATAATAAAACATACTTTTTAACACATATTGAATAATGGCATCAATATTGGAATTTTTTATCATATAATCTTCATTTGATAAAATAAATGATTCAAATAAATTTTCATTATATCTTGATACATAATATATAAAATGAACATCTGTAAATTATGTTATAAAGAAAAAATTATCAAAATTTATTATTTTTAACATTTTTTTAAATTTAATTATATAAAATTCATATACTTACCTGGATGATTGTATTTTAATTGATGCAATAATGTCATTATAGATTCTTTTTCGTTATTAGATATATGTGCTAATGGAACCAATAATATAACTACTTGTCCAAGATTTCCAATTATATGATGCTTATGATTGTATTCCCAAGTATTATTTAGATAGGAAAACACTGTTTTTAAAACTTGCATATAATTAAATTGTGTAGACCCTAGAATCATATCATATATGATTATGATCAGTTAAAATTATATATAAATATTTTTAAAATGTTAAAACTTACACATAGCATTTGTAAAATTATTTAATGTTTGAAATGCAATTGATGGACTATTTGTTATATTTAATAACCATTCTCCTGAAGTACTGTGTATTATTCCCATTTTTGATCCATACATTGATATATCTAAATCTTGTATTAAAATTCTAAACACAAAGAACTTTGGAAATAAAAATATAAAGTATAAAATTATATTAATATACTTACGCAAGAAAATCTATCGTATATTGTATTGTCCATGCACCATCAAATATGATTATTGCTTCTATTTGTGGTTGATTTATTTGACGACAAGATAATTCAGGAAATAAATGATTTTCTGCATAAGTATAAAATTTTTCAGTTGCAAAGTCAACCATTTGTTGTAATGTTTCAGGAGAAATATACGCGATGCTTTTACGATAAGCTAATGTCTGAGCTATGGCATAAGTCTATTACAAATAATATTTGTACATTAAAGTATTATATTTTTTCTCTAATTTCATTAATAATTGTGACAAACCTGTTCATTTAAAATAGTCTTTGGTACTGCATATTGGAAGGTTTGTATTCGATCGCAAGCTTTTACGTTTGTATTGAATACAACACCTTCATATGAATAATACATTTCTAAAATTTGACTAAGTCGAAGACTGTAAAAGTCTTGAATCCAACTTTGTAAATAACTTGAAATTATCATTCCTGAAACAAATTGTAAAGTGTTTTATTCAGAAAATAAAATAAAATATTATTAATTTACCATCAATGCCTCCTATTAATTCAGCTCGAGTTACATCAAAATTTTTATATGAATTTGTGAGATAATAAATAGTTGGACGCATGATATTTTGCCAGAATCCTGTTGCGCCAAAAGTCATATTATTTCCTAAAGGTCCTTGATACACAACCATTTCTGCTAATTCGCCTAGATAAAAATTCTTTGTATATTATATTATTTGATATCAAATCTAACAAATTTGTAATTATTAGTATAATAATATATCTTGCCTGCAATTGTTGTTAACCATATATTATCAATTTTCATAGATGATGATTTTAAAACATTATACCACATAGATGGTTTATGAATTATTTGACTTCTTGGAAGAATAAATTCAACTTCTTCTTCATATTTTAAATTATATATATTTGTAGAATTCATTTTTAATAGATGAAAAGCATTATTAAATAATATTTTATTGGGAGAGTCATAATAATGTGTTGTACCTGATGTCTCCAAATTTGTAACCAATTGATTTACAGCAATGTTTTGATGTTGAAGAGATGCAGCAATTGCTCCTATAATTATTCCAGGGGCAATAGTACCACATGGTGTCAGAATCACTCCTTGTTGTCTTGGATAATTCCATGTATCAGTAAGCATTCTACCTATATAATAATTTTTTACTTTAATTGCTATAAATATCTGTCTTTTTTTTATAATTACCTCTTAATTTTTCAGTTTGAGGAATTTGTTCATATAATTTATATTTATTTTCATTATCAAATAACAAAATTGAGCTTGAAATAGCCTGGTGAAGTATACAACGTTCTTCCTGTGAAAGTATATGAACTGGTAAAATTTCTGCTTTGCCTGGAATTAATTCTTCTATCAATTTGTGTTTAATACGTTGTATTCCAGTTCCACTGAATGGTAATATATTTTCTGTAGTTTGAATATTTTTGTGATATTCAATACCATCAAATCTAAATCTATAATTTATGTTTAATTATGTTTATCATCTTTCAGTCAAAATACTAGATATATCAATAACTATATATATTAACCTGTGTAATATTGATGAAGACATTGTTCTTATATCTATTGTTGAATAAGAATATTTTTCCATTTTCTGTATGATATCAACTAATATACGTAAATTTAATGGAATGGGAGGATTCAATGTGACATTATTTTTATAACATTCTCTAAGTGACTTGGGTATAGTTGTTTGTGTCCATATTAATTGTAATTCTGTTACAAACAAAATGCTTAAAATAATATTATAGTTTACAACTTAATTTATCTTTTTATTATTTATATTTTATTAATTTTATTTTATTTTATTTATATATTATTATATATTTTATTTATTATTTTATTTATCTGTTAAAATATATTATAATTTATATTTATTATTTATATTTATATTTATATTTATAATTTGTAGTAACTTACCGCAATAAATAATTAATAATACAATTTTATTAAATATCATAATTATGTTAGAGATTTATTCTATATTATTGAAAATCTAACATTTACACCTTGTTATCCATATCTACTTAAATCTTTATGATTCATTGTCATATACAAATAAAAAAAAGATTGTACACTATTTAAAACTTGATAAGATAATATCAATAGAAATATATAGTTTTTAAAATAAAATTGCAAAGTTTATACATTTTTTAATTATCAATTTTAATTAACAACTACACATACTATTTTATACTATCTTATAAATATTAATTTAATTTAGAAAAGAATTATTAGATTTTTCTAATACAGATTTATTGACTTGTATAATAAAATGTATTTAATTTAAAAAAAGAGCATATAAAAATAGATGTATTTAATGTATGTTTAATTAATTGTTTGATTTTTTTAATATATTTTTGGAATTTGAATATATATACTTATTTTTAAAAAGATACCTGTAATAAAATAAGAAGTTATTACTCATAACATATCATATTATCTTATCTGTATGATAGGTTTTATTCTATCAAGATAGGTGTGGTGTTATACTTTACTGAATGAATTTGAAGGGATATCATATATACTGCATTAAAAAAAAGTAAAAAATTATTTGTGGTATGTATTTTTTTAAACATAATATAATTATTTTTTTTAATTAAATATATATAACAGTTTGATGTAATATATTTTATATTATTTCATGTTAGTTGCTATTAATTTTTTTTATGATATCAAATTATTAAAATTATTATGAAAAATTTATTAATTTTACATATTATATCATTTTCAGTTGCAGTAAAATGGCAAAGTTTTTGTATATTTTTATTTTTATTACATTAAGTAAGTATTTTTTGTGGCTGAATTATATTATAAAATTTAAATTAATCTAATGTTTTAAATTTTCATTATTGTTTGTTCCTAGCTGTATACGCACAAGAAAATGCACTTAGAAATCTTCCATCGTCTCTTCGAGAGTGTTATGAAAATAAATATCTTTTGGAAAGAGATAATAGATTGCCACATACTTTAAATACATTCATTGCAATACTTCGTAAAATTGAAAATACGGAGGGTCTTAATATGGATCTAAGAACTCTGTCAATAGCAATTCTACATCGGTAATTTTCATATTTTAAACAGATTATAATATTAAAAAAAAAATTTCATTAATATTTCATTTACAGTTTTCGACAAGACGGTATTGCTCCAAATCCTTCGATTCCTACTCAAGATGGAATATCACCCTATGCACCGAATGCCCATCAATTTTTTCGTTTTGCTCAATCTCTACGTCTTATACCTGGAAATGCTTTCAACTTTCCTAATAATAGTATTACAGATGTTGAAAGAGTATGTATACGATTTAGTATATTTTTCATATTTACATATATATATTTCTATAAGTATAACTAAATAATAAAATACTTAACTAATAATACTATTTATATTATAGTGTACACTACATTTTATGTTATCAAGTAGCGTTGAAATCTATGAACGAGGAGACGAAACAAAAGTTTGTAGATTTGCAGATACTTATAGATATCCAAGAAATGTTAAAGACAAGCATAAGATGAAAACTGAAAATATTGTTAATGATGTAGAAACTTTATCATTTGATGAAATGTAAGTAAAAAAAATTATATAATGTAATCGATATGGTATATTATCAGGAATAAGATATAATTTTTATACAGAAAAAATATGAAGCATAAAAATAAAGATGAACACACTATGGTTGATCCAAACTCAGTTTATCAAGATCCACCACCTAATCATCCAGATAGTGCTCGATTATCAGCATTAGTTCTTAGTAAATGTCCTGTGGAAAATGGCGTTGTAAAAACTCCGTAAGTCTATGATTCCTTGAAGAATTATAAAATTAAATAATGAAAAAGAAAATAATTGAAGAAAATAAGTTAATTTTATTGTTTAAATTAAAATAATTCTAATAATCTTCTTAGATGGGGTGCAACTTCTTTTGGATTAGTGCTTGCTGGAATAGCTGCAGCTACAGAACCAGGATTAGTAAATCTTTATGATTTGGAATCAGATATTTTGCAAAAAAACAATTCACTTTTAAAACAATTGACTATAGAAAATAAATGGTTTGCTACTTTTGCTGGTAACATTAATTTTTTAAAATATAAATCATTGATAAATTATTTTTTAAAATAATTATACGATATTTATTATTAAAATTGTAGGAGATTTAGCAGAAGTAGCTTTAAGACAAGGTCCTCTAAATGACAAAACAATTAGTGTTGGAGCAACTGGTAATTGGAATTCTACTGCTTTGCCACGATGGTATTTTTTAAATTCTAATAATAAATATGAGATGACAACAGCAGAAATTAGAGGAGATTTAGATGGCTTAATTTTAGCCAATGAAACTTATAAATGGTACAATACAATACCTAATTTAAAACTTTCACAAATTTTTGATATGTATTATAGTTCACTAGGAGTCTTTGACTCTTCCATTAGAGCATGTAATCGAAGAAAACTATTTACATCTGTTGCATCACATGAAAAATTGATTGCAGAGGTAAATTATTTTAACATTTTCATATTAAAATGGGATATTTTTTTTTTTCAAAAACATATCAATAGTGAAACTTAATAGATATTATGAAAAAATTTAAAAATTGTTTAATGAAATAATTTTTTTTATTGTTATTAATTTTTTCAGACATATAGTGCTGCTTTATTATTAGAACCTGATTTAGCAAAAGCAACGCTCGAAAATGTAATAATAAAAAAGTTTTCAGAAAATGCGGTAAATGAATTAGAAAAATATGTGCGTAAGTATTAATAGAATTTCATATAAATGATTTAGAATTATTTATTGAATTAAATAAATTTATTTCGTTCAAAAATTTATTTATTTTAATACTTTTATAGCTTTACAAATGAATAGGGATCTTTCATGCGTTGAAACAGATAAATTATATAAATTTAATCAGATATCTATTGATTTGACAATCATTTTGGATACAAATTGGGAATTTTCTGCAATAAAAGTTATTCTTGCATATTTATTAGAAAATGTAGACATAAATCAATTTAATTCCAACTTTACATTAATAAATGGTCACAATGGAATACCAATGATTAATAGCACTTATAACATTTTGGATTTTCACGCTTATAATTCATCGCATTATAAAAATAGTATGTACTAATCTGAAATTAAGAATTAATTATAATATACTTTTTTATAATATATTATTTTGTATATGTAATTTTTTTTTAGTTACTCATGGTTTTGATCTGCCTAAATCACTCATGAAATTAGAAATGTATCTGATGAATAAACTTAATACCGAACGTACTCGTGGAGTTGGTGGTGCACGTTCTGATATTGTTTTAATTATTCCACGTACTTCTGATATATCTAAAACTGATAAAGAATATTGTTCGCAAATTATATCGCGAATGCGAGAACAAATTCCAGGTAAAAATTGTACATAATTGTACATAAATATATTAGATATGTAATGAATTTTTAAGCTAGATAAATTTATTTTTAATATTTTTAATAATTTATTATTAACATTTTCAGATACAATGATTTTTATTATGGCGTATGGATCCAAAGATCCATGGTTCGATTTAACTCACAATCATACAACAGATTTATTTTCTATTGGCATCGGAGATACAGAAGAAACTTTAAAACCAATAGTTAACATGGTTATTCCAAGAATAAATCAAGGTAAAATAGGAAAACTTTAAATAATATAAAATTTAAAAAATTTTAATAGGAAAATTTTAATTTTATAATTTTTTTTAATATCTTTATTACTTATAAAATATGTTATAGTTCCCAAACGCTTGATTAATACACAGTGTGGATCAGATTATATCTCATCTGGATTTTCAAATTCATATGATGATTATGTTAAACCAAATGGTATTAATTTTTATAAATTACATCCTAATTATTTTTATAACAGTGATAACAGTAATATGACAAAAATAAAGGTAAATATTTTTAATTATTAATTATAATAATTATAATTATATATTATATATAATAATATAATTAATATATATTATTATATATATTAATATATTAATATATATTATTTTTAGATTAAAAGTACTGAATCAGATAGTTTAATTATATGTTCGTCACGAGAACCATTAGATATCAATACAACAAATGCATCACAATTATGTGTATCAATATCAAATGAAGAATACAGCATTACTGTTTCTTGTAGTGATGCTATTTTTATTCATGAATGTCCACCACTTTATATATCGATAGCTTCAAATGTTTCCAGTATTTCTTATCAATGTACTGGTAAGTAAAAATTATATTTCAATGTTTTATGAAATTCCATCATGGTGTTAATTCATTTCCAATGTATTAGTACATAAAAATCATATTATATTTTTTATCAATATATTGATTAATAAAAATTATATTATGTTATTATAATTAAAATTTTTTTTCAGATTTTCGAGTTTGCAGAGTTCCCAATTTAATAAAATACACTATATCTTACGAAAACATGGTATGTATCAGTGGAGCAACTAAAATTGCATTTAATTCTTTTATTCTAATAATAATATTATATTTTTTAAATATATGATATTATTTAATTAACAAATTTTATAAATAAATTTAAAAATAAAATGATTATAATAGATAAAAAAAAAATAAGCTTTAAGTCTCAATAAAAAGTTTTGTATCAAGTATTATATTTTTGAATAATGATTTTTTGTTTAGAAATATGTATGCATTATTAATCAATTTAATTTTGTGTAATATATTATAAAATTAAAAATAATTAACTACGTATACAATATTTTTATATAACAGAAATAATAATAAAATAACAATTTGTACATAACTTTTATAAATAATATATTATCAATTTATAATGCAGAGAATATACTATGCTTTAAATAAAAGGTTTACAAAGAATAACTGTATGATCTATTCCACAAGCAACTTTTTTTACTTGTGCTCCTACATTGACCTATAATAAAAATTATCATATTTTAATTATTATTTATTACTTTTTATTGGCAATACAATAATAATAAACAATAATAATAAATTTACCTTCAAGGGGAAATATTGGTCTTTACAATCTCCTAATCCTAAAGATCCAAATTTGTTACAACCCCACATATATAAATCACCAGTATTTGTTAAAGCTGCAAGATGGTTCATACCACAAAATATCTTTATCACCTAAAAAAAATATTATTTATATTCTATCTTTTTTAATTATAAAATGGACTTACTTTTGTATTCTTTTGGTATGCGTTATTTCCAAAAAGTGTAGCTGGAATTAAAGTTGGTTGCACAATTTTTGTAATTTTAGGACCAAAACCAAGAATACCAAAACCCCATACATAAACATCACCTGTGTCTATTAAATATTCATATATTAAATTATTGTAAATCATAATTATAAACACATAATTTTATAAATACTACTTACTGTTTAAAACCATACAAAAGCAACCACCACAAGCAATATCTATAATATGACCTAAATGTTTCAATTTATCTATCTCTGTGGCTATATTCACTTGTTGATTTCCATCTTCTACAAACAATTGTGCATATTCAGAATTACCCCAACCAAATACTTTTCCTTTATCTGTAATTATCATATATGATATCTATTTATTATATTATTTTTATATAAAAAAAAGTTTATAATTTATTATAGTATTAATACATGAATATTGCAGATACCGCTGAGTGCTAATACACAATCTGCAACACATGCAACTTTTATAATATGTTGTCCAGCCAAATCTCCTTTTACTAAACTTGGCCTATATTCATTTCGATAATGTGCTAATCCAGTTTGTCCATCTGCACCCCAACCAAAGGTATAAACTTCACCAGATTCTGTCAAGAGTATGCTATCATATAGCAATAAGGGAGAATTCTCAAATATTATAATGAACTATATCTATCTAATGTTAAGAATTTCTATACCTGTGATCTTGGCCAGCTGTTATACTTTTAATCTTTTTTCCCTTAATGCTAGGTATGTGATGAATAACTGTACTTTTTTCGTAATTTTCATTCAATATTATAGGACGACCACATTGTCCATATGCATTATTTCCTAATGTAAATAAACCTTCGTTTGTTAATACAAGTAAATGTGCTCTTCCAGCTGCTATATCTAGGACTTTAGTAGAAGAATCTTTAATTGGTAAATTAATAGATCTTGGTTCAGTTATTAAACCATTGGGAAATTTTTTATCTTTTTCATCAAAACCTAATAGCATATTAAGAATGTTGAAATATATGTATTTCTTATATTAAAAATATAAATAATTTATGAAAAATTAAATTTTAATATAATAAATTAATAATAAATTATCTCTAGTTTAAAAATAGTTTTTAATATAATTCTTACCAAGTTGTGAATCTGTATTTATTCCACTTCCATATAAAATATTTTTATCATTGGATCTCACAGCAAAAGCAGTAAAACCATAACCACAAGCAATATTTGTTACATCATGCCTCTCTCCAAAAGACAATCTTTTAGGTTTTGGAATAAAAGAAATACCTTTTTCGTACACTGTTGATTTTAATGTACCAAGAGCACCATGATCTGCCATACCCCAAACATATACTCTATGATCTCTTTCATTACTTATTGGATACTGAAAAACTATATTAATATTATAAAAAAACTAAACAACATTTTTTCAATAATAAATATTTATTATTTTAAAAAATTTAAACTCAATATGGATGAATTTTTTATATTTTTTCTTATAATTATTTTTTTACCTGGTAAAGTTTTTGAAATTGGTTTTTTGTTCTCGATTTTATTAAGTTTTATAATTTTACTCGATTTTTGTATTTTATTTTTCAAATTTATTTTTATTGTATTTAACATGATTGTTATGATTTTGCATAAAAAATTCACAGATTTGTTATAAGCGTAAAAAATTTATGCTTTAAATAAATTTTATTAATTAATCAAATTATTAATTGTTTGATAAATTTTATAAGTTAGAAAGAAATGTAATTTCAATCATCTTTAGAATACAGATATACTATGAAACTCGTTAATAGCAGGCTCGATTTTCTCGTTTCTTTTAAACTTCCTTTTCGAGAAACTAAAGCTTTTCTTTCATGTATAACGACTATATATCGATACTTAAACGCGGACAATATGAATAATGAGATTATATCACATTTTGTTAAAATCGACATATGTACATTATAACTGCATATATTAATTTATTTCATAAAAATAATAAAAAATTAAATAATTTGAATAAAACTTGAATTTTTATTATATTTAAATTTCCTTTTTATAAAATATATATAATCATAATAAAATATTTGATAAGTAAGAAAATATGTTTTAGATAAAATTTTTAATTTTTTTAATTTTTATAAATTTTATTTTTTTAATTTTTATTAATAATATGATAATTAAAATATAAAAATGAACAAATGATACAGAATTATTTTTTAATTAACAAAAACTTTAATGTTTAAAGAATAAATTATAATAAATATTGCGATATAGAAATAAATAAAATTAGAACATTTCTACTGGCGTATTTACATGATAAGAGTCAAAGAAGAATACTATGCTTATTTCTCGTGATGCACTTATATCGCGGATGAAAATAGATTTTTAGTTGTAAAGTCACACAGATGTTCTAGATATAATTCGTGGTAATTCTACGAGTGAATTGGCAGCCATTTTTAAACTGCTTATTTAGTATAATAAAATAGAAAGGATATGAATAATGAAAAATTGGATCACAAGATAGTAATATGTAAACGTGTGAGATTAAATGTAACGTGATCGATTGTGAAGAAAGAAAAAGACAATTCCGCATTTGTCGAAGAGTGAATATTCGTTTCGAGTGGACGGTGCTCGAGCGAATGCACTTCTTCCCCGTGAAATTGATGAAATGGTGAACTGTCAACACCTCTATAAGATGAGAATATGAATATAATTTGAATTACCATAAAGAATAAAAATCGGTCTGTTTGAAAGTTAATTGTGACAATTGTAATAGGGAGAAATAGTTCGAAGCCGAAAGGCCCCGGCTAAGAGCGATGTCGGTTTTAACATGCAAGAAAACAACGAATGCAAAGATCGTGGGTCTCGAATGCTAAGTTCCTATAATAATGGCAGATAATGTACACAGAAAATCCCATAAGCTATCGGATGGTAGTAGAAAAATATCGAATCCAGTGCATCGTACAACTACTGAGACGATTCGGTTAGGAGAGCCAGAGAAACTGTATCAGCCGGTTAGTTTGACTACTTCGAGCAACGTGACGGCCAGTAACCAGTGTCGGAAAAAGACATCGTCTTTCCAGATTACAAGCGTTACTGTTGGTTCTCGTATGAGCAATGATGCCGGTGAAGATTCAAATGATGATCTTGATGAATCGCATACGGAGGACAATTCGGTCGAACATTCGCGTATCACCGACATTGATATTGAAACGCCTAGCTATTCAGAAGATACTTTCTCCAAAGAGGATGTATTTTTTAATACCAGTAATGCTGCCCTCAGCACTGCTCCGGTGATTCCTACAAGTTCTCAGTATGGTTTGGCAATTGTTCCCTCTGAAGGAAATAATGTCAGTAATTCGGTAAATGATAGCAATATCAATACCTTGGATATTACATCTGTTACCGACAACAACATTATCAATTTACTTTCAAGTAATGTCAAACAAGATGCAGATTTACGTGAAGTACATTCACATGGTAGAAATGAGAGATTCAAAGTTGTTAAGATTGAAAGTACTGAACCATTTAAAAGGGGCAGATGGACTTGCATGGATTATTTGGATCATACATCAGTCAATCAACCAACAGCAATCAGTACACCAAAAGTATCAGATCCA
This sequence comes from Apis laboriosa, assembly GCF_014066325.1. Lineage (NCBI taxonomy): Eukaryota > Metazoa > Arthropoda > Insecta > Hymenoptera > Apidae > Apis > Apis laboriosa. The sequence goes on from NW_025223857.1 coordinate 1,227,344, forward strand.
AATGAGGTATGCATATCATATGGAGTAACAGATAGTGGAATTGTTATACCTGATGCACCTAAACAATCAATTGTATCAGAAGATAAAGGTATGGGCATTGATACTAATGGACAAGTATCTGCACATGCAGATGTGCATACATCAATTGGTGTACCAAATAATTCTACATCAGTTTCAAGTGCTAATTATGCAGTAAGCAATTCAATTCCTCCCAATGCACAGCATAATCCAACGCAAGTTCAAACACAAACTAATGTTCAGGCACCTTCGCAAATTCCTCAATATTTTCAATCTTCAGCTCAACAATTGGCATCTCAACAACAACAGCAAAGTGGCCAGGGTTCCACATTACCTTCTAATCTACAGCCAACTCATCCCAATAATTTGACTCAACCTCAAAGTATGCCCCAAGGTTCTATTCCTATTATAACACAAACTGGTAGTAGCAATGTAACATCTCAACAAAATATACCTCATTCAAAAGAAGATACATATGTGACAGTGAGCACACAAAATCAATCATTACCAGTCCAAAATGTTTGTCAACCTTCTGTGCAGCAAACACCTGTACCAACATCACAGGCACCTAATATTCTAGTTTCGCAACAACAACAACAGCAACAACAACATCCTCAAAATCAACAGCAACAACAACCACAGCAGCAGCAACAACCTCAACAATCAATACCTAATCCAAAAACAATGACTCAAATATCTGAGCCATTGACTGCCATACAAGGAATGCAGAGCATCCAAAATATTCATAAAGTTCCTCAAACAGGTGCACAACAAACATCATCAACTATTCATGCTCCTGGTGCACCAGTACAATCTCAAGTGATACCATCATCTCAAATACAATCAACAACTTCTGGTAGTAATACTCAAGTACAAATGGCACAAGTATCAGCTAGCTGCCAAAATGTTGTAGGTGGTATGCAACAGGGAAATATGACATTTCATCAACCGGATCCGGAGCAAGATTCTATTTCAGGGATTGTAGCTGGTTCCACTACCCAATCTGCTGATACTACTCTTTTAGAATCATTAACCGAAGTGACTCAAGGCAGTGATGAACATCATACCCTCGAAGATAATGAAAGGTACATTTTATTTAATATGTCTTAAATTATTGAAATCATACATATTCACGGATAGTTTTCATATATACCATCTTTAGTATTATTAACTAAAAGAGTATTTAATAGAAATTTCTCCTTTTAGAAACAGAAAACTAATTTTTAACAAGATTGTGAATTTAATTGCTACAGCATCTACATGTTTCAGCATCTTCATAAATAAATTTTCGCATGTAATTTTTATTGCAGTATGTCGGGGACTAGCGCTGTAGCAATTGATAATAAGATTGAGCAAGCCATGGTAAGCTACATATATTTTACCATAGGGATAATTATTCAATAATAGAAAATAATGTTGAAATTAATAGAATATTTTCTTGTAGGATCTTGTTAAGAGTCATTTGATGTTTGCTGTACGAGAAGAAGTTGAAGTACTCAAGGAAAAAATAGCTGAGCTTATGGATCGTATAAATCAATTGGAAGCTGAAAATTCAATTCTGAAAGCACACGCGACTCCAGAAACATTGGCTCAATTGAACCAATCAACAGCAAAATTACCCCAAAACAATTCAGGAAGTGGTCAATAGGTAACCATTGTACATAAGTTTCTATTAATACTTTGTCAAGTACATAACGGATAATATAATTATTGTATATACCTTTACGATTTTTAGAAATTTATAAACAATGAGATTTATTATATTATACATATTAGCATTAGTAATCTTTTTTTTAAGTAAATTAAAGATAATAGATTATTTTTTACTATTTCAGTTTACTGTTTAGGAAATATATATATAAATAATAATTTAAATCTGTAAATTCAATTTTCTTTCAAAATGATAATCATTTTGGATATATATATATATTGTTACGATCTTAGACAGAAACAAGGACATATATTGAGTGCATGCCAAGATTAAGCAGCATAAGTAATGGAGTTGATATTGTTTTATGATAGATTCAAGATTTTGAACATGTTAAAAAAAAAAAAAAGAAAGTATATAACAATATGAAATAGGCAGCTAGACATTCCTAGATTATTTTTCCTATTACCTTTGCATTTGGCCAATTTCATCCACCATAAATTTGATTTAAAAAAAGAAAATTCAACTTAAGAATTTAATGCTTGAAAGATATTTGTACTATTTTAAATTACTTGTGATTTTATGTTGATATTTTGTTATCATTTTCATTCACAAAAATAATTTTTACATTCGCAAAACTATGTAATTTTCATTATTATTAAATATCAATCTCTCATATTTTGTAATTTGTTGTCGTGTTGTAGTCTGATTTTTAAAATGATATGTATTATATATAATCAACGACATGCTGAAATCCAGGGAAACAATTACTGGTATGCATTAAAAAAAATCTACAACTTCCTGTCAACATTTTATGTTACATCTTAACATGCCTAATAAAAAATTTTTAATTGTATAATAATTTGTTAAAATTCCTAACAAAAAATGTATTGGTATGATACAATATATACAAGTGGCAGAAATTTTAAAACAATTATTTCTGATGATACGGGATTGCTATTAATCGATTTTCTTTTGTAATTTTTAAGAATGTTTTTATTCGATTACTATAATGACTAAAGATGACACTTTAATATAAAATCTTATTATGATGGAAACCACGTCTTTTTGTTCAATAAAAGAAATCAGAATTCATAATTACACCTTACAAATTTATAAATGTTATAAATTTTTTTAGGAAGGAAAAAAATAACAACATACAACTTCTTTTTCGTTTCTTATATCATTATCGATAATGTGACTTCTTTTTAGAGCTATTACGCACAAACATGGTCACATAGTATATATAATATACATAATGTATATATAATATCCATTATATTATATATATCTTATGTATACATATAATTATATATATATATATATTTATATATATAGAATCTATATATTCATACAAATCCGAAATTTTTTGTTTGAATAGCAAGTAGTAGTTTATGTCTTAATATGTGACGAGAACTGTACAATGGAAGATATAGTCGGGAAATACATGTATTTGCAGTTGGTAAATGATCATCTGCTGGTCGTAATGTCACACTCGGCATTGGTTGAAAACCATCTTCACTTGCCGGTAATGCTGGAGATCCTGTCCAGAAATATACCTAAAAAAGAAATAAAGAATACATCATTTCTAAAAAGTATAGCAATTTGTTTAAGAGAAAAATTTTTTTTACTATTATAGAATCTAATTGTAATCTCTTACCAAGTCTTGTCGTTCTGAATGAGACATTTTTTCGACAATAGACCATAACCATCGTTTAAATTTAGCTAATCTATCGGCAGGTTCTCCTGATTCATCATTGAAGGAAGTATATGATATCAAAACAGAAACATTAATATCACCGACTCCATTTAAGAGAAGTCTCAAATCTTCAGATGTTAAACCATCGAGTGCTCCTTCGGGTAGTACATCGAACACTCCCTCTCTCATGGCATGCAAAGCTTTGTCTTGTACCTTAATCATACGAACTTCCGCATATTTTCGAACATAATCATAGACATTATTTGCAGTTACTTCTATATCACGCCCATTAGAAATAAGTTCAATCGATCCGCCTCCTTCTTCGGGACATAAATCAATACTAAAATAATGAAATGCATATTATATATCGTAGAAATCAAATATAAGATATTAAAGAGAATAAAGGATTTAGAGCATGAATTTACCTGAATGTAAGATCAAGAGCAGAAAATAAACTGTTACTATCCTTAGTTTCGGAATCAATAACAAGTTGTCTTAGGCTTTCATAAATTACAGAATCAAAAAATGCAAGATCATGAAAACGAATTGGTCTTCCTAAAATATATTTGATCACGTGACGATTTAAAAATATTGGACACAACTCATTTTGTAAAAGACACAATCCTATAAGTCTAAAAAATTTATTTAATTTCATTAATTAATGGTTTATAATTATTTTTATTATATTATAATAATGATAACTTGATTAACTATTTCTGTACTAACCTGCCTACATTTCTGAATGCGTTCAATCGTTCATAACTGGCCTTTCCTTGTCGCGGAGTATAAAAACCTCTTTTTCCCGGAGAATAAAAAAGAGGAGCATTATCTTCAGTATCATCCAAGATACTATTCTCAATTTTTTTCTTATTAGCTCCGCAACGTGCAATCAAACTGAATACATCGAGATCCAACAACGCTTCTTTTGCCGATTCCTGACTATGACTACGTATTATTTCAAATGCTTCCTCTACTTTTTGCTGCAGAGCATCTTCTGAAGCTAGTAACATCAACAGCTGTGCAGGAGGCAGCTCTAACAGCATACCAGTTATTTTAGCAGCTAATGCGGGTTGCAATGCATAAACCTGTAAAAGGTAACAATAGTCTGGTAATATGTGGTAATTATTATTATTATTATTGTTGTTGTTATTATTATTATTATTATTATTATTATTGAATACTTTTGAATATAGTCTGTCTCCAAATTGTAGTTGATGCATAGTCAAATGATCGTTATTTGGATGACTAACAGGTAATGGATGAGAATTGGAGGATGAACTACCAGCTCCAGAATTACTAGTTCCTTCAACAGAACTGGATGGATGAAAAACACGAGCTTCAAAAGATAATGTTCTACGTGTCTCTCGACATTTTCCAGAAGATCGAGGATTCTGTAATGAGATAGCTCCCGTAAACAAAGAAAAACAAATTAATTTTTTTTTCTTTTTTTATATGTATTATATTTACTTGTCGCCTTAAATCATGATCACGATCTCTACTTTTTAGCTTTCGAAGAACATTATATTGTGTATATTTTGATCCCACTTGTGCAGCTTCCAGGTTAGGCAGTTTTTCGTTTGCAAGCAATGCCTTTAAAAATATATATATATTTACATTTTTAAAATAAAAAACTAAAATAATTTCTATTATGATATAACAAACCTCTGCAATTGCAGTATAAAAACTTCTAGTTACTCCAGTGCCTTCTCCAGGTTCATCTTTGAAAGTCACTTTAACACGATGCACTGCTAATGGCGGTGCATTAGTAGCACGCCTATTATATAAATTATAATGTGTATTTAATTCTTTCATTGTTTGCACTAATAATTGTGTTCTGTCTCGTTCGACCTTGAACAAAAAATTTGTTTATATTATATATATATATATATATATGCAATATATTTCGTGTGTTTAAAATACCAATTAATTACTTTTAACAAATTAATGTCTCTTTGTTGTGCATTCCGAAGTTTTTCCATATCTCTTCGGAATTTCGCTTCTTTTACTTGAAAACCTCCTAATTCGGATACGACTGAACCAGCTTCTAATCCAACATCTTCCATGAAAACTCGTCCAAACAGATCAAGAGATAAACTCCAACGACCCAATAAAATGTTATGAGATATATTGGTTCCAATAGATGAAACTGGATTTGTTTCAACTGTTTCATGCGATATAGATGTTTCTTGATTCGAACTAGAAGTGTCCATTTCTTCTGTTGTATTTTCAATTGTTTCATTTGATGTAGACATCATTTCTGATGCACTAGTTTTATTTGAACTTGGTTCCTTTAAAATTAAAATAAAACATTATATTTTAATACATTAGTGATGCTTACAGATTTTTTTATGTGTTTGTAATAATTTATAATTCGTTTTTTTATTGCAAACTAAATTACATATATTTACCGAAACGGTTCCAGCTCTAACAATAACACTTCTATTTATTTTACATATATCTTTATTAGATTTGATATTTCCTGTTGCTTGATCGCTTTGATTATTAGTAGAAACTATAATTGGAGCTCGATCAATTTGTTCCGCGACAAGTGTGTGATTAAATGATTTTGCCTTTTCCTATAATATGGAAAATAAATCCACATATTTCATTTTTTAAAAAATTCATTTCATTTTTTAATAAATAATTGTATCTCATAAAAGATTTAGTGAACATGTAAAAATTATCATTATAAAAATAATATAAAAATAAAATTCTTTACAATATAATAAAATTTAAATTAAAATAAAATTTGCTATTTCTTATCCGAAAATTTCAATACAAAAAAAAGGAAAAAAATGAATAAATTTAATTAATTTAATAAATAAATAAATTTAATTTAATTTTATATATATTGCAGTTTCCTAGGAAATATATATTATATATTATGTAAATGAAATATTACCGTATGTTTAGCAGATGAATCTCCAATTGTTACAGAATTACGTCTTGTATCTGACGATGCAAAAGCAGATCTCTGAATAATTTGGCTAAATGTTGGTGTAGGAGTATTCTGATTATCAGCACCACGTGCAGATAGACTAAGTCTTGTGGGTAATCCTTCTAAAGGATTCTGATTAGGACCTGCGTTTGCTGTTGGTTGTCTTGGTATACCGAAAAGATCTTCTCGCTTTGAATGGGGTTGCAATAAATGTGGTTGGTCAGCTAATGGTAAAGCTTCGCTCATGACAGTGTCAAAAGGATCAAGAGGAGGGCAGCCAAGACACAAAGTAGAATCTGATCGTTGCAAAAAAGGATGCTTTCTTCCTTTTGGTGTACTGCTATTATTACTTCCTGGTCCGCAAATAGGAACCTGAAGTAAATCAGGATAATCGACAGAGTCTGTCTCTAGAGCAGTAGGAACTGGAGAACTATATTCTTCTCCTTCATCATTATCATTTTCATCCTGTGATATATGATTATATTTTTATAACTCATATTAAATTATACATTGATAAGAAAAATATATTATTATGTAATACACACCTGATCATTCCAACTTGAATAATTTGATGGTTCCTTTTGGCTCTCTCCTCGTGATGATATTGGTTCCGATAGTGAACGCATATAATATACTAATGCATCAAAAACATATGCTACATGGCGTAAAGCAGAAACATCTAATACCGGCAAACTGTCCCTATGTTCGGCATTGTGAGCACGCATTAAGGATAGGCAATAAGATAAAAATTCACGCCTCGCCAAATATACATCCCCACCTAAAGATATTAATATTTAATCATTATTCTTATTCTTATTTATATAATATAAAAATATAATCGGAATGCATCTAAATGATTGCCGAAATATATAAACACTATATTATATAAATATAAAAATACTAGATGATACCTTCGCGTTCTCTACTATTTCTTGAAGGTTCGCCAACGCCTGCAAAACCAACGGTGAGTCTTGTAGAAGCTTGTGGTGTGGAGATATTGGAGCTCGTAGCGATACCACTGCGTTGATTCCGACCTGTATTAGATTGTAATGTTAACGATAAAGCTGCTGTATTTAACAGTCCAGAAAAATTTCCTCCTGACAATGATGAAGCATTATTCAATGGATGTTCTGGATGCGTAGGATCTGCACTACGTGTTAAAGATACTCCGAATCTCAATTGTGCTTCTGTGGCATCCATTACCGTGAGTAACCAATCCCATGTGGGTTTTAAATGTCCTTCAAGATACATCTACAATCATCCGAGTTATCATTCATATCATTTCTATTTTATTCTATAAATTTATTTAATCTCAATTATTTTATTAAAATATTATAAAATGTGTGTACCTGTAAGTTGAGTGCATCTTGATAAGTTATTTCCATTAATCGTGGCAAAGAAGGTGCTAACGTTTTATAATCTTGCATCATAACTAAAAGATCTGCTATCTGCCGAATAACAATTCCAAATGCACGTGCCAAACAAGTCGTACTAGTACCCATAATTATAGGTTCTTGTGCAGCTGCAACTGCAGATGTTGCAGTAGTGCGTCTTAAAGATGCAGAGTCAATAAAAACCAGATTACTGCCACCTGTTACCCGCAGTCCAGCTGTACGCATACTTGAATCGCGATTACGTATTGCCCATTGCATAGAAACAGGAGCAAGATTATTACGATGTAAATGACCAGATGAACCACTGTAATAAAATATTAATGATATAAAAATGACTTTCACAAATATAGTTGAAAAAATTAATATTAATAAAATTAATATAAATAAAATTGTAAAATTCTTTTAATATATCTGTGCTGCATATATATATATATATATATATATATCAATGATAAAGAAAAAGAAAAAATACCTTCGTCGTTCCAACTGATCATCTCCAATTTGAAAATCTTCGTTATCTTGTTCGTCAGTTTCTCCTGCTTCACTTTCATCATCCTCTTGCTGACTTGACTCTCCAGATTCATCCTCCGGAAACAATAAAATGGATCCCATCCCACCATCAGATCCTGCTGTAGCACCAGTTTGTACACTGCGTTGAGCGGATGCTGCATCTTGATTGCTGTGATTATCATCAGAGTCTGATTCTGTTTCCGCTTCCGCCAACAGATCAAGTTCTGTATCGGATTCACCATCTCCCGCCTGTTCTTCACCTACACCTCCGCCATTACTATCAATCTCACCTAGTGGCTGACCAGCAACAGTTCCAGAAACTCCAGATTCTTCATGTTCGCTAATATCGCCATCCACATCCATAGGAACTTCTATTTACACATGAATATTACATAATAAAAAATAATGAAAAAATATTTTTATAATAAAACGAGAATGATAAAATTAAAGCAATTTAAAATTTGATTTTTTATAATCAAGATTTGATGAAATAATTTTAATTCAAAATAATATCTTGAAGAAAATATTTTACAATGAATATAGTAAATCCTTCTGAACAAAAAAATTATTTTCTAAATATTAAATGTTAATAGAAATTATATAATGATTTTTTATATATTAAAAGTTAGATTTATATTCTTCCTTTATGTTAGTTTATAGAACATACCTTCACCAGCTTCTGCCTCATCCATGGCAGAAACATCTCTGGCGATGGTTATATTATTGTTTCCCTGTTGTGTTTGTAAAGTTGCATCCAGAGTTTGAGAGCTGACACCACTATGAGGTATCAATGGTTCTATAGAAAACAATTCTTCAGAACCATTGATTACTTCCATTGCTGAACTAGTTAATGTAAATGGTGCCGTCGGACGAGCAACACCTAATCTTACAGGTGCTATTAATGAATCGGCAGTCTCGCACAGTTCTTCGACAGCTAATTTAATTAATGCTTGGAAAACTTTACGACACTTCATTAGAGGTTGCAATGCTTGACTTGTACTAAAATATGTTTAAAAATATATAAGTAAATATAAAAAATAAAAATTTTTTAATTTGAGATATCTATTTCATTTCACCTTCTTCGTTTTGTTGTATTTGGTGCCATTTCTATTGTAAAAATCACAAATATTCGAGCTACAGATCGAACAAATCGACGTGCAACATTATTTGCTTCTTCTTGTCGCCCGGGTATTGTATCATTTTGTAATTCTCGTATTAAAGTCGTAAGAAGAGTATCGAGCATCTAAAAATAAGTTTTTGCTATATTACAAATTTTTTGTAATATATTTGAAAGTATAAAATCAATGTCTTTTTATACCTCTGCACTACATTTAAATAACAATGAATGAGTAAATTTATCAAGAAGAGCAGTGCCACTTTGACGACATAATTGTCCTTGATCTCCAAATAATTGTTCATTTCCATTCACAGAAACTCCTGACATAATCATGCATTGTACTGCTGGCCAATCATTCAGTAATCTTTCTAAAGCTTTTCGGTTAAAGCGAGGAGGTTCTAAATCATGATCTGGCATATCTGGTACATAAGTATCCAATCCTTTTTATGATTAAAACGTGATTACTTTCTATTTTTTATGTAATTATTCTTCATATATTTAAATGATTAAAAAAATTAAATACCATCAGATGAAGGTCCTTTACGACTCGCAGATGTAGAACGTTGCCGTAATGCAGAACGATACTGTCGTTGCTCTATCAATTGTCTTCCTACAGTCTGAACCAAGAATAATAAAATACTTTCTCCTCTACAAAAAGATTAAAGAGATAATTGATTAATTTCGATCTTTTATAATAATTTTATCAATTTATTATACATTTATATACCGTGAATTTATTTTTGTAACTAGATCAGTGTTCACTACGAGCCGACAAAGAAGTTCATAACGAGCACCTTGATGACCCGCGATGAGTGCACGACATTTACACTTTTCCCAACAATCGCAATAAGCCGTAGGAGAAGTTATTTTTATTCTACAATCATGTCCTCTATGACAGACACGAGCACATTCTGTGCAACAACACAGAGATCCGATCAAACCACAAGTTTTACATTCAAAAATATCTTGATTGATGTGTTGAGTTCCAGTCCATGTAAAACTACAAGTATCATTGCAGCAAGTAACAAATAATGGTGATAAATCTGGATTAGCATCCGCAGGAAGTATCATAGCTGAACATTCCTTCTGATCTCTTCCAACTTTTTGAATAATGTCTAATAAAATGAGTGCTGCATGATATGCTCGAACTGATACAGCAAGCATTAATGGCGTTTGGCCTTGGATATCTCTGTTAACACAAATATTTGAATATTTTTCTCGAATTGCAAAAGTATTTTATTTATTAATATTTTATGTGATTACTTTGCTGTGAGTAGCTCCTTCAGATGTGGTGCTAAAACACTACTTTCGCACATATACTTTAATATAAGTAATGCATTATTTCTTCTTTCAACAGAATCTATTATATAAGTATTATTTGATGTTACTCCAACACCTAAAATATACAAATATTTATTTAGTATTAATGTTGTAAAAATTAAAAATGAAAAAAAATAAAAAGGTATTCAATACTTTTACCTGATTTGTTCATCATGGATATGCTAGCAGTACCAATACTAAGCAAACTATCTTCTTCTCCTGATGTATTATCAAAAGCTTCTGGTGGCCAACTTAAAGTTGGAATTGGTTCTTCAATAGGTGCAGACGGACCATCAACAGTGTTTGAAACTAATTCACGTTCTATACCTTACAAATAAATTAATAAATAAAAAATAAATAATCTATAATTTATGTAAATTACATATGCAAAAAATGTATTTAATACCTTGATCATTTTCTTTGTTTGAAGTTGGTGAACACATACTAATGCAAGCATGTAAAATATTACGATTACCATCACAACGTTCCATTAATATTGATTGAATTTGTGTTGTGTTATTTTCTAAAAAATAATATATATATATACATATATATTATATATATATAATAATATATATCATATATTTTATACATATACCATATTTTTATAAAATCAAAGAATAACTATACTTATACTTACTGTGATCTTGTTCTAAATTGCAAAAAACCTGTTTAATACTTTCATAGTCGCACCTTAATATACGCGGCATTAACAGGAGATTATCAAATGCTAATGCAATAACTGCAACTTGATTTTTCATATTAGTTGAATTGGAACAAGTTGATATAGGAATAGTCGAAGCACCAATACATTGAACTGGAACTAAATCCAACCAATTTGGATCACGAATAGCATCAGCGCAATCTTTTGCTAGTGGATAGATTGTATTATTTCCATCTCTAAGTATCATAGAACACTCGATGTTCTAATATAAAATTATATATAAATTATATTCTTATATTATATTAAAAATAAGATATACTTTTACTTAATGAAAATTACATACTTCTCCTGAGCTTGTCAAGCTAATATTTTGTGGTTGTAGACCCAAAAATGATGATACATCCGATGGAATATAACAATCTTGTACATATCTTCCAGTACTTAAATTATATACAACGTAACTTAATTTGTTTCCACTTTTCACTATTGCATGAATTCCTATAATTAATCGATCATTAATGATATTAATTATTAATCGTTAATTCGTTAACTATAATTTTTTTAAATTTTACCTTGTCCATCAGTAGCAATGCTTAAAATACTATCATGTGATCCTTCAACGATATTCACTCTTCTAGGAGTTCGTTGAAAACAATCTGGAGCTCTTGGATTCATGGATGATTTTATTACCTAAATTTACAATCATAACAAATCTTATGTAATTGTTCTTATGATAATTTATTTTGATAAAATTTAATTTTAATATTTAATTTACCTGTATTTCATCTTTCCTTAACAATCTACAATCAGCTAGCAATTTAATTAATTCTTCAGTTGTTAAATCTTTAAAATCTGATGTACTGAAATCTTTTTCTTTAATTTCTTTTTCTTTTGAATCTTTTGAAAAGAATTTTACAGCAACATAACAACCATCCACTTTTATAACTTTGCCTGCATATATAAAAGATATTAATTAATATAATATATAATATAAATTATATAACATTTTATTCATTCTTTATTCTTTTTTTTTTTTAATGATTAAAATATACCAATAGGAACTGTTTTTACATCTTCTACAAAAACAACATCTTTTAACTGCCATTCTTCTTCATCTTTTCGTTCCGATTCTCCTTCATTTCGAGGTGCAACGCGTTTTTGTCTCTCTATAAAATTAATAAATATGTAAATTAATATATATATATATATATTATAAATTAAGGTAAATAATTTAAATAAGTAAGTGATATTACTATGACTTGTTGTGATACTGCCAGTATCACTACATGTACTTGAAGCTGGTGAAGGTGGTGGAGGCATATCAAGTCGATCAGCAGTTTCTTTGTGATTTGTCTTATTAATATTACCATTATTTCCATTTGTTTCCCGTTTTTCTATATTAACACTGGATAAATGAGTTCCAGCTGGTAATATTTTAAATCTATAAGTGCTATCCAAATTCCAAGCTGCTCCTAGTAATTGTCCTACTTTTGGAATTCCATTAGCAATGGTAAATCCTTGAAAATACATCAATTTATAGAAAAATATATATATAAAATATCATTTTTAATATTATATTTTTTTTAATTATATTGTATTAAAACTTAGATACAATATTGGATTTAAATTTTTTTAGATACAATATAATATTTAATAAATTACCTATTGCTCCAGGATGATATATAGGACTATTTTTCATACAAACATGTGCACCATAACTAATATCATTTGATGATACTGTGGATGATCTATGTTTTCGTGATTTAGCCTTATATTTTTCCCATAATTTTTTACGTTGTGCAAAAGGTAATACACCCCTATATAATAAGATTACATTTAACAATTTTTTGAAATAAAAATAATTAAAAAGAATAATTTTTCATCTTACCACCAATATAATGCACCACTTTCGAGTTTAGCAACAGTATATAGAGCACATGTATGAAGAGACACAATTTTATCCAATGTAAATTCTGTGAAAGTTTGAGCAGGATGTTCAAGACGAGAAGCAACATGCCCTACAAGTTCATCAAGCCAAGTAGCTACTTTGCCAGACTCAGTACTAATGGAACATCGAATAGCTGTTGCAGATATATTAACTATTTTTTCAGTTGTTACTGCTAACCATGGAGCTTTTGGATGATGTATATTTGGATTCTATAATAAATGTTAGTTTTGTTTTTTATAATCATTATCGATATAAAATATATCAAAATAAAATATTGAAATAAAATTTATTTTAATATATTATTTTAATAATCACCTCTGGATGTTTATATGGTTCAGATTCTGACCATTTCCATTGATACAATTGTCCTCCAGCAGAAACAGCAATTAATTCACTATAAAGTGAAGCAATTTGTATAAAACGAGGAGCAAGATCGCTACTGCGTTCATGCCACCATTCTAATTCTTCTGATATCCATAATGGACTCTGAGAAGCTAGTTCTTTCTTTTTATTATCTAAGTAATTTTTTGGACATAAATTAAAGTATTAACAATTAAGATACAAACTTATTGAAAAAAGAAATAATTTTCAAAAATTTTAATTTTACCAGAATCTTTATCCCAAGAATCCTTAAGTGCTGATTCCAGCCAACGTCTTGGACCACAATATTGACGATCTCTCCATTTACTAAAATTATCTCGGTCTCGATCTCGTTCAGAAGTACGTTCACCTTCTCTATCATTACCTATTCTACGGGAAGAACTACCTCGACTAGAAAAATATAAAAATTAAAGATATATTTTTTCTTCTAAATAAAAATAAAGCAATTAAAAAATCATTACTTTCTCATTCCTGTATATCCAAACATATCTTCAGGAAACATAGAATCTGCATCAATTATTACAGAATGTTCATTGCTAAATCCACCATCTAATAACGAAATTAGATCTTCTGGAACGTAAGTATCTGCTGCATCTTCGGCATCATCACCTTCTTCATCATCTCGTGACAGTAAATTATTTACTGCTAAATTTACATCTAAATTTGTACGCTATAAAAAATATATTAATAAAACTCCAATTAAATTTCAATTTTAATAATATAATGAAAAATATATCAATCAAACAAACCTGTAATTCTCTAATAATAAGATTACGACTTTTTCCTTGCAATACCACTTGAGCCTGTGTAATAAGATCTTCTGGTACAAATGGAGCAGGTACAGATGCGATAGGACGCGAACTGCTACCACTTCCTCCGCCCATAATTACACCTGGAGGACCTATTCTACCTCCACTGCTGTTTCCTCCACTACTACTACCTCCACGAATTGCAGAACTACCACGCATAATTCTGGCACGTGATCTAGACATTCCTGCTCTATTTCCACTTCCACTACTTCCAGTACCGCCATTTGGTGCTGAATTAGAGTTATCAACATGGTTTTTATTTGTGCTACAACAATGAAAAAATAAAGTATGAAATTACAATAATATAATAAATGTTATTTGCAATAAATTAAAAATGACTCACTTTCTATTTGGCTCATTTTTGCTCAAATCTAATCTATCTGACAATACTGTAAATGCAACTCTGCAAATTTTATGGTCTTCTGTAAGAAGAGCAATATGTGTTGGACCAACCACAATATGTTTTACTGGAACCTTCAATCCACTAAATGCTGGTAGTGTTACAAATCCATATCTGTTGATTTTTTCTGCCACTTCCTTCAATCTGAAAAAATTTAAAATATATAAAAAAATTATTATTATTATCCCAAGTTGAATTAATCGTTATATATATGTATACATAGACAGTTCAAAATATATATTTTGAGTAAAATTAAATTTTAAGTAGAATATCTTTCTTATTTTTTGTTTGAAAATTTTTCAATATACACATACATAAATAAGATAAAGAAATATTCATATAAATAAATGTTGATTTTTATATTGTAAAATATATATATATTAAATATTATAACAAATATTTAAAAAATAAATTTTCTCAGTTGGATTATATATACACATATATATATATATATTATATATGTCTAAAATACTTATATAATAATATAAATAGAAATATAAATATATAAATATAAAATAAAATTTTTATAAATTTAAGTAAATATTATCATTACTTAGATATAATTATATATTACTTAATTTCGGATATAAAAGAAGAACTATTGAACACATATCAAAGAAGAACTATTGAAATATTTTGTAATGAAAAATTAAAAATATTATATAAATAACAAATGAAAGGAATAAGAAAAAAAAAGGCATAAAATAAAATTACATAAAAATGATTTTTCAAATAATATATATATCATATAATAAAAAAAAGATACAATATTAAAAATAGAATAAAATGATTTTTTTAATATCTGTGTGTGTGTGTGTGTGTGTGTGTGTGTGTGTGTGTGTGTGTGTGCCACATATATACACATATATTTATGTACATTACTTTAGTATCTATATAGATATATATATATCTCGCGTGCACACATATCCATATATATAATCCATATATATATATATACACATGTATCATACATATTTCTTATACATACTATGCATATGAATATATATAATCTTTTAGATTGAATACTGAAAAAGATAATTACTAAATTAATATTTCCGATATTTTTTTGTATTTTTTTATTTACAATGATTGGTACATATGTATCATTTAATAGAAATATAATGATGTGACAACAAACTTTAACTTTTAAATGATATATGTTATACCGCTAAATTATTAGTCATTGCAAAGGCTAGAAAGTTTTAGATTTTAGATTCGAAGAAAAAACATAGAAAATGTATGCTAATTGATATGAGTAAGCATATTTAAAAATGAACAATGAACAGATCTTTTCAATACGGAGAGAAGCAGACATACTAGATATATTAATGAAAAACCGATAACAGATATGTTTCCTTACCTATCGTTTAATTGATCATCTGTTCCAGGTAACGGATGTACGACAAAGTGTATCGATGTCATTTTATTATAATACGTGAACGTATTTAAGACCAAAATGTCGTTTTAATAATTCTGTACACACAATTTCACCACACCATCGAAATGATATTCAGCCATGTTTCTGAAGAAACAACCAGTTACGTGTTCTTGAACGCAAGCGAACCGAACTATATTATTACGTATTCATAAATGCATTAAAAAATCTCACTAATACAGATTCGGCAATACGCATAAATGATTAAAAAACACGAATAAATCAAAATATTCCAAAAATGTGCATCCGTCTTTATGGAATTGCTACCGATCGTCCAGATGCTTCTATTACGTTACTGCATTGGTGATACAAAAGGCAGACATATACATATCATGGCGGCTCTCAATTAATAGCAACTAAATTATTGTATTATCAATATTAGATTTTTTAATATAAATAATTTGAAGAATTTTTCTCAATATTAAATATATTTTATATTCATTTTCAATTAATATTATTAACAAAAATATAAAAATATTTTAGTTTATATATTTATATATTTATCGTTAATTAATATTTAGCTATATCTTTATAGCTATGTGCACTCGTAGTTCCATTATATTTTTTTCAGTTATATACAATATTTAATTAAATTATATTTTAATAATTATAAAATTATAAATATATTGCATATATATATATAGGTTAAATATTTTTAATATTTAAAAAAAATGTTTGTATTAATAATGTTTGCATATGAATATAAGGAAAAAGAAATATAAAGGAAATAGAAACAAATATAGAAATATAAATATATTTTAATTTTCTAATTTTTAATAAAAATATAAATGAAACTGTTGATATTATAAAGAAATTATTCAATATATATTCAAAGAATATTTTGTTGGAAAACCACACAAAAAAAATTTGAAATATTTTTAAATAATTTCATCAGTATTTAATTAGACTCAATATAAAATTTTTAAAAAATTTAATTATATATATTAAATGAATTAGTTATGAATAAAGATATTATATTTTAACATTTTTTGTGCAATTTGTTTATAAAACAATATGAAAAGAAGACCAAATGAAAAAAATTTTAATTTCCTTTTCAAAATCTTTTTTTTTAATTTTACACATTGAATTTATTTGTACAATATACTTATAATCATAATCTTATTGATATTTGGAAAAAAAAACAAATATATTACATATTTTAAAAATAATAAATATACTAATAAATTATGCACTTTTATGCAATATGAACATATTATGAAAATATATACAATCTTTGTTGATTTATAAAATGTTTACATTATTTTTTATATTATATAATCCGTGCAAAATAAATATTTGGCATCCGATATATATTTTGTTAGGCTCTATTCTTTAGCATTTTAATGTCAATATCAATATTTTAAATATGTACAGAAATTAGTTACTAAAATTTGCTTATTTTTTCGTACATTAGTTCAAATGATATACTTATATATGATTATAAAATATGATTGTACAGTAATTTATATTGATAATTATCTTTTGATATATAAGGATAACTTTATAATCCTAAAAATAACAAATTTTTAATTTATATTTTAATTATATAAATAATATAATTGTATTATTTGAACATATTAGAAAAATATAATAATAAACTATCGTGTTTTAATAAGTATATCTACAATATAATTTACTTTTATATTTATAATATTATAATATTTATACTTATATAAATTTATATATAAATCAAAATTCAACATAAAATTTATAACATTTCCATAGCTTAAGCTACAGAACTAAATTTGTATATTTGAAAGTAATCATTAAGTCATAAGAATTAATATCCATCATTCAGGCTTCTCTTTCAATACATATTGCATTAGAAACCATAAAAAAAGAAAAGAAAGTGACAGTTCTTACTTATTTTTCAATCACATATTCACATCTATTTCTTTAAAATTTTCAATCAAATTCATACCTAAACTGTACACTATACAAACTGTTCAGTACTGGTTACACTAAGATCAAGTAAACGCCATGCAGCTTTTGAATTAAGTTCTGTAGGATCACGACACAATACCCAAATATAATTAACACGCATTACTTTTTCAGGATCTCCTTCAATAACATTCTTTTTAGCATCTCTCACACACATAATTTGTTGGCACTGAAAACTAATTATTAAAACTGGTCCTTGTTCCATTACTTTGCCCATTATTAAATCTACGTTGTTAATATCTGAAATTAAATATTTTATTCTATGTGAAATAATTATATGGAGTAAAATATTTATATGAAACATAAAATATACCTAAAATTTTATTATCTAATTGATATCCCAATTTTTCTACTTGTATTAATGGTTGTGCTATTAATTTATATGGAGCTTCATGACACCAGTCTTTTAAAATTTCAAGATTTCCCCTAACCATAGCTTCTAGAATATTTGGAATAATATCTGTTTCACAATATTTTAAAAATTGTATTCTATCAAAGTTAGGATCTAGTTTACAAATTTCTGTTAGTGTTTCTGATAAATCTGTCTTTTGAAATAGTCCACCGACTATATCTGTAACTTTTTCTGTCAATAATCTGGAGGCACGAATTACAGGATTATCCGATTCTTCGTATTTGATTTTCCATTCTAATACTTTATTCACATATGGATTTTTATCCTTGAAAAAATATAATTATTATAAATATCAACAATTCTATAAATTTAATTTAAATTAAATGACATACCTTAAAATTCTGCCATGATTGATAAAATTTAGAATCTTTATGTAATTCAACACCTGTGGCCTCTGCATTTGGTTGAACAATTTTGCTATCTACTGATTCTATTACATCTTTTCTTTTTCTTAATTTTTTAGGTGGAACATACACTTTTCCTACAATATTGATTCAAACAAAAATATATTACTGTATATTTATATATATATGTATATTATTTATATATATATATATATATATTATATTATTTATATTATTTATATATGTAATATGTATATGTATTATTTATATGTATTATTTATATATGTAAATTCTCTAATTATAATTACCATGCATTCCTTGATGATCTAATTCTTCTCGCACAGCTTCTACAGTTTGTGATATTGTTTGAAATGCACTTGTTTTACCTAAAGCCTGACTTTTTTCAGATATTGTCTCTGCTGCTCCTTTTGCAGATTTTGATATTTCCTCACTTAGCTGACCAGCTTTTTTACCTAATTCAGTTTTACTTGCTTCTTCAAGAACTTCTTGTACCTATACATTTGATTAATATGTATAATACTTTTAAATTTTATTATAATAAAATATTTTTTTTCATTTGTACTTTTTCCTTTAAAGATTCTAATTTCTCTTTCAGAGCCTCTGATCCTTTAGTAGCTTCAGATTCAACTGCTTGAAATTTTTGTCTGGCAGATCTCAATGCTTCTGATTGTTCCAATTTCTCTGCTTCTTCTCTAAACTTTTTCAAAGATTCTTTCATCTCTTTATTTTTTTGCATTTCTTGTTTGATATTCTCAAGAAATTGAGAAAAAAAACTGGGTCTCCTTGCTGGATTTGAATAGAATCTGATCTAAAGAGATAGAATGTAATTAATCAAATTAATAAATTTTTTTTAAAAACATTTTGAAAAGAAACTCACTGATAAACTTTGTACATTTGTGATTTGAGATAATTGTGATCGTAGCAAAACATTGTAAATACATATTGTTGAGCCATCTCTGGGAAGTTTTTTTTTAGATCGAGTAGATCTTGATATACCTATAAGGCTGGCTCTACAGATAGAAAAGTTCTGAAACTAAAAACAAAAAAATAAATATTTTTAATATATGTAAGAAATAAATTTTTATATAGAAAAAACATTTTGTGATAATTTTACAAATATAAAAATTTTATAAATGTAATAATTTATTTTACAAATATATATTCATAAAAAAGTTCATAAACAATATCTAATTGCATAATAATTATTATTGTACAATAATTATCATTTTATACAAATTCTATTTTTTTATATATAATTAATTAATTCATTGCTATTTTTTTATGAAGTTCGAAACATCGATCGATAGGTTAATTCTGAGAAATTGAAATTTTATGATGCAATTAGACGAAAAGTATGAAAGTTACTCGAAATAACATAACCTATATGTGATAAAAAAATGCAATCAATTTATAAATAAAATATTTATGAACTCATATTAATATGGAAGAAAAAGAACATATAAATTTATTTCATGATTTCATATAAATAAAATATAGAAGTTCAGTTAGCAATTATAATTATTTACCATTTTACGAACGATTTATCTGCAACATCAAAAATCTTCATAAAATATGTTGCGGCTAATGGGAAGGACATCTATCAACAAAAATTAAAACAAATCATAAACATATCTGTGATCTCTTACTCGATAATCTTAAAGCTTGGCAAGATCGAGCGCCATTTCGTTCTATTAATACGAAATATTAATACGAATATTAATATGAAATAAAAAATGATAGAGACACAAAATTTAATGGATTTGTAAGAATTTTTGATTATATAATATTTGATGGAACTTTGTATTCTTTTTTTTGAAATATTGATTGCAAATAATCAAAGTGCTCGATATGCATTCTGTTGATTTTAAATTCAAGAATTACATTCAATTTAATAAAAAAATAATAAAATCAATTTTATTGATTATATTTATTATTAAAATCAATAATTTTTTTGATACATTCCTTTATAAATATTGTAGTGTCTGTTATTATAGATCACATTTATAGATATTAAAACTATCATTTGAAAGCATAAATAAACATACCAAACAACTATAGAAAAGAAAAAAAGAAATAGTAACATAGATAAACAACATAGATAACATAGATAACATAGATAAAGTAAAAATATTAAAATCAACATTATTTTCAAAAAATCACAAATAAAATACAAAAAGAATAAAAATAAAATAACAATTAACCGTTAAGGATATCTTTCGAATACAAGATATTTTTTCAAAGATAGATAAATTAGAGTAAGAAACTAGGGCCATCTTTCTAATAATATTGAAAAAATATATTATTCAAGATTTGGCGCTGACGGTCAATTCTTACATTATTTATATTCTTATTTTAAGTATTGATATATTAAATATTATGTTTATTTCTATTTCATAGTATTGATAATGATATAGATATTTCAATATCTATTTGTACATTTCAAATAAAAATATATTAATTTATAATTTATGAAATAATATTATTTGTTACTTAGATTCAATAGATCTTTAAGATTTTTTAAGATTTTTTAAGATTTACGTTAATATTTTCATATTAATAATTAAAAATGTCTAATAATATAAATGAAATAATTAAAGATAAATTTATACAAATGAAATATAAATGAAGAATAAACATATTAAATCCTTTTTTTTTCCATTAATTCAATTATAATTACATACAATATATATTTAAAATATTTATATATATTTTATCCTTATTATTTACAAATATATTTAAAATATTAAAATAATAATAATAATAATAATAATAATAATAATAATATTAATATTAAATATACAATAATAAAAATATTAAATATACAAAATTC
The DNA here is from genome assembly GCF_014066325.1 of Apis laboriosa. Classification (NCBI taxonomy): domain Eukaryota; kingdom Metazoa; phylum Arthropoda; class Insecta; order Hymenoptera; family Apidae; genus Apis; species Apis laboriosa. The sequence continues at coordinate 1,249,173 of NW_025223857.1, forward strand.
TTTAATAATTCATTAATTAACTGTTTCCTTTTAATCCTGGTATTCTATATAAAAATTCTCCATCATCATCATAATAACAATCCTTTATCCTATATGTCATACCTTGTTTATAAACATTTTGGGGAATTTTTATACGTTTTGAATATTCAAAATTTGTATCCATAAATGAATTTCGTTCTTTTATATATGTATCTAAAGTTATGTCATTTAATTTAGTTGCTAATTTAAATTCATTTGTCTTAATATTTTGAATATTATCTTTATCAGATAGAGTCTTTGTCATACTAATGCTTTTTTTTTCAATAATAGAATCTTCTTTAATATTGTTCATTATATTAAAACTTGTATCTTCTGAATTTTTAGATTCTACATATTTTTTATAAATATTCATAAGTGCTATTTTTTCTTCATGAGATATTTCATTCGGATTATTTAATTTGTTTTTCATAAATTCTTCAAACAATAATGTTTTCTCTTTTGTATTATACTTTTCTGTCTTATATATATTCATAGAATTATTTGTTTCCTTGAATAATTTTATATCTTTCTTCTCTGTTATATTAAAGTTCTTTTTATCTTTATTTATATTATTCTGTGATGAAATCAATAATTTATTTTCTATGATTGATTTTTTATCAGTAGAGTTTTTTATGATATTAGAAAAAAATGAATTTTTGGGTTTTGGAAGTTTTATTTCTGGAGGTATAAAATTTTTCATTAAAGTTTCCTTATCACATAATTGAATTTTTCTATTTTTAAATTTCATTAAATGTTGTTTTAAGGTATCATTTACTACCAATTTTCCAGTTTTTAATTGTTTCCAATTTTCTATAACCTTATTATCATATTGTAGAATTCTTTCTACTGATTTTGGTATCCATTTTATTTTCAAGATTTTTTTTATGGTTTCAGGTAAAGCTGGAAAACTTTCACTAAGTTTCTCAGGTGTCCATTCTTCAGGATTATTTTCATATAGTTTTTTTATTTGATCCTTTTCAACATATGTAAGAAAATTTGGTTCTATTTCTTTAAAAACTTTATTTTTAACAATACAACGTTTTAGTTGTTCTTGGATTCTCTTACTTTCTCTAAAAATTATATTAAAAATTTATTTTAAAAAATTGATAATATATAAAATAAAATTCAATGTTACTTTATATGTACCTGATTTTATTTTTATAAGATGTATCTACTGTCATAAAATCAGAATCGTATATTTCACCATCTTCTTGATCCATTTCTTCAAAATTATTGTCAAATTCGTTCATTTTCGATGTTTTTAATTTTCTATGTATACCAATAGATTCACATTTAGATTTAGTGAAATATGTTCTTAATAGCTTAAACGTTATTACTTTAATATTATTCATTTTAAATCTTAGTCTTTTCTTAATAATTTATTTAATTTATTATTTATTTAATTTAATAATTTAATTATTCATACAATAAATATATTTTTTAACTTGATCCTAAATAACATTGCACATCCATGTTATGATTCATAATTCAATATTGAAAAAATACTTTTTGAAGGAATATAAATCTAATTGGTTATTTCTAATAGATCTAATACAATCATAAAATAGGAATGCTTGTTGGTTAGAAAGCTCTAATATATTAAATATATAATGTTGCATAACAATGAATTAATGAAATAATTTTCTTGCTTTTGTATTGTCTTGCTTCTATTAATTTTCTTTCCAATAGCATTTTATATTTATATTTAAATTTATAGATAAAAAAGATATATAAATAGATAAAAATATAAGTTATTCTAAATACAATTTGTATATAAAAGTAAGATTTATAATTATATATAATATAAAATTTAAATAAATATTATTACCAAATATTATTATACTTTTGAATCTTAAATATAAAAAAACATTTATTTATTTATTTTTTATAATTATAATGTAATTAAAATAATTGAATTTTATTATAATATATAATATGTATATATTTAGTAAAATAATTAAACTAAATATTTATTTAAGTATTTGAAATATAATATTAATAATAATTTTAATTCCAATATAAGATTTTAGATAGCGCTGTAACTTATTATAAATCATGTTAGTTTCCGTTCCGTTTATATCATATATTATGGTAGAAACGAATCTGAAATGAGACAAAGTTGGTCGTTGATTATGGTTGTTGATCTGAGACGAGCTAAATTATCTGAAAGCATCGTATGTAAAGTTGAAAAATATTTTCAACTACAAGGTAAAATAATATTTTTTAAATTATTCTATATTTAAAATTTTTAATATTTTTTTATTTCATATTTAATTTTAAAACTTACTTATATATATATAAAATTTTCTCATGTTCATTTTTACATTTTAATATCACACATGTAGTAAATAATTGTTATTATTATTTTTGAATATTTTTATTGAAAATTATTAAATTATTTAATTTATTTAAATTTAAAACATTTTATTTAATAAAACTAAAAAAAAGATCGGAATATATTTTTTTTTATGTGAAATTATTATTTATAAATATATTTGATTATATTATTCATATTTCTGTATTAATAAATATTGATTTAAAAAAATTCTTTATTTAATACATAAAATTTTATAAGTCAATTAAATTATTTTATTTCTAATATTAATTACAGAATGGATGTAGAACTTTTGTACTAATGAAAAGTAATAAATTTTTCCATCTTGTGATTAATTGAAAAAAAAATATACATAAAAAAATGTATCTATACAACTTGACTCTTCAGCGTGCTACAGGTATTACCCATGCAGTGCATGGAAATTTTTCTGGTAGTAAAATGCAAGAGATTTTAGTTTCACGTGGCAAATCTTTAGAATTATTAAGACCAGATCCAAATACTGGTAAAGTTCATACTCTTTTAACTGTTGAAGTATTTGGAATCATAAGGTCTTTAATGGCCTTTAGATTAACTGGTGGTACAAAAGATTACATTGTTGTTGGATCAGATTCTGGACGCATTGTAATTTTAGAATATATTCCTGCTAAAAATGTTTTTGAGAAAGTACATCAAGAAACATTTGGAAAAAGTGGATGTAGACGCATTGTACCTGGACAATACTTAGCTATAGATCCTAAAGGAAGAGCTGTAATGATAGGTATTTATATATTATATGTTATAGTATACATAATTGAGTAAATTATATAAATAATTATTTTTTATATCAAATGATTAGTATTGTCCGTGTTTCAACTGATTAACATTGATTATAATCATTTTTAATGATGATACATTTTATTTGTGAAAATATTTTTAATAATGTAATTCAGTTATTATCCATAAAAAATTTGCAAATTTTTGTAGGTGCCATTGAGAAACAAAAGCTTGTTTACATTTTAAATAGAGATCCAGAAGCTCGTCTTACAATTTCTTCACCTTTGGAAGCACATAAGAGTAATACATTAGTTTATCATACTGTGGGAGTGGATGTAGGTTTTGAAAATCCTATGTTTGCTTGTCTAGAAATTGATTATGAGGTAATATATTAACTTTTTTAAAAGATATAGTAATATAAAATAATTTCTTAATAAATTTAATAAATGTAATTATAATTAAATATTAATTATTAATTAAACATTATTTTGAATGAAATGATATTTAATTTATATAACATTTTAGGAAGCTGATAGTGATCCTACAGGAGATGCAGCAGTAAAAACACAACAAACTTTAACTTTATATGAACTTGATCTTGGTTTAAATCATGTTGTACGTAAATATAGTGAACCTTTGGAAGAACATGCAAATTTCCTTGTATCTGTCCCAGGAGGAAATGATGGACCAAGTGGTGTTCTTATTTGTTCTGAAAATTATCTAACATATAAAAATTTAGGAGATCAACATGATATTCGTTGCCCAATTCCGAGGAGACGTAATGATTTAGATGATCCTGAAAGGGGCATGATATTCGTGTGTTCTGCTACTCATAAAACTAAAAGCATGTTTTTCTTTTTGGCTCAAACAGAACAAGGAGACATTTTTAAGATTACACTTGAAACAGATGAAGATATGGTGACTGAAATTAAATTAAAGTACTTTGATACGGTACCTGTAGCAGCAAGTATGTGCGTTTTAAAAACAGGTTTTTTATTCGTAGCTTCTGAATTTGGTAATCAGTAAGTGTATTATTTGAAGAGTCATATTTTTTAATTCAAACATGCTTGTATATTTTTTCATATCTTTTCTAGTTATCTCTATCAAATTGCACATTTAGGAGATGATGATGATGAACCAGAATTTAGTTCTGCCATGCCTCTTGAAGAAGGCGATACGTTCTTTTTTGCACCAAGACCACTTAGAAATTTAGTACTAGTTGATGAAATGGATAGTTTATCACCTATAATGGCGTGTCAGGTGATTTTATACGAATAATAATATTACTTATATTAAATAAATGTTAATGCACTTTCAAGTAAAAAATTAATACTCTATGTGTTTTTTTTTTGTGAGAGGTGCAACAATAAAATATTCTTAGTCGCCTTTAATTTGTTTTTGCAAATTGAAGTTGAACCTAAGAATAACATATACAAAATAAAAAAAGTATAATATTTAGATGCAAAATAAATATAATAAAAAAATAAATATATTCATTGTTGCATTTTATTGTGCTTTTAAAAACGCGAAATTTGAATGATAAAATTAATAATAGAAAACATAAAAATTCGGGAATATGTTATATTTTTATTTGGAAATTTTTGTAATAAATAATACTTATATATATGAAGTTTATTATTTTTATATAGGTAGCTGATTTAGCAAATGAAGATACCCCACAATTATATATAACTTGTGGTAGAGGACCACGATCTACATTGCGAGTGTTACGACATGGTTTAGAAGTATC